>NW_021703776.1:9674018-9859721 GCF_005190385.1 Monodon monoceros | reverse complement strand
GGAGACGGGGGGGCCGCGGCCCGGGCGGGCCGGAGTCCGGTGCGCCTGAAAGGGGAAGAGACAAACAGGGGGGGGCCCCCATATACAAAAAAAAAAAAAAAAAAAAAAAAAAAATGAGGCTAAATCCATCCTGAACCAGGCCTCTAGAGAAGTGTACAGGCTTTGATGTGTAAACCCCTGTGCCCTCCAGTGGAGCTGAACATGCTGAGAGAGACCAGACTTTGCTGAATAGCAAGTTGTATTTGCTGCATCCATGTGGACAGATAAAAAGAAAAGGAACTGAGCGATTTGAGAAAGTGCTTATTTCTTGTGAAAAATCCTACCTAGGGAAGGTCAGATAACCTTCAGATAAGTATTCAGGCTCTTCAATGCTTATTTTAACCTACTGCTTTCAAACATTTAAAGTTTTCCAGTGATTTGGCCTGATAATGGCAGCCACAGAAGGTATACTGTCAGTCCTTTATCCATCGCAGATGTGATCACACACAGGGGGGCATGTGTTTGGTTAGCAGGAGAAATTTACACTCATCACCTTCTCACAGCAAGATGGAAATATTTCTCAGTGTTGCAAGAAGGAGTTTCTCTTGACTCCTGACAGGGTGATTGTGAAAGGCAAATGTGTTTGTGCAAGGAGACGCACACTGCAAAATGCGGAGTGGACAAAGTAGTGTGCGGTGACCACATTCCCTCGGCCACCCCCTAAGTGGCCTTTGTGACTTTGCCACACGCTTCCACTGCAGGAAAGTCCCTCATTGCGTGCCTTCCACCTGGCACTCATCTCCATCCTGCAAAAGCCCAACCCGAATGTCACATGGTCCCTGGAACCTCCCCAGAGCTCTCCGCACAGAGCCAGCGGCCACCTCCTCTGCAGCCCCATGACTGATGGCCCATCATGCCTGCCACTAGTAACTGTCCTTCCCTTCTTTCTCATTCTTCTGTGTCCCTCGTCCCGGTGCCTGGATGGGGCCAGAGTTTACCAGGACTCAGTACAAGACCATTTCCCGAGTTCATTCCTACACGTTCAAAATATCCTGAACGAACTAACTCTACCTTCTTCGCAAATATTTATTGAGGAGACCGAAAATATAAATACATAGTCTCATTTTAAATCATCAACTCAAGTTTGATGTTTTACTTATTTGGATAAAATTATTATACTATTGAGAAATGCGAGTTTTAAATAAGGGAAAAAAAAGGCTTATAATCCTACTGCCCGAAGGATTAACTTTTTTAAAAAAATTAACTATCTTCAAATTTCATATGCACAGTCCTTATACAGCTATAATGATAATGTAGCTTTGTGTTCATTTTTCACTTCCTACATTATAAGCATTTTCGTATCGCTACATAGCCCTAAGATGATCACTTAAACGATGGTATTCCAATGAACAGATGTAATTTAGTTAATCTGACATATTGTTGGATGTTTCACTTGTTGCTTTTAATCACTGTTTTGGATAAGGCCCAAGCGTATGTAAAATAGTAGGATTGTCTTAGAGTGTTTCTTTAGGGTTATATTCCCAAAAGAGCAGGCCAAGAGAGATCTGCGTGGTTTTGGTATTTGATATCAATGCTTAAAGGTTTTCTCAAGTGTGTTTCTACGGGTTTACTTTGCTAGCAGCAATACCTTGCCTTCCATCTCATCTTTTGGTGGGTTTTTGCTGACTTAAGTGATTCTCCTCGTGTTTTCTGGTGCTCCTTACATTTCACTTCTTGGAGGGAAGGTCAACTTCTGTTTCCATGAGCTTTTCTTTTCCCAATTTTAGCTCCTCCCGTGAGAATCGTCTGCTCCTATGGGCTTTGTTCGTTTGGTTTTGGTTTGGTTTGGTTCAGTTCGGTTTGGTTTTGGAAGGTTTCTTTATTTCCGGTTCGGTTTTGTGTGTGTTCCTCTGTGTGTCTCTTTGCAAATTAGACATTCCAGCTGACTTCCTTACCAGTTTCCATAAACCCTATATAATATAAATATTTAACCTTTTTCTGCAAAAAAATAAAGTGTGAGGAAGGACATTGAAGGATATATATATTTTTTAAATTTTATTTATTTATTTATTTATGGCTGTGTTGGGTCTTCGTTTCTGTGCGCGGGCTTTCTCTAGTTGCGGTGAGCGGGGGCCGCTCTTCATCGCAGTGCGCGGGCCTCTCACTGTTGCGGCCTCTCTTGTTGCGGAGCACAGGCTCCAGACACGCAGGCTCAGTAGTTGTGGCTCACAGGCCTAGTTGCTCTGCGGCATGTGGGATCCTCCCGGACCAGGGCTTGAACCCGTGTCCCCTGCATCGGCAGGCGGACTCTCAACCACTGCGCCACCAGGGAAGCCCCTGAAGGATAATTTTTGATGAAATAGAAGAGAACCAACTCTCTGACCCCCTCTCTCATCTTTAGAACAAAGAGAGCCTCTGAGGCTGCAGCCCTGCCCTTGCTGGGTGATCCTCCACCAACTGCTGTGTGTCCTGCTTCCCCAAGACTGTCCTGACCTCAGCAAAGGCTAGGGGTTGGGTCTGGCACCTGGGATTTGAGGCTGTTGACTTAGTAAGGCGTGAGATAAACCAGGTGCAACCGAGGACATGTGAAGCAGTTTGCGAAATTGCTGACATTTCCATCGAATAAAATTATAATAAAAATAAAATATTTCCTTGTTAAAATTCTCTTCAGTGATCACTGCAATTTGGGAAGTAAAAGAGAGGCTATAATATGAGGTTTGTCTAAGCCCTTTCCGGGCATCTGTTGCTGAGTAACAAAGCACCCCAGACTTGGTGACTTAAAACAACAGTAACTGATTATTATCACCGTTATCCTCATGAGTATCATCCTCTCTCATGGTTCTCATGGTTGACTGGATTCAGTGAGGCCCTTCTCTGGGTACCTCATGGTTGCAGTCAGAGGGTGGCTGGGCTGGAGGCTCGCGTTATCTGGAGGCTGATGCCCGCTGTGGGCTGGGATCTCAGCTGTGATTGTCAACCCAGAGCACTTCCACGTGGACTTTCCATGTCGCCTGAGCTTCCTCACAGCATGGCCTCTGTGTTCCATCACAAGCTGTCGCTTTCATTATTGTCTGTTAGTCCAGGTAGCCACAGGACCTTCCCAGGTCCAAGGGGAGGGGACATTGATTCTGCCTCTTAGTGGGAGAGTAGTCAGGTTCTGGAAGAAGCTGTGGACTGAAAATATCATTGAGCCACTTTTGGAAAATGCAGCCTGCCTCGAGCCACTTAGGGGATCCTCCAACAGCAGCTTCCTTGGTCTTTGGCAGTCCCCCTTCCTCTCCCAGGTCAAGGTCACAGGCTTAGGTGGCTTCTCACCGGCCCACTGAGTACCCCACGTGTGGCTGCATTACTTGAGTTCCAGCAAAAAGAACATCACAGACAGACAGCCTCCCTGCCGCAGGCGTGTGGAGGGGTAAATAAAAGCAAGCATTTCTCTCTCCGATTCCTTGCTCATTCCTACCCCTTCCGCATTTTCTCATAAGGGGCCTTCTCAGGAATGCCTCCCAGTAAGTGCTGCAGGCAGAGCCATCTTCCACCAGGTGGCAGGAGCGAGTGGCTGAGTCTCTTTAGATAAAATAAAACTTAAAGCCCCACACCAGAGAGCCTCAAACCTAGATGTAGATAATACCACCTGAATAACTTGTTAGAAATGCAGATTTCAATTTTGCCCCAATTTCTGTAATTATAATAATCACCCAGTTGATTCTCTGGCAAGTGGTCTGGAGACCACACTTGAGAACAAAACTCCTCTTTATTTTTTATTTATTTATTTGGCGGGGTGGCATGTAGGATCTTAGTTCCCCGACCAGGGATCGAACCTGTACCCCCTGAAGTGGAAGCGTGGAGTCCTAACCACTGGACCGCCAGGGAAGTCCCCAAAACTCCTCTCTAAAGGTCAAGGAGAGGTCACTAGTCTTCAGAATCCCTGCCATGGAAGACCTTGTCCATGTGATAATACGTTCCCCATGCCCCCACCTTGGATTGCACATGGCGACCTGGCTACTCGCTGCTCCCTGGAGGCTCCCTCCTCTTCACGCCTCTTCCTCCACTCCCGCTTCACTTCTCTGAGCGCAAGACCCATACAGCAACGCTCCCCTGGCTATTGTCACTTGTGTGACCTCAAGGACCTCCAGGTCAACATGTCCAAATCCACACTAAAATCTTCCCACCAACCTGCCCATCCTACATGGGCTTCATCAGTACCGACACCTCCACCCACCTGCTCTAAGTGGGCGCCTCGAACTTCACAGTTGTCTCCTCTGTCTTCTCCAACCTCCATACCCAGTCAGGTCCCAAATTCTGTTGAGTCTACATGTAAAGTTATTACAAACTCTGCCACTAAAGATCTCGTCAGTCTGACCGCTTCCCTCATTCCTGCTGTGCTGTGAGGAAAAGGGAAGCGGAATTCCTGTCCTGTGTCCTGGTGGGGCCGAGAGACAGCAGGCGAAGTCAAGGTCATTTAGCTAGGAGGAAGAGGGGCTACAAAGAGTGAAGGAAGCAGAGCAGAGCAAAAAGGAACAAGACAGCTGGACACCTGCCTACAAAACACCATGTGAATTAGGCAGGAAATTTCCGTGAGTGTTTTGTGGGCAGATATAGGTGATCTTAGTATCCCTACAGAATGTGGGTGTCCCCCGCCCCCAGCAGCATCCTGCCTGGTTCCAGGCTTCTGCATCTCCAGCCTGGAGCGATGCAGTAGTTCTCAGCTGCTCTCCCCGACTCCAGGGTCTTCTCCTCCCGCGCCCTCCACACAGGTGGGGGTCATTGTAGAACTGGACCTGCCTCTCTGTTCCAGCAGCGCTCAGCCCCTACAGTGGCGGTTCTCAGAGTTGGTCCCCGGACCAGCGGCACAAACTGCATCACCTGGGAACTAGTCAGAAATGCACATTCGTGCCTCCCCCACCCCATCCCTGGACCTGCTGAATCGGAGAGACGCTGGGGATGGAGCTCAGCAGCCTGTGTTTTCACAAGCCCTGTAGGCGATCCTGATGCAGCTCAAGTTGGAGGACCTGGGCCTAGAGAAAAACATTCCAGCCGCCGCTGGGCACCTGCTAGGCGCTCCCTGCCACCCCTGCTGGTTCCCTGGCACTGCCCAAGGCCCACACATCCTGACGCCACCGCCAACCTTCTCGGAGTTCTCCCAGCTGAAGCCTTTTGCACATGTCATTTCCTCAGTGTACCTTCCCTACAAGCTCCCCGACACGTCATACTCTAACTTCAGGACGCATGTGCCTTGGGTGTTTCCTCGTCTGTGTCCACACCTCTTACACACCTAGGGCAGCTTGTTCACCTCACTAGAGTCACGGTTTATGTGCATTTCCCCTCTTTGTTCTGTCCTGACCGTGAGGGTTCAGAGGGCGAGATCGCATTCCAGTCTTCTCTTTCGTCTGGAAGTCCAGCGCAGAGCCAGACACACTGGAAAAGTCAGTAAATATTTAGTAAGCACCTGGTTAGGCAACTGACTGGCCAACTGACTGACTGATTCCCCAACTTGGAAAGAAAAATCAAAGGAGCCTTCAAATAAGCAGAAAGCATTTATTTGTCTGCCAGTGTGTTTTTAGCGTGCAACCTTTGCACACCCCTTGCCAGTCCTGTCAGTTACCTGTTAAATAAAAACAAGTGAGTAGAACTTTTATTTTAGTTTGTACACTTATCACCATCAGGGAGAGGTGCTTCGATATCTTAGTTGTAATATTTTAAGTTCCTTCCCATACCATTATTTTAGATTTAGCCTAATTTCATTTAATGCAGGGTGATTTTTTTGAAGTCACCATACCTGAAGCTCATCACAGCTTACAAAACAAAAAGAAATCAAATCATCCAGAGATACTTGTAGTGTTAATTGTCTTAGGTACCTTGTGGGGATGTTGAGCATTTCTTTCCTGATGTTTATTGACCTCCAGGACAATTCTTTACTGATTTCCCCACTTATCTGATTCAGAGCATCAGCCCCTCAACAAGCCATCAAACCAAAGTTAACTCCTGTCTTTGCACTTTCTGACACAAAGGTACCAAAATATTCAGCGAACCATTGCTACAGAGAGGCCTGAAGAAGATTCTGGCAGCCAAAGTTGTGAGCAGGTCCCAGCAGGAGGCAGCGGAGGAGGTGGTGGGAGTGATTCAGAGGCTGAATCTTCTCAGTCAAGCATAGGTATGCAGGATGGGCCCAGACTCCTGGGATGCGGATCGGGTAAGGAAAGCAGGGTGTGGACGAGGGCCAGCGGGAGAAAGAGGCTTGGCACCAGCAGGGTAAAACAGACAGAAGTTTCCCACCAGGAACGTAAAGGGAAAGTGGATTCACAGTGAAGAGACCTTGCACCTATGCATCAAGGCAAATTTTGGTTTTGGTGGCTTAATCATTTCTTATTAAGTAAATTTATTTGTTGGTGTCCTAAGGATGTTTTCCACTTATAAATAAAACATACGATAAGAATTCATGGTCTGCTTCCAAGGAGCCACATGACAACAATAGGAAGACTTGTTTGCATTTAGAATAAAATACACAACAGAAACTAACACAACATTGTAAAGCTATTATGCTCCAATAAAGATGTTTTTTTAAAAAATAGGAAATAGTAAAAAAAAAAAAATTTTTTTTTTAAAGAATAAAATACAATCCCCCCTGAGGGAGGAACCTGGGAGTAAAGAGAACCTGCAGGCTTACGATTATACATGGCCGCCTGGGAGCATTTTTTAGCAAATACCATCAGCATCCACTAGGGGGGTCTGGTGTTCATTTCTTTGAATCTGACTGAGTGGAACTCAGATGAGAATATTCAAAAGGCGTTAAGAGATTGACTTCTTCTTTTTTTTAATTGGAGTAGAGTTGATTTACAATGTTGTGTTAGTTTCAGGTGTACAGCAAAGGGATTCAGTTATACATATATATTCTTTTTCAGACTCTTTTTCATTATAGGCTATTACAAGATATTGTATATAGTTCTCTGTGCTATACAGTAGGTCCTTGTTGGTTATCTATTTTATATATAGTAGTGTGTATCTGTTAATCCCCAAATTCCTAATTTATCTCCTCCCTTCCTTTCCCTTTTGGTAACCATAAGATTGTTTTCTCTGAAGAGATTGGCTTCTGCTTTTTATACCTGTAATAGCGTAAGATTATTACCGTAACATCCTAATAATCCAGTTTCTTTTTGAACTGGGTAAATGATGGCAGATTGACGGCTCTAGAACATTCGGAGCAAACAGCCATGTGCTTCCTGTACTGCCAGGTCTCAGCTCTCTCTGCAAAAGCAGAAGAGTGGACATTTTCACGCCCTCTTTTAAATATGTATGTACAGAGTTCCACCAACTATTTTAATTGCCTCCATTCTATTCATTTTATCAGATATACTAACTAAACTGACTAGTTTATGTATTTCTATTATTAATTTCTATTAATCTCTGATAGAGATGTAGTAAAGTGGTGGAGTAATTAGAAACATGAGGAAAAAGGAAGAGAAAATTTCTTTCTGGGTTTGGTATTGGATCCGGTGGCATTTGCTGTATAACAAGCCATCCAAAGCTTAAGTTCACAGCCATGCATTTAGCCCTCAATCCTGCAGGTGGGCAACTTGAGCTGAGGCCTGCTGGGTGGTTCCTCAGGTCACTGGGCTCACACCTGCATCCTTGGTCAGCTGTGGAATTGGCTGCAAGCTGGCTGGCCTGATGTGGCCTCAGCCGGGGCGGCTTGTCCCCACTCCCCATGGCTTTTCATCTTGCACAGACTGTTCTCGTGTTGAGGGAGAGAAAGTGGGGACCCACAGGCCGCTCAGAACCTCTGGCAAATTCTGTTGGTTAAAGCAAGGCACAAGGCCAGCTCGATTCAACAGGGTTGCAAAGTTCCATACCAATGGGGATGCGGCGGGGGAAGAATTGTGGTCCTTTCTGCAAACAAATTCTCATAGCTATGGTGAGCAACTTATAAAGAAAGTAAGAAAAAAGTCATTGGGATAAAAGGGATGAGGTATTCAAGGACTTGATCCTAACTGAAATTGTACAGGAACACTCCTAGGAAATAATGATTCTTAACTGACAGACACCGAGTGATAGGACACCTGGCCCTATCGCTGCGACAGCTGGTCAGATCACTCTTCAAAACAGCAGTCCTCTCCAGCTGTGCAGGTGAAGGCTTGTGGGCTGCTGGTGCCATGAGAGAGAAGTCCTCTATTTGAAACGATCTTTTCCCAGTGCCTTTCGTTGCTTTGCTTCACTTTTTCCAGATCTGAGGAGAGATGGGTCACTTTCTCCAGTGAACTCACAAAAAATCACCTTGCTGCTACAGTCCCCAGCTGTCAAGTTCATCACCAACCCCGAGTTCTTCACTGTACTGCACGCCAATTACGTGAGTGTTCCCACACACAGAAGGGGCCTGGCCTGGCTTCCAGCAAGACCCGAAACACAACTTTGCAAAGTCATTGGATAGATTAAAGAGGATAGCATTTTAACTAAGGCAAGAAATAAAAAAGAGAGAAAAGAAAAAAGATGGCTCTTTTTTTGCTCTCTGTGAGTCTCCCAAAAAGGAGAAAAGCTAGATTTGGAAATGCTGTAGCTTCTGTGGGTTTTTGTTAGGTTCAGATGTGTTAATAACAGTGAAAGTGATTTGGAAACAAAGATGTGTTTTTATTATTGTTAAAATTTTTAAGGAACACAATTATGAAGTTGACGGATTCCCTTCAGCCTGAATCATTTTATAAAATCACTTTCATTAAAGAAATTTTAGAATAGATAAGTAACTAGGTTTCCTTTTCCTATAATTAGTTTTGCAAGTAACATGCTTAAGGTAAATTTGATGTGATTTTTACATATGTAGTTTTCTTTTTTTTTTTTTTGGTATTGTCGAGGAAGCAATGACATTATATTACTATAGTCATTACTTTTCTCATTCGACAAATGTTTCCTGCAGTTCAGGCACAGATCTAAGTGCTGGAGTCATAAAGGCAGATTAGGGTGACACCTGCTGAGCAGAAGCTCCTCATTTTGTGGAGCAACAGACGTGCAGAGATGTGTCTAACGTGACAGGACAGTGCCTGACCTCAGGGAGGAGCAAGATGCTCAGGAAACACAGGGAGCGGTCCTGAGGAGGTGACCGCTGAATTCAGTCCTGAAGGTTGAAAGTGGGAGGGGCAGAGGTTCCAGGCTGCAGGAGGAAGGACTCAGCCTGGGGCTGGGTCCAGTGGGGCTGGAGTGTGGCGACAGGCAGATCTGGGAAGAGGGCGTGGAGAGACGAGCAGCAAATTGCCTGGTACGTCACGGAAAGGAACCTGGATCTACCTCAGTAGACGACAGGAGCCAGCAGTCTCCGATGTTATCATCAGTTACATGATCCAGTGTTTGAGGAATTCTTTTCTCTGGCAGAACTGTGGGAGAGGGACTGAGGGGGCTAAGACCAGAGGCTGGTTCAAGCGCTCAAGTGAGCAATGATCAAGGGCTGCCTTACGGAAGGGGCTGGGAGCAGAGAAAGAATGACTCTGCTCGGGAGCTATTTCAGTCGCGCTTGGGGCCACTGTGATGGAGGGGGATGGGAGATGAGGACTCCAGAAAGTGAGTCCTCTCTGCTTCGGGCCCCTGAGTTAGGTGGTCATGTCCCCAGTTAGCAGTAGTTTGATTAAGTGATGCAGGCTATGGCAGGGGAGGAGGGACCAGTTTTGAGCAGGTTATATTGGAGAAGCCTCTGGGACATCCAGTGGTTAGACCCAGAGCAGCTGCCCAGCGGTGCAGGTGGGGGAGTCACGAAGGGGGGCAAGGATGCCAAGTAGTGATGCCCTCAGCACTGGGCACCAGGTGGCCCTGAGCCGGAAGGAGCCACTGCCCCAGCCTGCTCTGGCTGTGAGCAGTCTCTCCTTGAACCACACACACACACCAGCCCCAGGTAGCATAAAATGCTTACTTGGCACAATGAGAAACTCGTGAAACTTTCTTCACTTCTCATCCCCCAACCCCTACACACACACACACGCACGCACGCACGCACGCACGTTTTTACCTAGCAAGGAGTGGCAGACCTCTGAAGGTCAGCCCTAAATCCACAGGGAACCTTAATTAATACACCCTGCTATAAAGACAGCTAAGATGGAGCACGGGCGCACCTGTGCAGTCAGAGGAGGCAGCCGGATGGAGAGGAAGGAGATGCTCAGGGAGTCAGAGGGAGACTTGAGAGAGCAGAGCCCTGCTGGGGTGGGAGGAGGGGGGAAGGAGGAGGGCAGCTCTGAGATGCAGGGCAGGTCGACAGCCTCCAGGATGCTGAAGCAGCGGTAGAGCCAGACAGCCCGGAGGTCCGTGTGTGTTTACGGGGGGGTGGGGGAGCAGGCGTTTACTTCTGCAGCAAGAGCTCTACACCCCACCGCCAACGCCCAAGGCTCACAGTAAATCCCTGTGTAGCAATCACATCACATCCCATTAAGGGGCTCAAAGTACGCTTGGTCTGTGTTTCTCCTAATCCCCACTGCCTTCCCTGTCGGCCCCGACCCCTCTCAGAGTGCCTACCGAGTCTTCACCAGTAGCACCTGCTTGAAGCACATGATCCTCAAGGTCCGGCGGGACGCGCGCAACTTTGAACGCTACCAGCACAACCGGGACTTGGTGAATTTCATCAACATGTTTGCGGACACTCGGCTGGAATTGCCCCGGGGCTGGGAGGTCAAAACAGACCAGCAGGGAAAGGTGAGCCTGACTGCAGTGGGGGGCCTTACAGCAAAAGGAGAACACTGGTGAGCAGGCGGTGAGGAGGGAGCGTGGGGAGGACAGGGAAGGCTGTGCCTCAGACGTGCCATTGGCCACCAGGAAGGAAGGAGGGGTAACTACCCACACCTGGGTTTCTGTCTTGTGATGTGCAGGATGTTTTCAAGCATCCCTGGCTCTGCCCACTGGTGCCAGTAGCACCTCCACCAAGTTGTGACATTGCTATGTGTTCTCTGGGTGGGGAAGGGGTGGGGTGTTGGCGGTGGGGGGACAGTGTCACACCCAGTTGAGATCTGGAACTGGCTTTCGGTTTGGAACCTGAAACCGGATTCTGTTCCATGACCTTTCTATTGTTTTGCCTCCTTAGACAGCTCACTCTCAGGTAATGAAATTATTAGCTAACTGGGAGTGACATTATTAGATTACTCATTGTGATTTCCCTAATAAGCCTTCAGTTATTAAAACAGCCTGGCAAACAGGGACCGGGTGAATTGGGCCCGTGCAATGTTCCTGGCTTGCATTTTGCTTTCATGTGACCTTAACCAAAACTGGGCTTTCCCAGGGATGCTCTAGAAGCCTAGCTGAGTCTGCTAAAGCGAGGATGCTTTTCCTTAATCACCATCAGTCATCTCAGTGTACTTATAAGACAAGGCCAAACAGTTTACCAAGGAATTGTCCCTGTGTAATCTTTTACAAACTTTGGTAGAGAGAATCCCTCCCTCTTTTAGTGGCAAAGGAATCAGAAGTGTTGCCAGCAGACACATGTCTAAGTGGGAAACTGCATCACACAGCTCCTTTCCTCTGTGATGGTGAACATGCAAAGCCATGGTTCCCCAAAGTGGGTTGATAGGACATCACCGTGCCCTGGGAGCCAGAAATTCCCCCACAAACATTTTATCGTGCCTAAGAACCTGGGCTCTCTGGAGTATGGGGGGAAAGATTGTGTTCACTAATTAATGCAAGTCCATCAGTACAATGACTGTCTATGACCAGCTCTGTAGTCGGGGATGAACTGGGCGAGGGGTGCCTCGTGTATGCAAAAAGCCACCACAGCCAGATTTCGTTCCCCAGGACTTCCTTGTTTACTGGGTGTTGCCTCCACTGGGAGAATGACAGTGACACATGGTCATTTTCATGGTGTGGTGATAGCTTTCTATGCAAAAGAAACAGAGCAGGTTCCAGAACACTGGACCATCTTCTTGTTCCTCGCTCGGCCAGTCTGCTTCTTTCTTTATTGACATGTTCAGAGTCAACAGCCTTCACTTTTAGTGTGTACTGTGTAGGAAGAGGAGGGCTGGGGCCGAGCTGTTTGGTGTCTTTGAATGCACTGTCATCCCCACAAGAGGACAAAATGGCCTCTGACTCATTTGTTGTCTTGGAAATCTGAGGAAGGTGGACACAGCCTCCGCCCAGCATCAGTGGAGATTGCATGTGAGCCTCAAGTTGGCTCCAGGGCTGTGCTAAGGAGGATGGTTATCCAAGAGGTGGTGGGACTTCGGGTGGTGAGACAGGTGAGACCCCGTCTGTGGCAGGCATGAGATGGAGGCGGCCTCTACTAAGGACTGAACACATAGCAACAAAATAAGAAGGGACCTCTGAAGACCTACTACTACATGAAGGAAACAGAATCTTTATCTTGAGAAAAAGCATATAATTTTCTTCAGAAAATAGAAATGAATATTTTAAAGATAATCTGCTTATCATACACAGAATGGCACGAGACGGTATGACTTCTGTTGAGCAAAAAGAAGCCACACACAGAAAACAATCTGAGAGCAAGCAGACATAAGAAAACAGAACCACCGTGGGATATAGCAATCCCACTCTGGGTATTGATCCGAATGAACTGAAATCAAAATCTCAGAGAGATATCCATACTCCTATGTTCTTTGCAGCATTAATCAAATAGCCAAGATATGGAAACAACCTAAATGTCTGTTGATGGATGAATGGATAAAGAAAATGTGGTGTATACATACAATGGGGTATTATGTAGCCTTAAAAAAGAAGGGGATTCTGACACATGTTCCAACATGGATGAACATGGAAGACATTATGTTAAATGAAATTAGGTAGTCACAGGAGGACAAAAACTGCACTATTCCATTTATACGAGAGATCTGCTCAGGCTCATAGAAACAGAGTAGAATGGTGGTTGCCAAGGGATGGGAGCAGGAGGAAGTGGGGAGTTTCTGTTCAATGGGTAGAGAGTCTTTGTTACACAAAATGAATAAGCTCTAGAGATCAGCTATGCAATATGGTACCTATAGTTAACAGTACTGTACTATACACTTTAAAATTTGTTACAGGGCCTTCCCTAGTGGCACAGTGGTTAAGAATCCACCTGCCAACGCAGGAGACACGGGTTCGAGCCCTGGTCTGGGAAGATCCCACGTGCCACGGAGCAACTAAGCCCGTGCACCACAACTACTGAGGCTGAGCTCTAGAGCCCATGAGTCACAACTTCTGGGTCTGCGTGCCACGACTACTGAAGCCCACACACCTAGAGCCTGTGCACCACAACAAGAGAAGCCACCACAATGAGAAGCCTGCGCACCACAGCGAAGACTAGCCCCCGCTCGCCACAACTGAAGAAAGCTCACGTGCAGTAGTGAAGACCCAACGCAGCCAAAAATAAATAAATAAGTAAATTAAAAAAAAATTTTGTAAGAAACTAAAACTCACGTTAGGTGTTCTTACTACAATTAAAAACAAGAAAAGAAAAGGACGTGGGCTAAATAAATGTTTTAAGATTGCAAGGAACAACAAAATATAATAGCATAGGGATAAAACAGAGCAGAAGTGACACTATGTAAAATCAAATCATTAATATAGAATATGAACATGGAAACAGCCCCCAAAGCACAGGGAAGGCACCATATTGCAAACAGTGAAGCATAAAGTGAAAAAAAGAAATGTAAAAACCAAAAAAAAGAAAAAATATATATCTCATCTTCTCAGCAAGAACCAGTTTAATATTGACCAATTTAATATTACAAGATCCCTCAAGATCCCTTAACCATGTGCTCTGCTATATAAGTTACATATTTACTTGATTTACTGTTTTGTCTGTTTCTCCCGGCAGAATTTTAAGCTCCTTGAGAGCAGGGATCTTTGTGTTACTCATTGATGAAACCTCTAAGGGCCTAGAATAGTGCCTGGCACATAGTTGGCCCTCAATAAATCTCTGTTGGATGAATGACTTATAGATGTTCTTCAAGAAGAAATCAGAATGCAGTAGCAATAAGTCAATATTAAATATATTAAATTGTTAAATATTGAAAATACAACTTTGATCTACAACAAACTGTTCAGGTGGGCAGGTTAATTGGACTCACTGAGTTATAGTAAAGTTAATTAAAATAAATGCTATATCTACACATACTCTGGAATGTCTTTAGAGATTTAAAAAATCTTATCAATATACAGCCATGATAATGTGAACGTTATTTACAAAAGAATTAAAATAAGACAAGCTTCAAACTTCCCATCCATAAAACTAAACTGTAGAAACCCAGAGAGCAATGACTACAGGTTATTGATGAGAAAGGTAGTAGCCCAATAATCCTATTTCCAGAAAAATTGTTATCATTGAAGTGTGATGACAGTAGGGAAGAAACCTCATGTACAAGATTTCAGAGCTCACCCTACTCTTTTGCCTGCCCTAAGAAAACCATTCTCCAGATGACTCACAAATAAAGCAGAGGAAATCAATAATGGGAAAATCATAGCATTAAAAACTATGGTGGTGGGTATTTAAAATCAATCAAATCCACAAATATAAGTGTAAATAATTGCTTTAAGATTTTAATGCTTTAAAATATATTGGAAAAGGCTCAATAAAATATGGGAAAATATGTATAATAAAAATGGAATACGTGTATAAGAACAATCTGGACCAATATCCACAGACCAGAATTAAAAAATAAGGAAACAGGAAGTGGGTTAGTAAACAGGGCAAGGAAAGTTGTGCTAAGTTCCTAGTTGGGTGTAAGGGGGGTCAAAGCGGATAATTTGAAAAACAATGGCTAAATATAGTTATTTGACAAACTTAAAAAGCAACCATTTTACCATTTAAAGCAAGAGTATTCTCTTTTGAATTCCTACAAAAGATGAAATCAAACAAAATACAGTTGATATAACAAAACGCACAAAAAAATCCACAAGGAAGGAAAGAAAATTAAATTAATAAAATAACAACAGTAAAGCCAGGCATAACAGTCGTGGCAGCAGGTGGAAATAGGATGAACTTAGTATTCCTAGTAAGAAATAGTATCTCCTTACCAAAAGGAGATACTATCAGATTTGATAGCAAACAAACCCAGCTTAAAAAGAAACATACCTAAGAAATGATTCAGAAAGTTTAATAGTAAAAGAATAAATATTTAATATAGTGTGAAAACAATAACAGAAAAATCAGTGATGGTGTATTAATATCATACAAAGGAGAGTTGAAATTCAGATCATTAAAATGGAGTCAGAGAAAAATTTTATACTAATCAATGGTGCAATTAAAATAAAGATACGATAATCATATACACCTTGTGAACCAAAGAACAACATACATATTATATAAAGAAAAATTTATTTTTCTTTTCTTTTATTTAAATTTAATGCAATCTCTTTCAAAAACCTATGACCTTAATTACATACAATTTTTATCTGTCAAGTGTATCTCAATAAAGGTGGAAAAATAGAGCTTACATGAATGGGTAAACAAAATGTGTTATATGCATACAATGGAACATTTTTCATCCTTAAAAAGGAATGAAAATCTGACATGCTACAACATGAATTAACCTCGAAAACATTATGCTAAGTTAAATAAGTCAGACACAAAAGGACAAATATTATATCCCATATGAGATATCTAAAATAGTATTCATAGAAACAGAAAGTAGAATAGAGGTTACCAGGAAGTGAGGGGAGGAGGGAATGAGGAGTTATTTTTTAATGGAGCCATAGTTTCAGTTTTGAAAAGTGAAAAAATTTAGAAGGTGAATAGTGATGATGGCTGCACGACAAAGAGAATGTACCTAATGCCATTAAATTGTACACTTAAAAATAATTAAAATGACAAATTTTATATTTTACCACAATTTTTAATAATAATCTTTTATTTTTTTAATTGAAGTATAATTGACTTGCAATATAATATTAGTTTCAGTTGTGATTCAACATTTTTATAGCTTGTACTCCATCTACAGTTATTATAAAATAATGGCTATATTTCCCTGTGTTGTACAATATATCCTTGTTGATTAGTCATTCTATACATAGTAGATTGTATCTCTTAAATCCCTACCCTATCTTGCCCCTCCCCCCCTCCTTCTCCCCACTGGTAACCACTAGTTCGTTTTCTATATCTGAGAGTCTGTTTCTCCTTTGTTATATTCATTAATTAGTTTTATTTTTTAGATTCCGCATATAAGTGATAACATACAGTATTTGTCTTTCTCCGTCTGACTTACTTCACTAAGCATAATAACCTATATGTCCATCCATGTTGTTGCAAATGTCAGAATTTCATTCTTTTTTATGGCTTATTAGTATTTCAATCTGTGCGTGTGTGTGTGTATACGCACACACACACACACACACATACATACATACAGCTCATCGACTTTATCCATTCATCTGTTGATGGACACTTAGATTGCTTCCATATCTTGGCTATTGTAAATAATGCTTCTATGAACACTGCGGTGCATGTATCTTTTGAATTAATGTTTTCATTTTCTTTAGCTATATACCCAGGAGTGGAATTAGTGGCTCATATGATAGTTCTATTTTTAATTTTTTTGAGGAACCTCCATTCTGTTTTCACGGTGGCTGCACCAATTTACATTCCCATCAAGAATGTAGTAGGACCACTTATTGAAGAGGCTGTCTTTTCTCCACTGTATATTCTTGCCTCCTTTATCAAAGATAAGGTGACCATATGCGTGCGGGTTTATCTCTGAGCTTTCTATCCTGTTCCATTGATCTATATTTCTGGTTTTGTGCCAGTACCATACTGTCTTGATTACTGTAGCTTTGTAGTATAGTCTGAAGTCAGGGAGCCTGATTCCTCCAACTCCGTTTTTCGTTCTCAAGATTGCTTTGGTTATTTGGGGTCTTTTGTGTTTCCATACAAATTGTGAAATTTTTTGTTCTAGTTCTGTGAAAAATGCCAGTGGTAGTTTGATAGGGATTGCATTGAATCTGTAGATTGCTTTGGGTAGTACAGTCATTTTCACAGTGTTGATTCTTCCAATCCAAGAACATGGTATATCTCTCCATCTATTTGTATCATCTTTAATTTCTTTCATCAGTGTCTTATAATTTTCTGCATACAGGTCTTTTGTCTCCTTAGGTAGGTTTATTCCTAGATATTTTATTCTTTTTGTTGCAATGGTAAATGGGAGTGTTTTCTTAATTTCACTTTCAGATTTTTCATCGTTAGTGTATAGGAATGCCAGAGATTTCTGTGCATTAATTTTGTATCCTGCTACTTTACCAAATTCATTGATTAGCTCTAGTAGTTTTCTGGTAGCATCTTTGGGATTCTCTGTGCTGGGAAAACTGGACAGGTACATGTAAAAGTATGAGATTAGAACACTTCCTAACACCATACACAAAAATAAGCTCAAAATGGATTAAAGACCTAAATGTAAGGCCAGACGCTATACAACTCTTAGAGGAAAACATAGGCAGAACACTCTATGACATAAATCACAGCAAGATCCTTTTTGACCCACCTCCTAGAGAAATGGAAATAAAAACAAAAATAAACAAATGGGACCTAATGAAACTTAAAAGCTTGTGCACAACAAAGGAAACCATAAACAAGACCAAAAGACAACCCTCAGAATGGGAGAAAATATTTGCAAATGAAGCAACTGAAAAAGGATTAATCTCCAAAATTTACAAGCAGCTCATGCAGCTCAATAACAAAAAAACAACCCAATCCAAAAATGGGCAGAAGACCTAAATAGACATTTCTCCAAAGATATACAGATTGCCAACAAACGCATGAAAGAATGCTCCATCATTAATCATTAGAGAAATGCAAATCAAAACTACAATGAGATATCATCTCACACCGGTCAGAATGGCCATCATCAAAAAATCTAGAAACAATAAATGCTGGAGAGAGTGTGGAGAAAAGGGAACACTCTTGCACTGCTGGTGGGAATGTGAATTGGTACAGCCACTATGGAGAACAGTATGGAGGTTCCTTCAAAAACTACAAATAGAACTACCATACGACCCAGCAATCCCACTACTGGGCATATACCCTGAGAAAACCATAATTCAAAAAGAGTCATGTACCACAATGTTCATTGCAGCTCTATTTACAATAGCCAGGAGATGGAAGCAACCTAAGTGTCCATCAACAGATGAATAGATAAAGAAGATGTGGCACATATATACAATGGAATATTACTCAGCCATAAAAAGAAACGAAATTGGGTTATTTGTAGTGAGGTGGATGGACCTAGAGTCTGTCATACCGAGTGAAGTAAGTCAGAAAGAGAAAAACAAATACCATATGCTAACACATATATATGGAATCTAAGAAAAAAAAAGTCTTGAAGAACCTAGGGGTAAGGCGGGAATAAAGGCACAGACCTACTAGAGAATGGACTTGAAGATATGGGGAGGGGGAAGGGTAAGCTGTGACAAAGTGAGAGAGTGACACGGACATATATACACTACCAAATGTAAAATAGATAGCTGGTGGGAAGCAGCCGCATAGCACAGGGAGATCAGCTTGGTGCTTTTTGACCACCTAGAGGAGTGGGATAGGGAGGGTGTGAGGGAGGAAGATGCAAGAGGGAAGAGATATGGGAACGTATGTACATGTATTACTGATTCGTTTTGTTATGAAGCAGAAACTAGCACACCATTGTAAAGCAATTATACTCCAATAAAGATGTTAAAAAAAAAAAAGAATGTCCTAGGGTTTTCTTTTCTCCACATCCTCACCATCATTTGTTGTTTGTAGACTTTTTGAAAATAGCCCTTCTGACGGGGTGAGGTGACGTATCTCATTCTGGTTTTGATTTGCAATTTTCTGGTGATTAGCAATGTTGAGCATCTTTTCATGTGCCTGTTGACCAACTGTATATCTTCTTTGGAAGAATGTCTACTCAGGTCTTCTGCCCATTTTTTTTTTTTTCACGGTACGCAGGCCTCTCACTGCTGTGGCCTCTCCCGTTGCGGAGTACAGGCTCCAGACGCACAGGCTCAGTGGCCATGGCTCACAGGCCCAGCCGCTCTGCGGCATGTGGGGTCTTCCCGGACTGGGGCACGAACCCATGTCCCCTGCATCGGCAGGTGGACTCTCAACCACTGCACCACCAGGAAAGCCCCTACTGCCCATTTTTAATCAGGTTCTTTTCTTTTTTAATATTGAGTTATATGAACTCTTTATGTATTTTGGTTATTAACCTTTATCAGTCATATCATTTGCATGTATTTTTCTCCCATTCAGTAGGTTGTCTTTTTGTCAATGGTTCCCTTTGCTGTCCAAAAGCTTTTAAGTTTAATTAGGTCCCGTTTGTTTATTTTTGCTTTTTTTTCTTTTGCCTTGGGAGACAGGCCCCAAAAAATATTTGTCCAATTTATGTCAAAGAGTGTTCTGCCTGTGTTCTCTTCTAGGAGTTTTTGGTTTTAGGTCTTACATTTAGGTCTTTAATCCGTTTTGAGTTGATTTCTATATATGGTTTAGTGAATGTTCTAATTTCATTTTTTTACATGTAGTTGTCCAGTTTTCCCAGCACCTCTTATTGAAGAGACTGTTTTTCCTCCATTGTATATTCTTGCCTTCTTTGTCATAAATTAATTGATCACAAGTGCATGGGCTTATTTCTGCATTCTCTATTCTGTTCCATTGATCTGTGTGTCTGTTTTCATGCCAGTACCATGCTGTTTTGATTACTGTAGCTTTGTAGTATTGTCTGAAGTCAGGGAGCATGAAAACTTTGTTCTTTTTTCCTCAAGATTGCTTTTGCAATTTTGGGTCTTTTGTGGTTCCATATAAATTTTAGGATTATTTATTCTAGTTCTGTGGAAAATGTCATAGGTATTTTGAAAGAGGTTGCATTAAATCTGTAGATTGCTTTGAGTAGTATGGAAATTTTAACAATTCTTCCTATCTATGAACACAGGATATCTTTCCATTCCTTTGTATCATCTTCAGTTTCCTTCATCAGTGTTTTATAGTTTTCAGAGTATAGGTCTTTCACTTCCTTGGTTAATTTTATTCCTAGGTATTTTATTCCAAAAAATTGAAGAGGCAGGAACACTCACAAAATCATTCTCAGAGTCCACTGTTATCCTGGTACCAAAACCAGACAAAGACACTATGAAAAAAAGAAAATTACAGGGCAATATCTCTGATGAATGTAGATTAAAAATGCTCAACAAAATACTAACCAATCAAATTCAATAATACCTTAAAAGGATCATATGCCATGATCAAGTGGGATTTATTCCAGGAATGCAAGGATGGTTGAACATCCACAAATCAATGGGATACACTACATTAACAAAAGGAAGGATAAAAATCACATGATCATCTCAATAGATGCAGAAAATGCATTTGTCAAAATTCAACATCCATTTATGATAAAGAACTCTCAACAAAGTTGGTATAGAGGGAACATATCCCAACATAATAAAGGCCATTTATGACAAACATCCACATCATACTGTCACCCACAGCCAACATCATACTCGATGGTAAAAAACTGAAAGCTTTTCCTCTAAAACCAGGAACAACACAAGGATGCCCACTCTTGCCACCTTTATTTAACATAGTGTTGTAAGTTCTAGCCACAGCAATTAGACAAGGAAAAGAAATAAAAAATATCAAAAATTGGAAGGAAAAAAAGTAAAAGAGTCACTATTTACAGATGGCATAATAGTATATATAGAAAACCCTAAAGTCTACCAAAAAACTATTAGAACTAATAGAGTTCAGTAAATTTGAAGAATACAAGATTAATATATAGAAATATGTTGCTTTTCTCTACACTAATAGTGAATTATCAGAAAGAGAAAGAAGAAAATAATCCCATTTAAAATCATACCAAAAAGAATAAAATACCAAGGAATAAATACAATAAAAAAAAGAGCTTACAACATCTTTTCAAGATCTATGGACCATTTTTCTAAGTGATAACATTCTATAACACAAAGAAAACAAAAAAGCAGAAAATACTCAAGTTGCATTCCATGGCCGCAAGCAATAAAGCCAAATTTTAAATAACAAATTTAAAAACCACCATCAGAAACAAAAACTGGGCTAGTTGGAAATTCAAAACAATATTCTATGTGACTATTGGGTTTTAAATAAAATTAAGACTTAGAAATCTTTAAGAAGTTATTGAAAATGCAAGAGAGTAGTACTTAATAAAGCATGAGATAAGAAAGCATGTACTCAAAGGCTAGGAGCACTGGTTTTTATTATCAAAGAAGAAAAATAAATATAAAATATAAGCTTCCAAATCAATGATTTAGAGAAGATAAAAAAGCAACAGTAATTAAAGCAGAAATGTATTTTAATGTTTATTTGAAAAAAATAAAAGGCAGAAGTGTATGAATTAGAAAACAATGTAAGAAGTAAATGTAAGAGTTGTTGTAGAAGAGAGATAAATAGTAAATAAAATCAACAAAATGAGATGTAGCAGGTGCAGGGAAATTTTTAAAAGGAAAAAAGAAAATACATTTCTTTCTTTATTTAACAAATAGTTAAATAAATGTTTGATATCACAGAAAATCTAGAAGAAATGAATAATTTACATATTATATATATATATTCATATACATTTGACTTGGTAAATATAAAAAATTGAATAGACTTATAGAATAATTTGGAGAATGTATCAGTGAATGCCTTTCCCACTCCCAGATATCTTCATGCTCTACTCCAGAACCTGGGAATAAATGGAAACTGCATAGTTTATTTCATGAAGCCATTATAACTTTGCTTATGAATCTAGGCAGAAAGCAAAAACTGTTGCCACAAATTTAGTACATCCATACCATAGAAAAGTAATCAGCAATGAAAAAAAAAGAATGAACTGCTGATACATGTAACAACTTGGATGAATCTCACAGAAATTATATTAAGTGAAAAAAGTCAATCTCAAAAGGTTACATACTGTATGATTCCATTTTTATAGCATTCTTGAGGTGACAAAAATTCAGAAATGGAGAACAGTTATTGGCTAGGGGTGAAGGATGGAATGGGGTAGAGGAATAAGGAAGGGAGGTAAGTGTAATTGGAAAGGGCCCCATGAAGGGTCCTTATGGTGATTGAACTGTTCAGTATCTTGACTGTGGTGGTGGATACATGAACATGATTAAATTGTATAAAACTAAACGTACACAGATGAGTACAAGTAAAACTAGGGAAATCTGAATTTTTAAAAAAAACTATACACGAAATTCACTTGAGTTCCAAAAAGCTCATATTTAAAAATGAAGTGTTTGAAATCAAAGTTCTCATGTCATGCATTCATGAATTGTGCTCACAAATTGTTGAGTTATGTATTATACTTAATACAGTGCCACAGCATGAGCGGTTTAGAGATAAGTAAAACACTGTCCTAGCAGATACAAGTTTATACTCTATTTGGTGAAGACTGTAATTAGCATGACAAAAAATAAATAAATGCTTTTGAAACAAAAATTAAAAACAAATTAAAAAAATTAAAATGAAGTTGAATTTGACAGTATATTAAAAGAATGACCCACCACAATTAAATAGGTTTTCTCCCAAAGATGTAAGGGTCATTTACCACTAGTAAATCTATTATCTCTAGTATTTTAACCAATAGTTTATAGGAGGAATTTCAGTTGATCATTTTAAGAAATACTAGAAAAGTACTTTATAAAAATGAAATACACATTTATGTTTTAAAAATAAAACATAGTCTTAGAAAAGTAGGAAAGTAAGTGTGTTTTCATGACAAAATAAAGGATCCCTTAACATAATGAACCACGTCCTGTTTTACAATTGGACCCTAGTAAGTTTTCCTATCAAAATACAGAACAAGAAGATTGCAGCGGCCGTATCTTATTTAACATTGTTTGGGAAGTTCTCGCATGTATTACAAAAAAAGGAGGTAAAAGAGCCCTTGTAAAAAAGGAGACAAAATTATCATTATTTGCCAGTTAAAACTATTTTGGAAATTAATAAAATTAATATCAGTTCATCTGGAAAAGTGAAATAAACAGGCAAGAATACCTAAGAAAATTTTGGAAAAGATAAATAATAAGAGGAAACTTGCCCTACAGACATTAATAATTGGAACAGTGAAACTCCCACAGACCATTGGAACAGATAAAATATTCCTGAAACACACCATGGTATTTATAAGAATTTATATTTAATGAAACGATAGGGAATGGGTGATTTAGAAAAATAAGCCCTTGGAGAAAAAAATCCAATTACAACTTCACATCATACCAAAATAAGTTTCCAGAAACAATTAACCCACCAAAAATAAAGCTAGAAAAATATAATTAAGCATTTAACTGACCTCTAGCTAGAGAGAAATAATTGAGAGATTTGTATACATAAGAACCTAAAAAATTCTGTGTATTAGAAAATAAAGCCAACGAAAATCAAAAGCAGTGTGAAGGCACATGAGTAAGCACGTTTAAATTAAAGAAAATCTTAACATCCCAACAACAAAAAAGGGAAAAGGCAAAGTAGACAACACTCCAATGAAGAAATTGACAAATAAACTTAGGAGAAAATGTTTGGCTTCCCTTATAATTCATCATTATTTACCATTCAACATTTCTAAGAGTTCTTTCCAGTACTCAGCACTGGCAAAGTCCGTGAAAAGGGTTCATGGACTTTTGGTAAGACGACAAATATGTACAGCTCTTGTGAAGGTAGTTTGTTAATATGGATCAATAAACATAAATGTTATCCTAACTTTTAACCCAGTAATTAACTCAACTTTTAGGAATTTATACTAAAAAATTACCACATATACATATATATAAGGAACCCATTTAACTTTAATTTATAAACTTTGACATATAGTTGAATAATGTCTCCTTTTACTATACACTAATTTAGCTTATACTTGCGTGTTTAAAATCTCATGTAAGCATGTTGATAAATGTTGGGTTTTTTCCCACTCACATTTCATTCTTATTTAGATTCTTGTATTTTTTTTATATCACTGGCATCATTTTTTGAGCATCTAACACGGTGTTTCAGGGGACATCATTTCAGTCCCCTCTATGTTGTTGGACATACAGCTCTTTTTTGGCTCTGTGTGGGAAGCTGTTCTGGGAAACTTTATTACCAGGCGCAGATACTAATTCACGTGATTAGTATCTCTGAGTATTTTTGATCTCCCTAATGAAACCCACTTCCTGTATGACATTTTATAAAGCT
The DNA here is from genome assembly GCF_005190385.1 of Monodon monoceros. Classification (NCBI taxonomy): domain Eukaryota; kingdom Metazoa; phylum Chordata; class Mammalia; order Artiodactyla; family Monodontidae; genus Monodon; species Monodon monoceros. The sequence continues at coordinate 9,835,654 of NW_021703776.1, read as the reverse complement.
TTTAAAAAGATTCGTTTACAGTGAGTCTTGTTTACAGTACTTTAAATCATAAGCTCATATTCCCCAAGAATAATTTCTAAATCTGTATAATATTTCTTGGCCTACTTCTGTCAGGTGACACCTGAACATGTCTAAAACAAGCGCTGGTTGAGGTCACTTAAGGCGAAGATATCGTTGCCAAATATTACACTTTGCTCAGAAGAGAGTATTTGAAAGATTATTTTCTAGTACAGAAGGTTTTGTAAAAGAAAAAAAAATAAGTATTAATTTTCCCTTTTGTGAAAGGTAACTAATTTTAGTTTTAAAGAATGACTTTTGTCATATATTGGAACTTATACACTAGTCAGACATGCCACAAGGATTTATACACAAGAGTGTTTATTGAAGCATTATTATAAAACAGTAAAAAGTCAAGTGTCCAATGATAGAGGGTACTGAAATTAATTATTATGCATTCATCAAACTGAACACCATATAATCAATAAAATTCTGTGTTAAAAGAATACTTAATAACATAGGAAAAGGCTCATAAAATAATAGGTGAAAAACTCTTACAACAAAATTGTAGGTGCTGATGTGGGAAGGTATGTATATATTTGTATATTTGCATAGGAAGAGAAAAAAATGGAAAACATTCACCAAAATATTTCGGTGATTACCTTTAGATTGTAATATTTGGGATGGTTTTAGCTACCTTCTTCCCACGTTTTTATCCTTTTCAAGTTTTTTTCTCCGTGAGACTATGCTAATCCTATAACCAAAAAAAAGAGCATTTATTTTAAAAATAAACAAAATGCTTTACAAATGATTAATTACTAGAATGACTTTTATCCATGAAAGGCTCTATTTCTCTTATTTTCCATGATAGGTAAGGTGTTATGCTCACTGTTCCGTGACTCCACCGTGTAAAGTGATTATCAGCGACTGGCGTTGCTTCTTTGAACTGCTGAGCAAGCAGAAGCAGAGGCACATCTTCCATCTAGTTTTGAGTAGATGAAAAGGAGAGACACACGTAAACATGATGACTGAGCCCTGGAGTGCTCCCAGGTATCACTGGCTTCATTTGGCTGGTTCTCATGCATGTGCTCTTTCCTGGTCTGTCCATAGTCTTTCTTCGTGGACCACAACAGTCGAGCTACCACTTTCATTGACCCCCGAATCCCTCTTCAGAATGGGCGTCTTCCCAACCATCTGACACATCGACAGCACCTCCAGAGACTCCGAAGTTACAGCGCTGGAGAGGTAAACCCCTCTCCCCCTGCCCCACCGTTCACAGGACCATAGACTCTACCTCTGCTGGTGGAGCCAGGATCTAGGGTTGTCTGTTCCTCCAGGAGCTGAGCCATATCCGTATGCTCTTTAGCAGAGTGGATGAGGACTCGGGGCACCCACTTTGTGCCCTAGACCCGTCTTCAGATTGCCTTCCTTCTGCCTCCCCTTTTGTCCTACACAATCATGCTACTGAAAAATTGATCTAGTTTAAAGGAGACTGAAAATGCATCCTACACTTATGACTGGAGAGGTGCTTCCTCAGGCCCACTGGTCACATGTAAATTCTTAAAAGACCGTGGAAGTGCTAGGCAGCACATGACTGCATTTAAACTTCTACCTCTCCCTGGATCCTGGAAAAGACTTCAGTAATGCATTCGTGGACTGAAAACTGGGGGAATCAACTGGGCCACATGAATACTCTGTTCCCACCCTACCATCTGCTCTTCGCTGATTTATATTTTCTTTCACTCGACATGATTATCTTCTACTGGGCCGTGAAAGGCTGCCCCCTTTCTTTTTTTTTTTTTTTTTAACTTTTTATTTTATATGGAGTATAGTTGATTAACAATGTTGTGTTAGTTTCAGGTGTATAGCAAAGTGATTCAATTATACATATACATGTATCTATTCTTTTTCAAATTCTTTTCCTATAACACAGGGAACACTGCTCAATATTACGTAACAACCTAAAAGGCTGCCCCCTTTCTTAAACATCAGGTTCCTTGCCTTTCTGAATTCCTGTTTCTATATCCCATACCCTTTCCTGTTCTCCTTTCTCAAATCAAAACTCAAAACATAGCTCTCTTCTATCGCTAATCAGCTCTTGATATTAAAATGAGCAAATCCCTTTATGTCCTCACTGACATTTCCCGAGTAGCTACACCTTCTTTTCATGCAAACCACCAGGATCTCAGGAGGTGTGGGCTCTGAAAACCATTTCCCATGAAGCAGCTTGTAGAGTTAGATTACCATGAGGTTAAAAAATGAAGAAAGTGGTATAGGAAGCAAAGAAATATATCTATACGGTCCCACAGAGAGTCATTCCAGGGAGAGCCACAGTGGACGTCTCTGGAGAAACAGAAAATAACCATCTACCTGACAGCCTCCAGAGAATAAACATGAGTCTCAAGGGAAGAGCTTGTTGTTTTAATGAAAGCTTAGTGTACAAAAAGAAAATCTTTACTGGTTTTTCGGGGGACTCATCTGTATACACTGAGAAACGTAACTATTTCCAACCAAGGGTACTCATGGTTTAAGGCCAGTGTGATAAATTGAACTTTTCTTTCATGGAGTCATCTTAAATATCATTGTTTTAGGATGCCTCTGAAAGCATGTTAACTCTTTCTGCATATACGTAAAATATGTATGTGACCATGCAGAGAGGGAGTATGATATCTCCCCAAGGGTTTTGTGGGTTTCAGGACGCTTCAGATACCAGGCACTCAGCGGCAGACGCGTTCACAGGCTACAGAAAGCCAGGCCTCCACTTCTCAGCTCAACACGTATAGTCCCCCTCCCTTTTATAACCCATCAGAAATTTCAAGATGTATTGTCTTGATATGATAACGGATAAATTCAAAATTCTGCATCAACTTGAAATATGCCATTTTAATGTATTTAAAATGTCCAAGCTCTTTAATATTATTAAGGTAATTTCAGTGTTAACATAGAGTAACTGCATAAGATAAAAGAAGCTCAGTACCGCAGACAGATTCGCCACGGTTCATTTTTTTAAAAGTCAATCGCTCAATGAAAACCCTAAACATATAGATCTGTTACACATATACGAAATTAACCCGAAAATGTAAATATTAGAGCCTTCCTGTTGAAAGAACACGATTAAGATCGTGAGCATTACTTGCATTCCCTGTTCCAAAACGTTTATTTGATGTGATTGACGAGCCCAAACACAGTCACGTTGAATATCAATATTAATGACAAAATGGCATCTGAATCAAGCCAAGAAGGTCTAACACATAATGACAAAAGGGAGTCGGTGTGCATCAGCCATCTGGTTGCCTCCTAATTCATTCAATCTGCAACTGACTGTCCGTCAGGTTTTTAAACCCCTCTCATCCCTCTGCCCAACCTCTCTCTGCCGGCAGCTTTTCACTGACACAAGGGAAAACCAAGAAAGCAACCAAGAGAGAAGCTGGGAGGCAGAGGATATCTGACCCAGAGGCAGCGCACCAGAGAAAACAGAGACCCAGCCTCTGTGAAAACAAATACCTGGTTCCTCTTACTGTGAGAACGCACAGCCGAGGGACTGAGGAGTCAGGAGGACCTGGGTATAAAAATAGAGAGAGGGGTGTGGCAGAAATGTTAATTGTGTTTGCTGTGCCCCAAACATTGATTAAGTGCATGGCCTGCCATGAGCACTGTGAAATGCAAAGATGTATGAGATACGATCCCTGTCCTGGAGAAATTTGTATTCTATTTCTGAAGCCAGGCCAAAAACACACACAGAGTTAGGTAACAGGAGAAATTAGAATACGATTGAGTGCCAAGAGAGACGTTAGGACAGATGCCACAGTTCAAAAGAGGCCAAGGAAAAGTATCTTTTAAAAGAAGGTACTTGACCTAGACCTAGAAAAATCGGTAAAACCTAGCTAAGTACAAAGACAGAGGAAGGACAGCCCCACAGAGAGCACAGCACAAGCGTCAGTGCCGAGGTGGGTTTGAGAAAGGTCTGCAGAAAGACGAGGAATAAATAGTTCACTGTGACCAGAATAGTAAGTTTCCACTTGGTTTTTGTCTTGAATTTTGGAAAGCTTTGAATGCCACATGGAAGAGCTGGGGCTTTTTTATGAGTCCATTGAATGAATTTGAGAAGAATAATATGATGATTTATATGTAAAAATGGGCTTTTAGAGATCAGTTCACCCATTGCTTCTCCAAAGGAGAAGACTATTGACAATTTGGGATGACAGCTCTCAGATGCGTGGAAGCATCCCTTGCCATTGCAGGATCTTTTCTCCTGGTCCCATCCATTAAATTTCAGGAATGTCCCCGTCTCACCAGTTACTATGACAACAAAAACAAAACAAAATAGCCCCGAGCATCTCCAAACACTCCCAGATGGTAATTCCACTCCAGTTAAGAATCGTATTTCACAGTCAAGTACACTGAAATATCAAGAACTCAAGTCACCCAGGGAGTTCAGGACCAAAGTCCAGATTTCCCAACTCCCAGTCCAGTGTAAACTCATATTTTTAAAGAAGACAGTGACGGCCAAGAAGAGGCAGAATTGTGGCACAGAGAGATTTGAGAGAGAAAGGTCATGAGAGGCCACTGCCCCAGACCAGGTAGAAGGTGATGAGGCCCTAAGCTGGGGTGACGAAGAGAGAGCAAAACCTCAGGGAAGTCGAGGGCTGTGGAGGAGGGGTACCTGGGACTTGGGTTAGCAGATGGGAGTCCCAGCTGTGGCTTCTCCGCAGAGGTGCTGTGTGCCATTGCACCTTCCTTCCCTTTCCGGGGCCTCAGTTTCCCCGTCTGCATTTGGAAACAAGGGGACTGTATGGCCACTAAAGCCCCTTCCAGCTCTGTGGTTCTTAGAGTCTGTGAAGCTTGACTCACAGTCCCAAAAACAGCTCACAGGTAAGATGAGCAGGAAAGCCAGGCGGGGAGGCTGGTAGGTGTGCCTTTAGGTAAGTTGATGATGAGTATGGAAACAGCAGGAGAGCCGATTAGAAATGACAGCTAAGCAGATGGAAATATGAGACTCAGGAATATCAGTGAACTATTTCCACAATCTGCGATTTTTCTGTGTCACCTCTCATGGGCAATGGGGAATTCACTATAGATGTTCCTTAGACCTCAGCTTTAGGAACCAGTTTTTTCTTCTGTTCACCTTTGGGAGCCATTTTTTGAGTGTTGCCCAGGGGTTGATCTTTTTTATCCATTGCATTTAAGGATGGAATTAAAATCAGTGTCTAGGGACTTCCCTGGAGGTCCAGTGGTTGGGACTCCACGCTTCCACTGCAGGGGTCGTGGGCTCCATCCCTGGTTGGGGAGCTAGGACCCCGACATGCCGTGTGGCGAGGCCAAAAAAAAAAATCAGTTTCTATATTCAAGATCCTTAACGGTAAAAATTCCCCTTAAAACCCCAACAATAGGTTATTAATAGAGACACTGCTCAACATCTTTTGAATTTGCCTTTACCTCACCTGAAAATTGTTCAGGCCGTTTCCTGAAAGCAGTTGTCAGGAATATATGATTTTATGCATAAAAAGATCATTATTTGACACTTTAACATGCTTTTTTTTTTTTTTTTTTTTTTTTTTTTTTTTTTTTCGTGGGCCTCTCACTGTTGTGGCCTCTCCCGTTGCGGAGCACAGGCTCCGGACACGCAGGCTCAGTGGCCATGGCTCACGGGCCCAGCCGCTCCACGGCATGTGGGGTCTTCCCGGACTGGGGCATGAACCCATGTCCCCTGCATCGGCAGGCAGACTCTCAACCACTGCACCACCAGGGAAGCCCTAACATGCATTTTAATACAGTGGCACATCTGTGTGCAATATATTTAAGTACCAACAAAACAGGCTTGGTTTCTTCCATAGTGTCCGAATGGAATTGGACATAGATAAATGGAAGGGGCACATAGGGCCAAAAATATTGGATCCCATCTCTCTATCAGTAAGGAAATCACGGAAGGTCAAATTTTGTCTTGTTTATACTGCAGTTTGCAGTATAAATTAACATTGATAAGGAAGGATAACAGAACTCGTAATGTTAATTTCTTTCACCACCTTATCTTGGTCAGGTTAGAAAGTCATTAGTGGTAGAAAATTTCTGGGAGGGTACATAGAAAAATGCTTAACACAGTAATTGCCTCAAGGAAAGGGCAGGAGTCTGGCAGGCAAGAAAATTGACTTTTCACTCTCAAAGCAGAAGTCACCGTGAGTCATTCTTTGCAGTGAGCTGCTCTTATGACAAAAGTCATTGCATCAGCTCTGATGACAGAGGCCATCATGCAGGAAGCTGCCCTTTGGGGAGGGTAACTTTTGCACTGTGTTTTAAAATCGGTAGTTTTCCTCTTGATTCCATGTAACCTGTACTTGATTACAGGTTTGTTTGGAAGTTTGTAAAATTCAGACACCTGCGAAAATACACTTTTGAATTATAAACGGTGTATAATGAGTGTAGAAAATGCAAGCACAGATGGAAAAGAAGTTAAAAGGCAGGTACAGTCCCCCATCTGGAGACAATTCCTGGTGAACATAGAAGTAAAATATTGAATCATACTGTCTATGGTTCTGTATCTTCCTTTACCATTATAGTACATTGTAGATAGTTTCTATGCCATTAAAATTCTGCTATACTTTATCATATGGATCTGCCATAATTTGACTCAAGCCTTTCTCTGGACATTATGTTTATCACCCACTTTTCGCTATTATAAATATGTTGAAAAACTCAAACATAGATCTCTCTTTTCTTTCCAAACTTTGTTAATGATCCATTTTTAGAGTACAAAAGGAATCTAGAGATGAACGTAAATTCATCACTTGGGCTTTTCCCCTGAACTTGCTATTTTTTATTATCAGGTCTCCAGTGTTTTCAAGAGAGCATTAGCTGATTATTAACCCAAATTCAGTCTAAAACCTACAATTTGCAAGAACAGATTTTTTGAAAACCACCAATTTACATTTCCAAGTTGCAACACAGAAAAGAAGCTTGTTTACCAGTCACTGAAAACTATTTTCTGAGCATATCTATTTTGTGTTGTCTGGAGAGCTAAGTGTTTGAAGTTTGCACATTTGCAATTATGATTAAAGCTATCTCAACTTCAAAAGGGAAAGAAATCTTAAAAGTAGTCACATGGGGCTCTCTTCTCTCTGTCTCTCTCTCACCCTCTCACCCACACACACAGCCCTGCCTGAAAACCTCAGTGAGACAAAAAGTGTCAAATTCTAGGGAATTCAGTGAGTCATATCATCTTGGTTTTAAATAGAAATTCCATTCTTCTAGGTATTTTCAGTAGTTAGGAAAGCAAATGTTAGCATCATGTTCGCAGTGAGATCCAAATCAGTCACGCAGTTGATGTCAGACATCCCTCAAGATGGAGCATTTAGTACCACTTCTGGGCCACAAAGATCCTAGTACATACCAAGTTCTACCTAATCTTAGAATATTAGAGCCTTCCTTAGCCCTCCATGAATTGTCTCCATCCCTGTAAATTCCTGGCCCCTGGCTGGAGAAGCACGTTTCTATTCAGCCCTCCCATTCTCAGGTTCTCTCCCCTGAGATGTTCTCTCATCCAGTACCACTTCACAATCACCTCCTCTATTCTTGGCCGTTGTTTCCATGGCTCGCGGACCCCAGAAACCCCACCGCTACCCTGTGTTGTTTCCTCCATCTCACTCGTGGCATATCCCTCAGCCTTCAAAGTAGCTGACCTTCCTCTGTTTCTGAAGTCTTTCAATCTGGCTTAGTTTTGCCAGTAAGTAGGTGACCTCAGAAGTAGGCACCAGTTTTCCCTAAGGCATATCTGCAACACCTGAATTCCCTATGACCCCCTAGGAAGAGAAGTGAGCCTCTTCCTGTTTCAAAGCCTTATTCATTTCCAGACAACTACTGACAATTAGCCACTTTTGCTCGGGGTGTGACTGCAGGCATCACCCAGGTTCAGTGCACAGCCAAGTCTTCTTGAGTTCCGCTCTCAAATCTATCTGCTACCCCAATTTCTCTCTGTAATTCATCACTTGGATAATCTTCAACCGAGGGTTTTTTGAGATTCCTGTCTTTACAGCATCAGAAAATATTTTAAACGCACATTAAGGCGGACTGACACATTTCCCTTGAAGGAAAAGAGATATTTCAGTCCCGGAAAGCCTTTATGTAATTATTAATTCATGGAGAAAAAAGAAATAAGAGACTCACTATTGCATGTAAGCCATCAGCAAACCTTTCTTTCATCACTTTGCATTATAACCGTATAACCAGAAAGTGCTGTTACAGAAGTGCTGGCGTCTAAATCTCAGTGGCTGGCTACACCCACTGAACAGAGCTGGGTGCTAATGGCATCAAAGTGAGAAGTCACCCAGAGTGGCACAAAATCTATTCCCTTGTCCCTCAAGTGAGCCATGGGCAAAGAGAAGGATCTGGAGAGGAAAAGGATGGATCTGTATCCCTACTAATTCCAGAAGAGCAGTTCAAAGGCTGTCGCATACAGATAGCGAACTGGTAGCACATCTCGTACGAAGGATATGATTCTTGTCTGTGTGAGACATGAAAGTAGGACCTAAAGGAAAACCAGCAATTACCATTTCTGTAATTAGGAAACCCTAAGTAATCTGCCCTACTTTGTCATCTGCAATATCACATGTGGCCTAGTCTTAAGTGACCACTTTGAGACTGACCTGGACCTCTCTGGGGTTTGGAGCATAGGAGCTCATCACCTCTCCTGAATTCTGTGTGAGTGAATTCTGGTCTCAGAATTTTCTTTCCTTTTTCTGTCTGGATGTTTGAGCCCTTTATGAGTATCTTACAATGTCATCTTCAAAATTCTTAAATATTTTAAAGTCTGTTTTGGCTACTTTGCCAAATATCATAGAATGAGTCATAACCTACACCAAACCCAGTATATCTGGTGAATGTACTCCAATGTGGAAAATCTCCATTGTGGTGCCTTGGTTTAAATAGCTTACCCTGCAAGGGTCCTTTAAGGAGCAAAATATGTATGGAAGCATGGTAGAAATTCATTGTCATGCTCTAGAACCTAGGGAATTTATATAAATTTTAAGTCAAGCTAAATTAAAGTTAATCATCACAAGTTATTAGTTTTAAGCTAAGCAAATTCCATATTCCATGAAGTTATGTCAAAATGTCCAACCCAAACCAAGATATTGGATGCAGGCTAGTAGTATGGGGAAGTAAAAAAAATTCTTTGCAGTCAGTCATCAGTAAGTATCCTGGTTCTATCTCTTACACTTGAAAGTTTTGGAAAGACTTCATTTTCTCTGATCCTCAGATTCCCCATTTGTAAACGGGAGTGAATAATGCTTATCTTGCTGAATTCTGTGAGGATATGAGATACTATGTGAAGAGTAGCCAGCACAGTGAACAAAAGAATAGGCACTAAACAAAGAAATGCCATTTGAGTGTAATAAACACTATTTAAGAAAACGAGCCCATTCCACGTTCAGTTATGAAGTTCAGTGCTGCCTGTTAGAGATGAAGGTCATAAACCTACCTTACCAGTAATATTCATGTAGAATTTATTTACATCTCTTTAACGTATTTCTGATGAGAAATATTTCTTAGTCTATTCAGTGTATTAATGTATTAATGACCATTCTACTGAGTCATTTTTTTTAAACTTGCTTATTTTCCATCACTTTGAGGATTATAACTTCATTGCTTCTTTAATTTAGGTGATGTCAGGGCCTTTTTACCCCTCGTTTTGAAAAATTAGTTTCCAAAGCTCATCCGAAATGGCTGAGATTTCTAACGCTAACAATTTTATTTTGCAATTAGGCCTCAGAAGTCTCTAGAAACAGAGGAGCCTCTCTACTGGCCAGGCCAGGACACAGCCTAGTAGCTGCTATTCGAAGCCAACATCAACATGAGTCACTGCCACTGGGTATGTATCACGCTTTGTGAACCCCTGGATAGCTTTGTGTTTCTTATCGTGACTCCTTTAATATTCAGGGTTCTGTGTTTTCTTTTTCCTCTCGTATGGTATAGTCCACACCCCTATCCTTTGTTCCCATCCCCCCACTTGCCCCTTTTCCCTCTCCCTTCCTCCTCATTTTGTCCTTCTCTCTTCCCTTCCCTCTCTTCCCTCCCGTCTCTTCCAGACCGTCATTCCCCTCCCCCCCCCCCGCCTTGTTTATTCCATTCAGTGATTTGTTAGCTGGGTCCCAGGAGAGCATAGTTTAAATGAGGTGACGGCTTTTGTTGCTTTTAGGTGCACTTTTTACTTTAGACCTCTCTTCCCATGCATGTATGGGGATAAACTGGCACAGTCTCCATTCCTAACCTCAGCTACCTCTTTCCAAAACACATGCCACTTGTATCAAGGGAAATGAGGTGAGAGAGTCTAAATGGATTCGGATGTTTTCATTATCACCATTGGGAAATCAACGGATGGCCAAAGTCATAAGTGCAAGTGCTCAAAAAGGATTTCTTTGAACTCATAAAGAATCTTTTGCCATAATACCTGTGGCAAAATGACAAGAGAAGTCAGAAAGAACAGAGTAGTACTCTCCTCCTGGAAGACCTATTTTATTCTCCGTCTGTTCACAAGGGGATGAGTTAACAACCCAGTTAAGTTCCTAGAATATTAAAGATAATTAACTTAGATCTGGTTCACTTTGGGTTTGATCTTTTAAAATACTCATACCATTATGTCACAGAAAAAACCCTCAAGAGCTTACATTTTTTGATGAGTTTGCTCCCTGCCTTTTCAATTCCTCCATTAAATCCTGGTATCTAGTTGCCATTTTCCAATCATGAGCAAAATTATCTCTGGGCTGAAGACTCAACCACAACTTGTGCTTTTGTCTGTTTCAGCATATAATGACAAGATTGTGGCATTTCTTCGCCAGCCAAACATTTTTGAAATGCTGCAAGAGCGTCAGCCAAGTTTGGCGAGAAACCACACACTCAGGTAGGGGCCTGTCTACCACCCTCTACCTACAGGTCTCTCCTGCTGGTTTTCCAGGTGGGGCAGCCTCTGTGGAGAGAGGGCAGACACTTAAGATGTGTTTTATTCATGCATTTAAATTATAACCTGAATATTTAAAATGAAGGATCCAGGGGTTTCTAATGTTCTCTAAAGTGTTGCAATCAGAGATAGTTATCATGCCAGATTACCTATTATTCTTACGATGCTAAAATGATTTCCATTGATTTGGAGAGAAGCATGGAAAGGGAGCAAAATAGTTTTCATCAAAAAATTATTTATGTAAAGCACCATATAAATTATTTTTGTTTTAAGAATATAATTGTCTGATGGTGCACCAGATATTAGATGACTATATTCAAAACTAAACCAGCGAACAAAAAGTATAACATGTGTTCGAACACCTTAAATCCTAATGTCCGTTACGGTCATTTCTGAATGAGTGTCTCTGAAACTCTGAATCACTTTATTTGGAAGGGAAAGCCACCCAAAGTGATGAAAAGAGAAAATATCCTCTGAACTTAAATCCCACTTTCTCACCAAGATATTCAAGCATATCTCTCCTTCAGTTTACTACCCAGCATTTCAAAAGCTGGAGATGAACAATGGTTAAGTGTGTCCACTCAGAGTTTGAATACTTGCTCCAGCACTTAGGGACCAGTGATGGGGGCATGTCATTTAATCCTCTACCCTCAGCCTCCTCAATCATTGAGACAGGGTCACAATGTGGGCACCATTAAGATGCTTCACTGGGTTTGTGTATAAAGGACCAGACAAGGCGGGCAGAGATGCAGCCAATGACTGCCGCTAACTCCTCACCTCCCATCCGGTGGTCTTTTCAATCTGGCTGACAACTATAATCCTCTACTTTGACCTCCTCAGTGAGTCACCAACACCTAAAAATAACCTCTTTGCTAGTCATGCCAGGATGGATCACTCACTGTTCTTTTCTCCTCCATCACCACCCCCACTGACACTTCTTTTCCCTGTGGTTTTACTCTGCGCAAACTAGAACCTCCATCCTCCCAAATGCCCATCATCTCAATTCCGCCCTCTTTCTTCAGCTTCACATCTAAACATTTATCTCCTCACTTGCTTCCAGCCCTTCTTTTCTCTTCTCCCTGCCATGGCCTAGGTTTGGATTCTCATCTTCTCTCTCCTGGACTTGGCAGGGATCTCTTAAGAAGATACTCCCTATCGCTCTACTATAAACAGCATTACCTCCTTATAACCCATGTCACCCACACCCTTGAAAAAAGCTTCCCGTGGAGTATCCTCAGGACTGGCCACCACAATGGCTCTCAGACTGTCTTTCGGGGGACCTCAGAGCAGCTAAGGACCCTCTCTGGAATTTAGTCCTTCAGGAAGTACACCACACAATAGCAGGAGGAGGGCAGAGATGGGCATGTGATACTAACCTCATTGTGAGTAAGGGGGCCGGCTGGCATCCTGTCCCAGACCCGGCCGCTGGCCCTCACCCCCGCAGGGCCTCTGGTCAGCCCTGCCTTTCTTCTAATCCCTGCTCTGCCCACCCTAGCCAGTCCACTGAGCAGTTTAGGCCAGATTTGTGACTCAGGGACTCCTGCCCACCTCATGAGGTTTTGAGGCCACATGAAAGAGGCCATTTATATAGATCTACTGCAGGTTTTCCTGCCTACCCATTAGTATAAGACCTTAGTTTCATGGAGGGGGAGGGAGGTGGAATCTGAGCCTAGTTTGAGAACTTGTGAAAAATGCACCAACTAATAAAATTGGCTTATTTACATGAGGTTTTTGGGGTGGGGGAGGAATTCTTTGTTCACTTCCTTATGAAACTACGAGCTCCCTCTCCAAAAAGGAACTGGTTTTGATGGAACCTTTCTTACATCAGAGCTAGTGCTAAGGAAAGATGGAAACCCTCTCATAAGAGTGGAATTCATTGCAATTGAAGAACTAGATGAACTATGTTGAGACACTTCTACAGCTTTTCTCTCCAGGATTTCAAAATTCACTGACAAATACTTTCATTACTCAATACCAACAAAATAATGCCCCCAAACAAAAACTTCCCATGGCTCCTGTTAGGTATGTGATAAAGTCAAGATTTCTAAGCACAATTTCCATAGTCTCCTAAGACTGGCTCTAATCTAACTCTCCACCGTCCTGTGCTCGTATTTACTTCCTTCTGGTGTCTTCCACGTCCATCAAACAGCCTGTGCCCTCTCCTACCCACACCCTTCCTGGAATGGCTTCTCTCTTAAAGGCATTTCAACCCATTTTAAAGGCTCAAGTCAAACGCAAAGTCTCGGTGATCTAGGCAGACTTCAGTAGTTCTTTTGCTTTGATTTAATAGCATTTGGTTTTGTACCTCTAAGATATTTTTCCATTATCCCTTGTATTCTACCATGTACTAATGTCTTCCTACGACACTGGAAGTGTCTTAGGGCAGGGTCTATATCTTCTTGGTCTTTGAACCACTCTTGCCTCAGAGCCTGGTTCCTCTACTTTGAAGATAGGAAACACTGTTTACTTTTTGAGTGAACAAAAGGACTTTAGCTTGACTGATTATCACTTCCACTCGCGTTCAACTCTGCCCAAGTTTTATTACTGTGTCACGGAAGGCAGGGCCATACTCGGTCCATTTGTGGGCTGCCCTCTAGCTCACGGTACATAATAATTTAAGGGAATTTCCAAGGGATTTTCAGAGGTGTTGTACTACCTGAAAACTTTCTGACACATCACTGCTCTTGAACATTTCTACGTTACAGATTCTACCACTAAATAAGGAGTTCACTGCTTACTTTTGGGAGAAATGTGAGCTCCCAAAAGGCCCTAGAGTCCTGTTTAAATCATTTTTAAAGTAATAAAATTAATCCCCTGTGTAGAAGAGTGGAACTTGTTTCTGAAGGGAAGTAAACAATTTTAGCACTGTTGTGTAGTATCACGTTATAACAGAATCTAAGAAACCTCCAGCGGTGGGGGGGGGGGGGGGGTTGCAGTGTGGAATTGTACAATTATGATTTTCCAGATGTGGGTGACTTGGAATTAGGGAATACTGGAACTGGAAAAAAATTGGAAATTAATGTAAAAACTAATAACCTTTTTAAGGTTAAGGACTCCTTTGAGAGTCTGATGAAAGCTCTTATAGACTCTCCTCCATATATGAACATAAATCTTTGCATATAATTTCAAAGAGTTAACGGATCCTAAAGGACCTGTAGACCCCAGGTTGAAAACCCAAAGAGCTCATCGAAAACAGAAAGCCCACAGTGACATCAGAAACTGACTTAAGAGGTCATGGAATCAAGAAGGCAGAACAAGAGCAAGAGTTTGCTCTTCAGGGTGTCAGCCTTTAAGAATCCAAGAAACAGGGCAGTGGGCCTATGACTAGGCCTCTGCCTGCGCCTAGATGTGGTGTGAGGGTGAGTCAGCTTGACTTTAAAGGTCCAGTAGTTGAAAGGAAAACCTCCTCTCCCCATGACTCTGCCCAGAGGAAGAACTTACTGCTTCCTCTGTGGTTCCCACATGAGGACCATGACCCCATGGTCACTGCTATTCTCCAGGAGCCATGGATCCACTGCCTTGGGTTTGCAAAGCCAGTCGTTGGGTTAGAGGCTGGAGGATGAGTTCTCAGAAAACTGTGTTCAGCAGAAGTAGTGAAGCATAAGGAAACCGCATGGGGAGAGGGAAGACGGAGGCATAAAACCCAGGGGTTAATGACTTCTGTTAAGTTTCAGGGTCATGGTAGCCGTCCTCATTCATTCTGTCTTTCCTTCAACTAGTGCTTTTATTGAGCGGCTATTCTGAATCAGGATTGTGCGAGGGCTGTGTACCCAGTATCTAAGCCAAACAGACATCGGTCCTACTCTCATGGGACTTACTATCTATTGGGGAAGACGGATGATAGACAAGTGTGACTTTTTTTAAAGCCAAATATAGAGCTATAGATTGTATTATGGGCCGTGAAGGACATGATCAGAATTCAGTGATAGTGATGGAAGGATGGCAAGGATTTCGTTGTGGATATTGAGTTGTAAGGTCTTTGAGGCCACAAATGAAGATGCCAGAATGTCAAGGAGGCAGGTGGCTCTACTGACCTGAGCTCTGAGGGGAGCTTTACACTGGAGTTTTCCTGATGGGATGCGTGTAGGAGAGGCGGTTGGCATTCTCACCCTCAGAGATCTCCCCCAGGTCTCAGTGCCTTTGGTCTGGACCCAGGGACATTTGGAGGCCCCTCAGAACACTAGGTCTGCGTGAGATTTTCACATACATGACAGAGGGTGTAATGTCCTGTGAAGAGCAACCAAAACGCTCAGAAAACTCTGCTTGGCTTTCTGATACGTGTATGTGGTCTGAGTAGGTAGGGTGATGATAGAACCACTACAGAGGGTGCCACTTCCCGTGGCTGGGAAGGGTGCTCTCCTACCCTCATGGACTTGACTCTCTTTGGACTTTGTTTCCCCAGGAGCCCAGGGAATAAAGAGTGACCCCCTAGAATGTTCTCTCCCTTTTTCCCCAGGCAGGGAGACCAGGGGCTTGCCCAGATGCGGGTCCCTTGGGGCAGCAGGGTGACCTGCCCCAGGGACATTGCCACTGGGGGAATACATCAATTTGAGAGTCCTTCATGGGGCTGCAATTGGTAAACCAGAGGAACAGGGTCCACGAGAATCCTCCAAACAAGAGGGCTGTGAGGTGCTGTCAGGATTGGAGGACAGTGCTCAGGCACACGGAGTCAAGGGCACAGGGACGTGGAGGGAGAAGCAGCTGGTGGAGGAGGCTTGGTTCTTGTACCCTTGGCCAGGCTTCCACCTCCTCCCTGAAAAATGATGTGTGGACAGGTCTGCTCCAGTTTCCAAGTCCCTGGTCAGAGGAGCCACTATGATCACCCACGGGTTTTGGAAATAGCATTTACTGCAGCAGTGCTCTACCCATAACTTCAGGTTGGACCACAGTGCATTTCTCTGTTTACTCCCATTTTGTGTATCTTTGTAGAAGCCAAAAAGTTTCTCTTGTTTTCTTAAAAATACCCACACCAAAATGTCAAGTTCATTATATTTTTACCTGAAAATATGCAAGTTATGATGAAGATTTGGATTCACATTACTATAATCAGAGAGAGAAAAAAGTTGTATCTATAGTATTTTTATTAATAGATTTATTTTTAATCTTTCATTAGAGGAAACTGATTAAACGGTATACTAGACCACTCTTTATTAATTTCTTACAAGTACATGTGACTCTAAAATCATCTCAAAAATTTAAACAAAAAAAAAAAGTGAAATATTTTTAAAAATCAATCCTTAAGTCTTCTCAGATTTCTGCTGCATCTCTTCAAGAAAAGGGAAAAACTTTTAACTTCTTTGAAGCATACCTACAATGGAATGATTCTTGGCCATAGTGTTTGTAATCTTTGAATATCTGAATGTCAGAGAAGCACATTACAAAGTTCATTTGATCAAAAGAAACGCTATTTATCCATAGACTTACTAGAATCATTTTGCCAGGTTGGAGTTGGAGGTTGTGAAAAAGTCAGAATGCATGAGTTGTAATTAAACAGAGAGAAATTGATGCCTGTACTCAGATTGACCTGGAAGACTCTCTTGTATTCTGGGGCCAGACCCTCTCTGGACTTAGTGTGGAGTTAATTCATTTTCCATCAGGCATAAGGTTTCTCAGGAGACTCCTCGTCACTCTTTCTTCCCATGGCTTCCAAGATGCCGTGAACCCACAACAGTCCACCCCAGCTCCACTCCCAACTGTGTGGCTCTCTGAGGACCTACCTGTGTTGTGCTCCTTAGCTTCTGTCCCCGTGTGAGTCTGAGGAAAGGTGATCCCTTGGAGAGCATCATGGGAACCTGCAATATGAACTTAAATACCTCGAAATACTCTGGACATTAGAACATCACTGTTCAGCCCTATTGGAAGATAAAGGGGGATCAGAATGGGGTTCATTCCTTAACTTATGCATCGGTGTGTAATTCTTATTTTCCTTCCCACATTATTCTAGGGAGAAAATCCATTACATTCGGACCGAGGGTAATCATGGGCTTGAAAAGTTGTCCTGTGATGCAGATCTGGTCATTTTGCTGAGGTAAGGGGCTGAGCCTGAAACAGTTCTGGAAAAGCAACTGGAAAAACTGCTCTGGGCAGTTCTCCAGGACAGCCCAGACTGAAACACTCGTTGCTTGTTCTAGAATATTCTAGTGGCTGCAACTGAAGTAGGGCTCCCACCCTTATACCTGCTATTCACCTCTTTCTCTACATGTAAGACTGGGGTATCAAGAGCTACATATGGTACTTGATGGAGACCTTGTTGTAGGATTAATTAGGGTTTAAAATGACAGGGAGAGTTTGCATGCCGGGATGTGCCCATCTAAGTGAATCTGAGTGCTTTCGTTGTCTCGTGAGAATTGTAACCACTCTTACCCCAATTTGTGAACATTCTCTCGTGGACAGAGAACTAACTTTTTAATTTTTTTTTTTACTTTGCAGTCTCTTTGAAGAAGAGATTATGTCCTATGTCCCCCTGCAGGCTGCCTTCCACCCTGGGTACAGCTTCTCTCCCCGCTGTTCACCCTGCTCGTCACCTCAGAACTCCCCAGGTAACGTGAGGATATGGCATTCTGTCTCCTGCAGGTGGCCACCTGTGTTTCCACCTGATGAAGGTGCCCTCTCTCCCTTAGTCCCCTCTCAATTTTCTGATCATCTGTGCACTAAGTTGGGTGTTGACACAGTGCCACCTGTTTTGGTAATGACCCCAAGCTATTATGTGTTTTGCATTTTTTAATGATTTGGAAACATTTTTCACTAAACCAATATTTCATGACATGAAAATTATATGAAATTCATGTTTTGGTGTCTATCAATAAAATTTTATTGGAACCCAGCCGCACCCATTTATCTATATATTTTGTGTCAACTTTCATGCTACAACAGCAGAGCGACAGAGACCGTATGGCCCCCGAAACCTAAAATATTTACTATCTGGCCCTTTACAGAAAAAGTCTGCGGACCCCTGCTCTAAATTGCTGTTCTGTTCTAAAACACACTCTCTGAGCATTTAAAAGGGAAGAGCCCTTTCTGGAACATTCTGCCTCATGAATCAGAATGTTATTAGATACCAATTTGAGTAACTTTCTTTTAAGTTGTAAAGGAGTCACTAGGTTACATGCTTACTAGGGACCACCATTATGCCCCCGTGAAGGTGCCAAAGAAGTTTGTAACATGATGTGAAATTGTTTCCCTAGAGTTTTCTTTGTGTATTAGAATGAATTCAGAATTAGAACTCATGATATTTTTTGTGGGTAGTTTCCATTCCAAATGAGGAAATATATATTGAACCGTTTAGCGGAAAAAGAAGCTAGTATTTCCTGGGTTCATCAAGATAATTAGCTTTAGTCAAATCCGTACTCCCACATGGGATCCAGATATTGAAGAGTTTTCCCCATTGTCTTGGTTTACAAGAGCACATTGTCATGGGTGTTTGTGGCAAACCCAAATCTATTTTTATAACTTTAAAATTTAGTAAAGGAAGTTAGTTGAAAAATCTAGTAACCTCTTATCTTATGACCTCCAGAGTTAGAGTTCAAACTTGGCTTTTGAAGCCGGGGGGAAATGGAGAAGAAAAACAGAATATAGCAATACGCTCTGTCCCCCAGGAGGGATGTCTCATTCAGCTAGTGTCACTCAATACTGCCATAGGTCTCTAAAACTAGAATATCTTTTCATTTGTTCAGAATGACCCCCGTCACGTTGTTCAGGACTATCTCTTAGAGGTAGTTTCGCTAATTCCTAAAATCTGTTTTTAAGTCAGTATCTCCTTGTTAGGCCTTCCTCCAAACAAGTGTATCAGTAGCATTGCTGAGGAAATGTCCCACGTGTGCTGCGTCTGACATACAGCATAGCTGAGACGACACGGCTTGGGAAAAGGAGGACCCGGAGCTTTGTCAGAGCCAGCGTCAGGACAATCAGTTGTCTCCAGTGTGCACAGGATGACTTCCTTCTGGGGGGCAGAGCCTTCCATCTGGGGGACCTGTCGGTCTGCATGATGATCTGCCATCTTGTTGTAGAGATGGTCCCAGCCTGATAATGTGTCTACATCTTGGTCCAAACCTTTGGCAGTAGAGTGTCTACGTACCTTTGGTATGTAGAGTATCATTACACGGGGGAGATATCATACTGCAAATAGAATAAGGGAGTATAAAGAGTTACTTGCTAACTGCGGATTATTTGGATAAGTTTTATAAAAGGAATCGACCTTCCTGTTGCAGACGTTACTGACACCATGAACGCCAAGAATCATCCAATTCATGTTGTCAAAGTGCTTAATTCTTTACTCTCCTAGCTTTGACCTTGGGGTCCTAGACTATGTAAGCCAGGCATTTTGAAGTTAAACTTTACAATTTCCATTTTTCCAGACCTTTATGACATTTACCTGGGGCAACATAGTGAATCATACATGCCAAAGCACTTTGTAAAGCTTAAATTATTAGAAAAATGCATTGTAGGGACCATGGGCCATAGTGGTAGTACCAGCAGTAATGAAAGTTGTATTATAAAATATACTGTAATCTGATGGCAGAAAATTATACTTGCACCTACAGACTTGTATTCTAGTTCTACCTATGTCCTGAAACGTGGTATTTCAGCAGAGACTCTTTCCTTTTCAAGTGGTGGCTGTTGGTTCCCCCCCCACACCTCAGATACTGCAGGACTCGCTGGTGAGACTGGTGCCGCTGGTGCCCTGTGTGCCTCCTCGCTAACACAGATCAGCTGTATCTCTGCCCCTAGTTGCTGTCATCCACCGACCTTCTTCTCATTCTTAAAGACTGTGGCACCCGTCTCACAGTCTCCCTCTCCTCCCCAAGTCCTTCCACCATCCTGGATGACATCAGCATCCACAGGGCACCCGTGCAGTTCCTTGGCCTCCCAGTTTCTGGGCTTCCTTGTCTGCCCTGCCCTCCTCCTTAACCACTGGTCCCACAATCCCCTTCCTGTCTTGTTGTCATCTCTGACGTCACTGACTCAAGCATCCTACTCCCATCCAACGTGCTTATTCAGCTGCTCTCCCCGATACCACCCTGTGCCCTCATCAGGACCTCCAGTTCACAGACGCCTCTCCTTTCTAACTGCCTCTCCCTCATCCAGCGTAGGATCCCTGGCTCATCGTTTCTTGCCAATGCCCTGAGCTCCCCGATCCTCTCCATTTCATTTACAGAGTTCCACCCGTAGGTCACCTTAATATCTGCTTCCCCTACACCTGTACTCAGGCGTTCTTGGGCAAATCCACCTGACAAGGCAGATTATCAATTATAAATTAGTCATCTCTCCACCTCACATGGACCATAAACACCCAGAAGAAAATTCAACCACATTTCACTGGTAAACGTATGCTCTTCTCTACTGCTATTTCAGACGTTGCCGCTCCTCTCAAACTTCCAACCCCTGGGTCTCTCCTGGCAAATGATGTGCCTTCTTCCTCCACTGAGAAAATTGAAGCCCTTAGACAGAAACTGTCTCAAATGCCTGCTGCCTATCTTACAAGCCTACCAATGCTGCCACCTCCCTCTCCCCCTTCACACCTGTGCATTAGAGGGGGCGTCTTCAATAAGGTCGCGGCGAGCTCTGGGCACCCAGTCCTATGGGTAATTCTCAGCCCTCCTCCTGACCTTTCAGCCACATTTAACACTACTGATGGCTCCTCCCCTTAAGTCACCTCTTCAGTTGGCTTCTGGGACACAAGCTGTGGGCATTTCATCTACGTCTTTGGCCACCTTTGCGGACTCATCCTTCCCTTCCAACCATCCTCAAAACACTGTGCCAGGTTTTTTCCTCCTCTCTCTCAAGCTATGTCTTTTTCCAATCAAGCATTCAAACGTACTGCCATCAAAGACCAAGCCCGTGACCTCACCCATCTGTGCTTCTTCCATTTGTCCCCATCTCAGTGAATGTCACCACAGGCCATTCCATTATGATGTCTGAAGCCCACCTGGGCCTCACTACCAATATCCAGTTCATTGCCTCCTAAACACATCTCCAATCTATCTTCTTCTTCTTTTTTTTTTTTTCGATGTAGTCCCATTTCTCATCTCCACTGACACCACCCTAGTGCAATGCAGGCTGTCTAAATCCACTCTGGGCCTCTCCGGTGTTTTCTCTCTACTGCAGAAAGACTAAGGTTTTCATAACTCAAGACACATCACGTTGGTCCCCACACAACGGCTTTCCTGTTGTGCTTAACATTAAACAAACTTGCTTAATACGGTATACCTCATCCTGTTTGATCTGTCTCCCGCCCACCTCTCAAGCCTTGTTTTGCATCACTCTGGTCCTCACACCCTATGCTCCAGATAGACTGGAGCACCATTTTCCATCCTGCCACGGTACCTTTGCATGTGCTGGTCTTCTACCTAGATTGCTCTTCTTCCGGCTCATCTCTTCTCTTAAGTTAAGTGGAAGCCCTTCCTAACTCACTCGATCTAATTCATGCCTACTTATTCTTCAGCTATTCCCCAGGGAAGCCTTCCTGAACTTGGCCAGAGTATTCTGTGATCTCAAAGAACTAAGTTCCTTTCCTTCATGGGTAGGAATCATCTCAACTTATAATAACATTCTCATTTCTGGGAGTTTGGTTGTATCAGTTTTATCTAGATTATAAATTCCGTACCTGGAATATAAACTAATAAATAGTTATTGAAGGGGCAAACCATGATCATAGCCATCTGCGAAACTTAGAGAAGAATGTTATTTTTTCCATTCCTTTTTTCATTAAAAGGTACATAAAGATAATAAAGCATCTACAAAGCACTCTAGGTGATACAAAAACTCTCTTCTGTAAAGAGTAGGGAATTATTATTCATAATATTATTATTATTAATTTTGCTTTTATAGTGCAAGGTAATCTGATATAAACTCCTGCATGCTCTGGGCCCTAATGGACATGTATATTTATTTTAGCGTCAATATAGTTAGAGAAGTACAAAGTACACATATATTACAATCCTAGTTGCTTCATTATAGTTACAACCACTTCTTATAATATAGTAACTTACAAGAGTCTAGTTTGATTTATGTTGTTTTAGAATATTCTAAAGAATATTCAAGCATAACTAAGCCAAGAAATATACTCATCGAGGTATTCTGAAGAGAAACGCAACTTGAAATGGAGTGGAAGACATAAATATCTATTGTCATCGGAATTCAGTTTTCTCTTTATTATATTATACCTGTTTATTATAAAAGTAACTGAGCGAGTGACAGAAATGAAGGGAAATGTCTTGGAGAAGTAAAACACGAAGATGCAGGAATGTGCCTCTGGTTGGCCCTTTCTCCTCCGTTGCCCTGCATATTTGTTCTTCAGTAAAAGATGATGACCTTCAGCCTGTGTGCTTCTCTCTGCAGGTTTACAGAGAGCCAGTGCAAGAGCCCCTTCACCCTACAGGAGAGACTTTGAGGCCAAGCTCCGCAATTTCTACCGAAAACTGGAAGCCAAAGGATTTGGTCAGGGTCCAGGGAAAATTAAGTGAGTGCTCCAGTGCTTGGCACTGAACTCAGATGGTAGATGCTTCTATCCTTTTCTCCCCTATAACTTGGTAATATGTGTTTGGAGATTGGATGCCATGGTGTAGTATCAGTCATGTTCATAGAAGGGAGGAAAGAAAAAGGAAGTTGGAAAGAAAGAAGAAAGGAAGTTAAGAAATTGGAAGGGAGGCAGGAAGAGAAGAGAAGGGAAGGAGAGGGAGAAAGAAAAGTAGATTTCAAACAAAACCATGTATAAAATCAATGGTAGACCTTTACACAAAATAAGGTATCTTGAACTAAATTAAAAATTCGTATGTTTCCCTTTACATATTCTTGGGACAAATTTACCTACTCGTTAGTCAAATAGCTTTGATCTTCGGATCTAAGTAAAGAGTTGTGATCTTTTCCACTTTGGGTTTATTATTTTCATCTTGAAAAGCCAAACCCAAACTCAGGAATCCAACTTAAGAGATTCTTTTTGGAATTGATCAAAAAGAATCCTAGGGCTTCCCTGGTGGCGCAGTGGTTGCGAGTCCGCCTGCCGATGCAGGGGACACAGGTTCGTGCCCCAGTCCGGGAAGATCCCACATGCCGCAGAGTGGCTAGGCCTGTGAGCCACAACCGCTGAGCCAGCGCGTCCGGAGCCTGTGCTCCGCGACAGGAGAGGCCACAACAGTGAGAGGCCCACATACCACAAAAAAATAAAAAATAAAAAAGAATCCTAAAGGTAGTCCAACATGATGGAATGTGTCCCATTATGAAAGTGCACGTTGTCCTTGTGTTTTCATGGTTTTGAAAAGAGTGTCAACATAAGGCCATAGCTGAACTGACGGAATCTATACCTTGTTGGAGAGGCTGGGCAATGAGACCATCAGCCTGGGTCCCCACAGCTCGCCTAGAACACTCCCTAACATCAGAGCCCGAGCACCCGCTCACCACCCACATGACTTCTTCTCCTTTCCAGGCTCATCATTCGGCGAGACCACCTGTTGGAGGGAACCTTCAATCAGGTTATGGCCTATTCCCGGAAGGAGCTCCAGCGAAACAAGCTCTACATCACCTTTGTTGGAGAGGAGGGGTGAGGCACCAGCACTTTTATGGAGACACCTTAGTGTGGGTAGACCAGAGACCCCAGATCCTGGGTGATTCTTCTCAAGAAGGAGCAGGATGTCTCTAAGCCTTTGCCTCAAGGTGATTCTGATCATGTCCTCCCAGGAGGCCTTTCTCTCCAGGTGTTGCCAATCTTTAGGTTTCATGTTCTCTAAAAGCCTAAGATGATTGGCATGTTCTAGAGTCTGAGGTCACATGGTCAAAGTATAAGTCAAAAATACAGACCTAAACTACTGCATCTTTACTTTCTCATGTGGGTACCCTTCTGAGTTTCTGATCAAAGAACTCTTCCCCCAAGAGCACACGTACATAACTACATACCGAATTTTTCGTATAATTTCAGTGATTTCTTGGCATGCCATCTCAACCGTGGAGGGCAAGCCCACCCAGGAGGGCATAGCAGAATGAATTTGAAAGTGTTTTCAATTTATACACATGCACACATGCACCATCACAGGAAATTCTTTTGTACCTCCCACAATGAAGTCCCGGTTTTGAATGGGCCAGTTGTGTGTTTTATCCAAAAGGTATGATATGATCGAGGACAAAGGTTAAGGAACACTGCCATAGGATTGGTGCATGGCCATCTAGTAAGGACATCATCCCCAAACCAATCACTGCATTCTCATTTTCTACAGCAAATTATACGTCCCTTGGGATCCACTGTAAAGAGCAGAGGCTGCTCTCTGCTTTCCTAGCACTGACTCTGAAAGGGCAAGCCAGCCCCTGCGTAGGGACAGGTCCCCTGCCTCTCGCACGTAATGAGCTTCCCGGGCTTCTGCTTCCTTTGCAGCCTGGACTACAGTGGTCCTTCGCGAGAGTTCTTCTTCCTTTTGTCTCAGGAGCTCTTCAACCCTTACTACGGACTCTTCGAGTACTCTGCCAATGACACCTACACCGTGCAGATCAGCCCCATGTCTGCGTTTGTAGAAAACCATCTTGAATGGTAAGAGCTGGAATTTTTACTTTCTCGTGTTGGAAAGTCCTGGTCTTTCTTAGTCAGAAGACAGTGGTGTTTCTTAAGGGCCACTGTGTTTGGAACAGCGGCCCGATATCATGAGGGCTGATGGGAGTGAATAACAAGGCACTAGAGCGAAGGTTCTCTGCCAGTCTTCACTCAGAATACAAAATAAATTACTAAAGACATGCAAATTTCCTATCAACCGCAAATTGATATAAGATACTGTCATTGCCTTCTGAGGAGATGCGAAGGTAAGTAGACATAGGTTCTGAATGTTGATAATTCTACTAAAATCCTAAGGGTCCCCTGCAGAAGCTTCTTGAAGGTATTTGTAGGAAATTCTCTGATTTGGACCCATGGCTTTCACACTGTGGCCATCAGCTTCTGTATCTTGCTGTAAAATAAGTCTGTTGGGTCGGATGATCTCTCAGCATCCTTCTGACTTGAAAATCCAATATCTCTTTGGTTCTCTCTTCTTGAGACATCAGTTACCACTTACTGAAATGAGTAAGAAGATCAGTATCAGTCAATTCTGTGTAGTTCTGTGGGTGAGATACCTCAGATATGGGTGTTAGAAGTCTCCAGAATGCTGCATGGGACATCTGGGATGCCTGCACTTTCCTACTGTGTCACCACCACACCTGACTCGAAAAGTACCCCTGACTTCACTGCAGGGGCTTCTGCCATGAGGAGGGAAACAAGTCTCGGAAGCTGCTAATGTGGGTTCTTGCTTATTGATGATGTGTCATGGGGCTGCTGGTGAAGGGTGCTTCTCGGGTAACACCTGGGCCTGCTGGGCATATGGCCCAAACCCCCATATTTTGGTTTTATGGCAACAGAACAACCCACCTCTGCTACGGCTGCCAGCTACAGCCCATGACCTCTCTCTCCAAACACTCTCAGCTTTGAAGTTCTTTTTTTGTTTTTTTTCATTTTTTAGAATTTATTTTATCGAAGTATAGTTGATTTACAACATTGTGTTAATTTTCTGCTTTACAGCAAAGTGATTCAGATCTATATTTTTTTCTTTTTCATATTCTTTTCCATTATGGTTTATCATAGGATATTGAATATAGTTCCCTGTGGAATACAGTAAAACCTTGTTGTTTGCCTTTTATCTGTTCTATATATAATAGTTTGCATCTGCTAATCTCAAATTCCCAATCCATCCCACCCCCTCCAACTCTCCCCCTTGGCAACCACAAATCTGTTCTGTATGTCTGTGAGTCTGTTTCTGTTTCGTAGATATGTTCATTTGTGTCATATTTTAGATTCCACATATAAGCGATATCATATGGTATTTGTCTCTTTCTGACTTACTTCATTTAGTATGATAATCTCTAGGTCCATCCATGTTGCTGCAAATGGCATTATTTCATTCTTTTTTATGGCTGAGTAATATTCCATTGTATGTATATATATATATATATATATATATATATGTGTGTGTGTGTGTGTGTGTGTGTGTATACCACATATTTTTTTTCCATTCATCTGTTGATGGACATTTAGGTTGTTTCCATGTCTTGGTTATTGTAGATAGTGTGCTATGAACATAAGGGTGCATGTATCTTTTTGAATTATAGTTTTGTCCAGGTATATGCCCAGCAGTGGGATTGCTGGATCATACGGTAGTTCTATTTTTAGTCTTCTGAGCAACCTCCATACTGTTCTCTATAGTGGCTGCACCAACTTACATTCCCACCAACAGTGTAGGAGGGTTCCCTTTTCTCCACACCCCATCCAGCAT
This sequence comes from Monodon monoceros, assembly GCF_005190385.1. Classification (NCBI taxonomy): domain Eukaryota; kingdom Metazoa; phylum Chordata; class Mammalia; order Artiodactyla; family Monodontidae; genus Monodon; species Monodon monoceros. Next base: position 9,809,434 of record NW_021703776.1, on the reverse strand, counting down.
TTGTTATTTGTAGAGTTTTTAAATGATGGCCATTCTGACCTGTGTGAAGTGATACCTCATTGTAGTTTTGATTTGCATTTCTCTAATAATTAGTGATATTGAGGATCTTTTCATATGCCTACTGGCCATCTGGATGTCTTCTTTGGAGAAATGTCTCTTTAGGTCTTCTGCCCATTTTTTTATTGGGTTGTTTGCTTTTTTGTTATTGAGTTGTATGAGCTGTTTGTATATTTTGGAAATTAAGCCTTTATTGGTCACATCATTTGCAAATATTTTCTCCCGGTCCGTAGATTGTCTTTTCATTTTGTTTATGGTTTCCTTTGCTGTGCAAAAGCTTGTGAGTTTGATTAGGTGTCATTTGTTTATTTTTGCTTTTATTTCTATTGCCTTGGGAGACTAGCCTAAGAAAACGTTGGTACGATTTATGTCAGAGAATGTTTGCCTATGGTCTCTTCTAAGAACTTATGGTGTCATGTCTTGTATCTAAGTCTTTAAGCCATTTTGAGTTTATTTTTGTGTATGGTGCGAGGGTGTGTTCTGACTTCACTGACCTGCATGCGTCAGCTCTGAAGTTCTTGACCTGAAGCAGGCGTGTCTGCATCAAGCGTTACAGTGGGCCTCTTGACTCTCCGCAGGTGAAGAAGCAAATGTGGCCCTTTGTGGTTCCTTTTCCTGTAACTTATCAAATAAGGGGATGATGAAACCTGGGAGGCAGAAACACGTAGATGGAGCAGGCAGAGCAGGAAGTGGCCACTGAGGGGACATAGGAATGAAAATTGAAGGCCACATCTAACTTAGTCACCTTCAGGCAGGGTTCACTCCAGCAGTGGAGAGTGCCATACCCCATGCCACAAGAATATATATGTACACAGATTATACTTCATATAATCCCTTAATTCTCTTAGTCTGTGAGCATGAAATTTAAGATGGTGCCTTGAAGGTCATGAATTAGAGTCAGGAAATATTTTCATCAAATATCGTAGCATATAGGAAGGACTATGCCGGGTGTTGTGGGATACCTTCATTAATTAAGCAATTGTAAATCAAGCATGTGCTATGTGCTAGGAGGATACAAAGACGAAGTGAATGAGATCTCCTCCCTCAAGGGGGGAGCATGTGAGTAAATCAATAATTCCACCAAGATATCTTAAATACCAGGTTATGCATACATAATACACGTGTGTGTGTGTGTGTGTGTGTGTGTGTGAGAGAGAGAGAGAGAGAGAGAGCACCCCCGAGTGCATATATAAGCCTGGGAATTGTATTAAGTCACAAGGGAAAATGACTCACTCAGCCCAAGGCAAGGGATGGGGGAGTGGGGAGTGAAACCAGGGGATCTCATAAAAAGAGGGGATAAATGTGCCATCTTTTTTTTTTTTTTTCTAGAGAGAGTGGGTATACGAGCCAAGCCTTAAGGGGCAGTTGAGTAGGAGACTAGGCAGAGAAGGGAAGAAAAGACGTTCTGAGGATCCAGAATTGGAAGCAACACTCGAAAGGCATGGGAGGGAATAGAGCCTTCGGCAAGCAGTGTAGATGGATCAGAGCCAATAATGGCCTTTGGGGTTGTGGTGGGAATGAGGCTGGAGACAAAGAGAGTGGCAGATGGTCTCATCCCATAGGGAGAATGCTATCATTGGATTTGTGTTTTCAAAAAGTAAATCTTGCTGTAATGTGGGGAAAATGTTGAGGAGGGAAGGCTGGAAAGAGCTGAGACCAGCTCCGAAGCTGTTGATACATCCTGGGGAGAAACAGACGGTCAGAACTGAGGCAGAAGCAGGGTCTCAGAGAGGAGGGGACTGACTTTGGGAACTCCTCGGAGGGAGAAGAGACTGAACTAGTTGGTTCACTGGTTTAATGTTGAGGTGAGGGGGAGAGAGAAATATCGAATAAGTTCAAAGTTTCTGGTTGCACCATGCGGTGGATCGGGATCATTCACTGTGATGGGAGTTATGTGAAATAGATGCTACTTAGAGGAAGGATGAGGAATTCACCCTTTGACATGTAGAATTTGCAGTTTCCCTTATAAATACACACGGATGTATTAGTATGTAACTGGAATATGGCCCTGGGCAGCAGGAGGGGAGCTGGGCTGGAAACTGAGTTTGAGAGATACCAACACAGCAGGAGTGGCTCAGCCATGGGAGGAGATGGGAGCTCGCAGAGAGGTGGCCCGTGCTGATGTGTCAGGGACGGGTGGAGCCAAAGGTCCCTGGGGGGAGCTAAGAAGGAGTGGCCAGGGACTCCCCTGGTGGCACAGTGGTTAAGACTCCACGCTCCTAATGCAGGGGACCCGGGTTCGATCCCTGGTCAGGAAACTAGATCCCACATGCATGCCGCAACTAAGAGTTCGCATGCCACAACTAAGGAACCAGTGAGCCACAACTAAGGAGCCCGTGAGCTACAACTAAGACACGATGCAACCAAATAAATATTTGTTTAAAAAAAGAAGAAGGAGTGGCCAGAGCACTCAGCCTGGGAGGAATGGGAGAGAGAAGGAGGTGCTCGGAGGAGGACCTGCTGACGGGGAAGAAGGCAGTCTGAGAAGGTGGCAGCCAGAGGAGGTGTGCAGGCAATAGAAAGGGGTCCCCAGGGGTTCAGAGCCCAGGATTGGGAGGACGGAGCTTAGGACACCAGGGTAGGGAGAGCGTTCCGATGACCAAGGGAGCTGCATTTGGATGGCGGCAGAGGTTCATGGGGGTGAGCGCCCTGGCGGCGTGAAGGGAACCCGGTGTTCTGGAGGAAACCGTGGGATCCAGCATGTCTCAGCACAGACGCAGGGGAAGGCCACAGGCAAAGGTCTGATGAAAAGCACAGGAGAAACGCTGGACTCCTGGCCTGCTCAGTCACTTTCCACCAGGGAAGGCACCTCGCCAACTGCCCAGCCCCTGCTTTCTTTCGTCCTGACTCTGCTGTCTCTGACCGTCGCTGGCTGGAGCAGGCCGTGTCAATATGTCTGTTACACTTCAGCGCTTGGAGGAAGGACACCACAGGGATGTTTTAAGAATTAGCAAAGTTCTCTGGATGGATCCTTTATAAAGGTCAGAGGCCCGTAGTGCCTGGCCCAGAAGTGCTAGTTACCCTCTGTCTTTGCAAAGGAAAGGATGTGAGGACTTTCACCCACTGAGGTTCCCACTCCTGTTGAGAATATTTGCTGTGTAGCCCGGAAGCAAAATGGCAGGTACCTTACTGAGCAACTAGCAGTCTAAACGGAGCTCACGCAGGTGAGAGCTCCCTTTTAGCTCAACATTGGACGATGAACTGTCATGAAGTGAGCCGGGGCCTCCCCTCTGATCCGAGGCTCTGACTCTGAACCTCAGTCCCCCGAGCGCTGGGCTGGCAGAAAAGCCAGGATGCAGAGCCAGCACTGGTCCCAGATGGTACCACGACCCTCACGTGGGGTCAGACTCTTGTCTCATCAGTGCTTCAGAGGTCCTGGGGGAAGGAAGAGGGTTTCCTTTGGGCGTCACTGCCGCACAGAGAGAACTTGAGCCACTGGGTACGAGCCTGCTGTAGCTTTGAATGGGAGGCCCTGCTTGGCTGTGGGTGTCTCAACCCGATGGTAACGTTGCAGTTATTCCTTCTGTGTATTTTCCTACAAGCCATCCTGCACCTTGGGGCGAATGGTTTTAACAAGAAAACCGAGCGCCCCTGAGTGCTGGGCATTTTGGCAAAGGGCACGCAGGAGGGCTCAACACCTGAATGAAGTCGCTCCGGGCCTTACGCAAAGTGTGGGCAGCAAGTGGGTGGTGAGGCTCCCTGCCTGAGGCTTTGTCACTGTGGTTCCTGCAGCCAGGGGTCGATGCCACTGGGAAACCTGACTCCCGAGTTCTCAGTTCTGTTGCCCAACCGGGTGCCACTCCCCACCGGCAGGGTGGGCAAGGCTGCGGCTGATCTCAGATGTAGGCGCCTGGCCCGCCTTCCTTCTTCACTCCCCGCTGGGACCCTTTATCCTGTGATCCACGTGGGCTGTGAGGAAGATGACACTTCCTATGACCAACACATCACTCATAAGCAAACGGAGACCAGAAGATTACAGGGCTCATCACAGTCACAGCCTTGACACTGTAAAGCTGCAAGTTGTCCCTAATGCAGGACAGGCCAGGGCAGGAGTCCGCCTGGAAGGGGAGTGGCTTCTGCCCCCTGCCCTCCTCTCCCCTCTGCAGAGAGGCCCTGCAGACCAGAAATAAACAGGGAGAAAACTGATCCGCTTTACAGGATTAAACATCACCCAGGATGGAAACATTGCTCACGTATGGCTGGGAGAGGTCATTTTGTAAATTATTATTCTGGTTCTTTATCTGTTCACTGGCCCTCCTTTTGTGTCCCACACTCTGTTTTGTCTGTTGTGTCCCCTTTAAAGAGTAAGCTCCATGAAAGCAGAGGTGGGTCTGTCTTATTTTACTCTGGCACAGGCCTGGCACTTTGAGGTGTTCAAAATAACATTTCATTGACGATTGGGTGCATAAGTGAGAATGGTTCCACAAGCCACACCAGCCACTTCCTTGTACCAGGGCCATTAAGACAGAGGGCTCGTATCTTCCATGTGCAATTAATTGCTCAAAGGTCGCACTTTTATTTGTCATCTCTGGTTTTAAAGCCCTTACAGTGTCGGCAATAAACACGCATGTCCCCTGGGAGCTTTGTACTGAGCTCTGCACGAGTTCCACACTCAGCTTGTTACTGACACAGTGCCTGCCCCCTCTCACACTGCCACCTCCAGGTCAGGCACTACCCCAGAGATGGGCAGAGAGGCCTCTGGCACCAGATCCTTCTCCTGCTAGCTCCTCCTTGACTGTAGCTACTTGAAATTCTCTGCTTCCTGCTCCCTGTGTGTGGGTTTTACATACCCTGGGATACAGCCCCGAAATCAAAAGCCTGCATATGGGGCATAGCGATTCAACCTCCTTCCCTTTATTCCTAGTCAAGCGTCGAGAGATACTAATATGAATAAATATGGTGACATTTCTATATACACGCATTAAGTAAACTGGAAAAAAAAATCTGGTTTTTTGAACTTCAGCCTAAAAGGAATTCCTGTAATTGCTGTTTCATTACTTATTTGTATTACCCAATTAAGTTGTATGGACCCTGCTGGGACCCTAGCCCCACCAGGCTCTCTGCAGCAACAGGGGAGGGTTCTTTTTCCCTTTGGTTGGAGCAACCAAATAATGAAACCAAAGCTGAGAACGACACAGCACAAGCTTTATTCAGTAAGCAAAGAATGGAGAAGCAGGAACTAAGTTCACAGATCAACTTCTCACCCACCAGGAAAGAGATTTAATTTTTAGGAGTGAAGACAAGGGGAGCAGGAATGAGGCTAATAATGATGGAGAGGCCTATGCATTAGTCTACTGGGGCAGGGGCAGGGCCTTTTCAAGGGAGTGGGATGCCACGCCCTTATCCTTTTTTGGTCCTTCATGTCCGGTCATGGCCAGGGTAGTTGTGTCATTTAGTATGCTAATGTAGTAAAATCAGTGTCTAAGGAGACTCAGGGTCTGTTGGAGGTCAGATTTGTTGCCATCTTGGTCCCAGCTGGTTCCATCTGGGTTTTTTTAATTTGTTTGTAGCTTCCTTTCTTTTTTTTTTTTTTTTTTTTTGCGGTACGCGGGCCTCTCACTGTTGTGGCCTCTCCCGTTGCGGAGCACAGGCTCCGGACGTGCAGGCTCAGCAGCCATGGCTCACGGGCCCAGCCGCTCCGCGGCATGTGGGATCTTCCCGGACCAGGGCACGAACCCGCGTGCCCTGCATCGGCAGGCGGACTCTCAACCACTGAGCCACCAGGGAAGCCCAACCGAGAAATCTTAAAGTAATATTCCAAATTCCATATCTTCATTCTTTGATTATGATTGTCATTTGCATATTAGTGAGGTGCTCATATGATGATCTTTTTATTCTTTTGATCACCATTTCATGTTGATTTTATGTCCCTGGAGATACAGAAGTTAATATAAAACTAAACAATGAAACACCCATTGAAAACTTATTAAACATGCCAAGCACTGTTCTAGACACTTTCATCTAACAGCACTATAGCCCAGATACTACTTAGTATACTGCTTTTACAGATGAAGAAAATAAGGTGCAGATATAACCAAAACCACAGAGATAGTCACAGACCAAGCTGGGATTGGAACCCAGAAAACCTGGCTCCGGTGTCAGGCTCTAGCCCCCCACTAAGGCAAAGTCAGATATTTAACTGGGCAAATTACAATACAATGTGATAAATGCTATACGTACCTCTATTATAGAACTTATCACATTGCATGGTAATAAGTATTAGGTACAAGGAGCTTTAAAAATGAGTGAGAATTGTTAGTTGGCTGGCAGAGATGGGGAGAGGAAACTTCCAGGGAGAGGGCCCGAAATTCACAGCAGTATGGCAGGTGAGCAAGCAGATGTCAGTTGGATTTGGCTGCAAAATAGAGAAAGAGGGGCTTTCCTGGTGGCGCAGTGGTTGGGAGTCCGCCTGTCGATGCAGGGGACGCGGGTTCGCACCCCGGTCCGGGAAGATCCCACATGCCGCGGAGTGGCTGGGCCCGTGAGCCATGGCCGCTGAGCCTGCGCGTCCGGAGCCTGTCCTCCTCAACAGGAGAGGCCACAACAGTGAGAGGCCCCCAAACCGCAAAAAAAAAAAAAACAAAAAAAAAAAGAGAAAGAGAAAGGCTGTAAAGGCACCTTGTGTCAAATAGGGAAGTGCATTTAATGGCATCCAGGGAGTTTGGATTTTATCACAAAGATGATGATGTATTTTTTTGGGGGGTAGAGGAATGTCTTGATCAGGTCTGTATTTTAGAAAGTCAACTCTGGTTATAAGTAGGTGAATTGGAGTGGAAATGGGGTTGTCATTTAAGTGGCAGTTCTTTGAAATAGTTCTTTGAAAAGAGGATAAAGAATCAAACTAGGACAGAAAGCTGTTTCATAAGAAGGATGAGCAAATGAGCAAAACTTGGTGATGGATTATAGACAGTGGTGGGGTTCAGTATATGAAATTTCCCACTTGCATAAAATGATGTATATGAAAATACCAGGTCAAAAGTTCTCATCTTTTTTTTATTTTATTTTGTTTATTTTTGGCTGTGTTTGGTCTTCGTTGCTGCATGCGGGCTTTCTCTAGCTGCGGCGAGCGGGGGCTACTCTTTGTTGTGGTGCACAGTCTTCTCATGGGGGTGGCTTCTCTTGTTGCGGAGCACGGGCTCTAAGTGCACAGGCTTCAGTAGTTGTGGCATGTGGGCTCAGTAGTTGTGGCACACGGGCTTAGGTGCTCCGCGGCATGTGGGATCCTCCCGGACCAGGGCTCGAACCCGTGTCCCCTGCATTGGCAGGCGGATTCTTAACCACTGCACCACCAGGGAAGTCCTCTTATCTATTTTTAATGGAGGCATAAACAACAAAACTATAAATGTGAAAAGCTCCAAACTTATTTTTATATCTAATAAATTATGAATAGAGCAAAATGCATATATTTTCTAATCGTTATGCTTGAATAGAAAAGATTCACGTTCCAGCTGAAAAATCTCCTCTAAGGGCCTTCCCTCAGCACTCATTTTAAAAGAGCCCAGCCATTTATAACTCTCCAACTTAACATCTTAATTCATTATATTGACAGAACTTATCGCTCTCTGAAATAAACTGTATTTATAGATTTATACTGTATACTTGTAACTCATTACTGTGTGTCTCTCCCCCTGAAAGACCGAGGTCTTGCTTTCCTAGTCACAAACTTGGCACTCAATAAATGAGCGTGGAAGGAAGGAAAGAAAGAAAGAAGGACAGGAGGGACAGAGGGAAGAAGGGAGGGTGGGTGGACGGATGGATGAGTTTCAATCTCATTTCGACTTTTAGTTCAGAATATTTGTAATTCAGAAAAACGGGTCATTGTCAAGCATCATTTAAGTTCTACTAGATGTTCTCTGAAATCACCACTGGAAATTCTTTTTCTGTTTCAATGATTCTGAACGCCACTTTTCCCAGAGCAAATCTAAGATGCACTAAACAACTGAAAGAGGTGAACTTCTCTATTTTGAGGAAGAGTGCCAGAGTGTCGACGTGCGCTGTTCGTTAAGTATTAGCGCGTATCATTTTAAGAAGTCATGGTGATCTGAGTCACTCTTTACATAATCATCAGTGTAGGAATAATTTTCAGAAGCCAGGGTTCAAATCTGATGCTGTTTAATCAGTTTCTGTGCAACCACCAGAAGGTCCGTTTGCTCATTTCATGTCAGTGATGGTGACAGATCTAACCCTCCTATATCATAACCAGAAATCCTGGGACCTCTCAAGCCAAAATCTCCAAGAACCTTTGCTAACTGTGAACCAGACTCCCCGCTGTCCTCCTACCCCTGCTCTGACCTCTCCCTTTCCAAGCAGACACTACCTGGGTGGCAAAAATCTTCTGTTTTCAGGTATTTAGCAAGAGGAGGGGGAGGGGGGAGGGAGGCTTCTTAGAGCATGTTTAGAGTTTGGCCAAGTGGGTATTAAGTATCATTGCAGAGTTTTATGGAACTTAAGAAGTCATGGATAACACACTTTAAATATCCCTTACTATATCTGCAGAGTCTGAATTAGTAGGTAGGAACCACAATATCGCGAGATTCCATCGGACGTCTCCTGGCCCTTCAACCCCCAAGGGCCCCTCCTGAGAGAAGAGCTCAGTGTGTCGTTTTCATTTGAGTCAAGGGTCAGATAAGCTCCCCCATGCCACGTCATCCCAATAACAGCCCCCAGGTTCCTTCCTAGGCACCTACAAGACCTTCCCTGGTTCCATCTCTGGCTACATCTGAGTAGCCTTCCTAGCAATGCCCTAGAGAGGCTCAGGGCACACATTAGCTGAGAAGTCACCATAAAATGTGCATGTCTGGTTGTGACTATGTCCACTTCTTTTTTTTTTTTTTTTTTTTTTTGCGCGGTACGCGGGCCTCTCACTGTTGTGGCCTCTCCTGCTGCGGAGCACAGGCTCCGGACGCACAGGCTCCGGACGCGCAGGCTCAGCGGCCATGGCTCACGGGCCCAGACGCTCCGCGGCATGTGGGACCTTCCCAGACTGGGGCACGAACCTGTGTCCCCTGCATCGGCAGGCGGACTCTCAACCACTGCACCACCAGGGAAGCCCTATGTCCACTTCTTAACCTAGCTTTCTTCAGAACTTGCGAGAAACTTCTAGTAAAACTTTCAAAACAATTGGCGAGAACACTCTTTTTCAACACTTGCCTTATGCAGAAATAGGCCTAAGGATGTACGAGATTTATATGACAGAGGTGGCAGTTCAAGTCAGTTGGAAAAGAATGGACTATGTAGTCAATGAGGCCAATATACAACCAAAAAACATTAGGTTAAATTCCTCTCCAACTTGAAAGCACATGTAAAAAATGTAACAGTAAGATTTCTTCAAAAAACTCTAGGTGACTTACAATATATTCTGGAAAATAATTATTGAGAACAGAAAACAAACTCAGGGAACTTTGAGTGGTAGAGGCTTTTTCACTCAAGGTTGGAACCCTGGAATCTAGCAAAGAAAAGGAAAATATATTTGAATATATAAAAATGAAAATATTTTTATGGCAAAAATACCATAAATAAAGGGAAAAGGCAAGCTTTGATTTTGAAAAATAATCTTTGCAACTCAGGAAAATCAGAGGCTGAAAATCTGCAATATAGATTTCAAAGAGCTCTTCCACCTCGAAAAGAAGAGGAGAAACAACTCTAGAAAAATCAGCAAAGAAAATGAAAAAAGCTGTTCAGAGAAGAAAAAATCCAAATAATCACCAAACCCATAAAAAGAGTCTCAATTTTATCAGTGGCCAGGGATATTTAAGCAAAATAAAGAAACAATGATATATCACTTTATAACAATCAAATTGGCAAATAGTAAAAAGAATTATATTACCTCTTTTCAGGAGGACATGGGTGAGAGTTTATTCTCTGCCATCACCAATAGAAACATGAATTTTGATAGCCTTTTTTAAAAACACAATCAACAGTATATACTAAAACTTTTAAACCCATATACCCTCTGGCCCATGAATCTCTCTCATAGAAATAAAAGCACTGCTATAAGGACTCTTATAATAACAGCTAATATTATTGAGCCCTTATTATGGGCCAGGTATCTTTGTAAAAGCTCTACGTGAGTTGCACATCCTGTTATGATCTCCCTATTTTACAAATGAGAAAACTGGTACCCGTAGAGGTTTAGTACTTGCCCAAGGTAGCATAGCTAATAAATGGCAGAGCCAGGAATCCAACCCAGGCAGCATGGCTCTCCAGTGCAAACTTTTTAAAAGCTATCCTGTCCTCCCTAACAAAACATACCAGGATGATTATTTCAGTATCGTTTGTGAAGACACAAATGTAGAAGCAACCCAAGTGTCCATCAGCAGAGACCGGTTAACTTCATCACAGCAGCTCCACACTGCACCATGATATGAGGCGTAAAAGAGCTGAATTAGAATCTTACCAGATGACGGAAGAGGATTTCTTCAAGATATTGTTAAGGGAAGAAAAGCAGAAAACTATGAACAACACAATTTAAAAACCAAAAAATAACGATGCAAAACCTGTACCTGTACGGATATAGATATGTAAATATAAATAACTTAGTCTGTGATTACATGATTTAGAGGAAAAATATGGAAGGATACATCTTAGTCAGCATGGGTCCCAGGAGATGAGATGAGAGAGCAGCCAACCAGGCCAGAAGGAGACAAAACTAATGATAATAAAAAAGTATCTATGAACATATTAATGAATTAAATATAAAAATTACAAGTGTGTATACATTTTAAAAAATAAATCCCTAACGACTGAAATGCCATTTGGTACAAATGGCTTAGCTAAGTTATTAGAAAGAAACAAGTGTCTCAGACGTGAATTCCTCAATGCGCCCTCCGATTTCTGAGGACCCGATGCTGGTCGCATGAACTGCTGGGCAGTCAGTGAGCTTCTGGTGTATTAGAAATGCCACACAGACGCACTCCCACCTCGCTCACTCTACCTCTGGTGTCTTCCATTCTCCATCCCAATTGCCCTCCCTTTCCTCAGCCCCCAAATCTTTAATAATTCCCAGTGTCTACAAAATGAAGTCCAGATTCCTCAGATCCTTAGGGACTCCCCAAGGTGCAAGATCACCTGTCTTGGGACACCATCTACCTCTCCCGCCAGCTCTTCTACCCAGTCCTTGAGCTCCGTCAGGCGCGCTCCTCTCCCTTAAGGGCCCCATCATTTCCTCTGTTCTCTCATTTAAGGGTGGGTCCACGTGTCACCCACCCTTAAAGCCCATTTAAAATACTTTATAGTTCTCTTGTGACTTCTTTCCTGAACTTTCTTCTGAAGAGTAAGTTCATCTTCTCTTGAGTTCTTTATTTTTTTTTTTTAATATTTATTTATTTGGCTGCACCGGGTCTTAGTTGCGGCATGCAGGATCTTTAGTTGCGGCATGCATGCATGCAGGGTCTAGTTCCCTGACCAGAAATTGAACCCGGACCCCCTGCATTGGGAGCGCGGAGTCTTAACCCCTGGACCACCAGGAAAATCCCCTTGAGTTCTTTTAGAAACAAAGGTTTTCAGACACTTTTAGCTGAAACCTTGCTTTCCAATGAAATTTATATTCAGTCCCAGTATCTAGGACAGAAGAAGGTGGAGCGATCTCCTTCAGGGAGTCTGGGGGCTGGTCATTTGTCCACTCAGACTCTTCTTCCTCCCCCCCCCATCTTTTTACTTCTGTGCAAAACAGTTTGAATAAAACACCACTCTGGGCTGTCTGCATTTCGCATTCCATTTCTCCCTGGCTACTCTGTATGGTAAGGATTCGTGCTAGCTTTGAAACTGAATCAAGCAGCAAGCACGTTATCGCCCCTTGCAACCAGCATGGTTTCTGGCATACAGGCAGCAACCTTCAGTTCCTGAGGCAGGGTGCCACACAGCCAGAGGAGTAAATTCCTGCTGCAGCTCTCAGCTGTTGTGTGACCCTGGGCAGGGTCTGAATCTTAGCCTCCTTTCCCACGAAAAGGTGATAACAGTGCCTATTCTGTGTGATGGTCGCAAGGGTACCGGAAAAGTGACTGGTACCCAGTAGGCATTTAACAGATGCGGATGCCATCATTCTGTCCTTGAGTGTATGTGTGTATTTTATAGGGACATCAGAAAGTGTTAGAGAAAGCTAGGTTGGTTCTCTTGATCCCAGGTTTCTGAGTCTTGGCACTATGACATTTGGGGCCAGATGATTCTTTATGGTGGGGACTGTCCTGTGCGTTGGAGGATGTTGAACAGCGTCCCTGGCCTCTGCCCACTAGGTACAGTCCCACCACTGCCACCATCCCGGGGTTGTGACAACCAGAAGTGTCTCCAGATATTGCCAAATACGTCCCTATTGAGAACTATGGCTTTAACGTTCCCATATGGAAAAAGCTTGGGAAAAGAAATGTGTCACATGGCTGACCAAGGGCAGCAATATTTTTGCAGGATTAAGAATATTTCCCTGGCCTATAGTTCTATAAAAAAACATGTTCATATTCAACATCTCTGGTTCCTGGACCAGCGTAACCCAGCCCCTGAGCGGGGACGGGGCAAGAGCCACAGTGTAGTCAGGCCCCTGAGCTGAGTCCATGCTCTGATTCCCTTCAAGTCCACCCAGAAGAGAACCTCCCACTTGCTTCCTCTTGTTTTTAATACCCTTTATGAGTCGTTTCAAACATATACAAAACAACAGACATGCCTAATGCTCTTATCACCCAGTTTCAAGAACTTGTACACTTCTCCAGACCTGAATTTGATATTTTAAAGTAAAATTTACACGTTACATGCACAAACTTTATCTGTATATTTTTGACAAATGTATATACATTTATATCCTACACCCTTATAAAGATATGGAATTTTTCTGTCACCTCAGAAATCTTCTCATGGTCCTTCCCAGTCTATCTGTGACCCCTCTCAACTCCCTGAAACCACTGAATAGATATTTTCAGCGCCTGTTTTCTTTGTATGCTCTAGAACTTCATAGAAATGAAATTATTTAGTTAGTCCTCTTTAGTAGTAATTCTTCCACTTGCTTTTTTTTTTAACATCTTTATTGAAGTAGAATTGCTTTACAATGGTGTGTTAGTTTCTGCTGTATAACGAAATGAATCAGCTATACGTATACATGTATCCCCATATCTCCTCCCTCTTGCGTCTCCCTCCTTCCCTCCCTATCCCACCCCTCTAGGCTTCCCAGGACGGTTGCCTCCCCGACTCATTCAGGGACAGACACCACACCCCTTGGGAATCAGGATTCCCACAGCATTCCTGGGTGGATGGGAGGATAGAGGGCAGGGAGTGTTCAGGCAGGTGGTTTTGTCACCTGCCCAGCAGCAGGCCACCCTGTCCCTCCCCGCGGGCCTGCATGTGCAGGAGGGTCAGATGCCACGCCTCAGTCTTCCCACAGACCAGGAGGGAACAATTACAGAGCAAACCACTGGCGGGGATGTCAGGACCAAGCCCAACCCACGATTAGCTGTAGAGATGGGACACTAGCTTAGGGCCAAACCCTGAACTCAGCTGGCAGGAATGTGCACCCAGCAAAGGGAATGCAGACCGCGCCGGGCGTGGCGTGGGAGCGGGGAAACGTCGTTCTGTACGTACAGGGAGCTGCAAAGAATCAAGACTGCCCTTCCCAAATACTGACTGCATAGCAGGGACGCGCTTTTTGCTGGTACTTGCCCCTGCTGTTTGCACTGCGGTCACATTCCAAAGGGAGCTCTGTTTGTTTTAATTTGTATTAGCCGTCTGTAGACCTGATCATTGCTTTTTCTGGAAGCTCAGTTGGGTGGGGCAGCTGGAAGGGTGCAAGGTTTTTGAGGAGACAATGAAAGAAGAAAGGGAAAGACTTGTACGGCACAGGTGGAAAGAGAAACTGAAACCAGGGCAGCCCTTCGTCCTCTGGACTGGAGGGAAACACATGGCACGTGTCACCGCGTACAGGCTGGTGACACAAGAAGGGGATTAGCTTGGGACAAAAGGAAGAACCCCTCCCCTATTTAGTGGGACAGGAGGAGGCATGGATGCAGGTCACTGGGCTGAGAAGAGGCCAAGCAGGACCCTTCACATCCTCTGCTTTTGGAAGAGACAGGTCTTTGAACTCCATCCTTCTCTGGTGCCCACGCATAGAGCACAGTGACTGTTGCCTAAGTCAAAACTTCACTTCCGACTTTCACGCCATATTTTTCCATCGTAAAAAAAAAAAAAAAAGGATGAGGGACTTGGAGTCTGTGGTCCTCAAACTTCAGTCAGCAACTGCAGAGCTTGTTTTAAATGCAGATTCCCAGAGCACACCCCACAGAGAGTCTAATCTCCAGGCACCTATATTCGAACAAGCACCCCAGGGAACCTCATGCCAAAGGAAGGATCGCCACCCTTGGAGAAGCACTGCCACAGATGCTGGCGGCGGCTTCAGGAGCCCTCCAGAGAGTGTGAGAAGAAGAAAGCTAGATGTGGGTGCAGTTTTCACACAAAGAAATGAAATCACCCCAGCCAGAAACAACAGATTTTCACTCCGTTTACCAATACGTGAGAAGTTAGAAAACATGAAGTGGACGTCCAAAGAGGAAGGCAATAATATCGGGTAGAGCATGGAAACACATATTGTGTGGGGACCTCATATTTAATGCACTTAAATAGTGAGGTTGAGAAAGGATAATTGTTTTTAATTAATCAAAGTTACAAGCATAAAGAAAAAGGAATATCTTTGAGATGGGTTTTTAAAATATCATAGAATTTAGCAATTATGGATGCTTTTTCATCTTCAAAGAACCTATGAACATTAAAGTACTCTTTTCTAAAATTCTCCCTCGAGGTAGGTAAGCAAAATTGCACATTATTATCCCTTATTTGTAGATGGGGAGAGAAAAGTGGAGAGGCTGTTTCAACCTAACTTTGAAAGGACTTAAAAAAAAATAATAAGTTCCCGCCATAGAGATCTGGGTTTCCCACCTTTAGCTGTCCTGGATGCATATATGATTGGACAAGATGTCACAGCACGTTTTGTATAAGTGACCACTGGTGGAGGTGTGAATAAGCTTCTGTGCTGCACAGAGGCGGGAGATGGCATTTCCTGTTCTCCTAATTTCCCTGGTGTGTTAGGATTTAAACTGAGCAAAGGTTTCAAAAGAATCAAAGTTAATTAATTTGACCAGGCTGTCTACATTACCTTACTTCAGTGTCCTAACATGTAACCTGGGGATTAAAAATTAGGCTTCGATTACGTGCCTCAAACTTTTTTGTGGATACATTGTGGCTTGATTAAGTAAAGGAAATGGATGCTGCCCACCTTAAAAATTTGCTTTGAGGACAAAGGAAATGAAAATACTCTAGTAACAATACAAGCCCGAGAATAAGTTACAATATGTAGTTAATATCATGGCTGAGAAATCCTTACGCTTGACCCTTTCTAAGTATAAAAATGTTAAAAATTGCAACTATTGGTTAAGTCATTGAAAGATGTACTTTCCGAGAGATGTGTTCATTTTCGGATTTGTTTAAATACCAAATAGAATTAAGAGAGTCAACATCTCGTCTTCAAAAGACTTCTTGTCTATTGGAAGAGCTTTTCTATAAACATGAGTTATGTGAAAATACAAAGGTTTATCTTCTGTCGAGCCTCAACTTCATTAGAGGAAATATATATTCAGAGCAGTGGGAAGGGTGAAGAGTTTTACAGCAACAGAATTTGGAATGAATGGAGGGCCAGGGCCAGGGTCAGGGTCAACCACCTGGAATGGATTTCCTAAGTTAAGAATAGTAAAGCTGTCTGGGAAAAAAAAATGTATTGAAAAGGACATTTGCACAGATGGACCTGGGACAAAAGTTCAACCCTAGTCAAATTGAGAACAGGATCAAGGTACCTAAATGGTCTCAGGATCTGAGAAGGGGGATAATTGGTGGAGACGTATAAATCTAATCATTGGGAACCTCATTGCGACAGACACATGGGGATCACTCCAGACATCTAAGAAAGTGTGTGACATAATCCAGGAGACAGACCCTCAGGCACAGGCTGGGAACGGACCAGACAGATGCCTTGGGACCTCTGGGGCACAAAGGGGCATGAAGGACTTTCAGGTTTCAGATGATGAAGAGCAAACGTAGACTCCAAGATTGGCTCTCCTTACTATCCAGACTTCTAGGGACTTTCTTCTTCTATTCGCATCTCAAAGAATATCAACTAATTCTATGCTGTAAAGAAAAATATGATCAGTCGATAAATCTTCAAAACCATCAAGCTAAATAGAACATAGTCGCAAGCCCTGACATCATGTTGATTCATTTATATATTGTTTATGCTTCCCATACTTCCCCTCTACCAATACAATTAATTCAGAACCAATTACTTAGATAGCTTCAAGTATTCCCGGTATGTGGTTATACCAGTACGTATGCTTTTGTGTAGCATGAGAACGTGATGTTGTCAGAGCCATTATTATTTTGCCAGTCAGGTGAAAATTACAGAATATCATTTCAGTTGAGACTTAGGTAGTAGTTCAGTAATTCTAATAATTTCCTGAACCATAATGTCACTAGTCTGTATGCGCCATGGAAGCTTGTGAGCCTTGTCTGTTGTGCTCTAAGTACCCCAGCAACTAGACAGTGCCTCAAAAATGGTAGGTACCTCAATATGATTTGTTGAAAGATTGAATGAATGGAAAACCTAAAAGTTGTTTGGGTTATATCAAATTGATTATTTTTTTCACCTGACTCAGTTGTTGTGTAGTACCGTGCATTGCTTAATGAGTCACAGGCAGAGAAGGACACAACATTTAAAGGGTCAGTAGGGCGCTGTGGGTTTTGCCTGGAGCACAGTGACACTGCTATTCCTTTATTCTCTGGTCTTTGCAGCTCAGATAATTAAGACCTTTTAAACCTTCGCCTTCCTGTTTTACCCAGTTAGATGAGGATTATAGCAGATCTCAGAACATTTCAGTTATCCAGGCAAGCAGCATTGTTTGGTCAACTTTCCTATATAATTCTGGGCATGGAACCAGAGTCTATGTCTTATTGAAAATTAGATAAATTCTCCTCTTATGAAATTAAAAATATGACTTTAGTGGGTCAACTTATAAACTCTGCAATTATAGGTTTAGTGATCAATGTCCAAGAAGATGAAGGAAGAGGGGTGTCCTTTGCATTGGGTGCTATATTACTCTCCAAGAGCTACCTTAGCAAGTTACCACAGACTGGGTATTCTCCGTTCTAGAAGCCAGAAGTCCAAAATTGAGGTGTCAGCAAGGACATGTTCTCTGCCCAGGCTCTGGGGGAGAATCCTTCCCAGCCTCGTTCAGCTTCTGGTGGCTCCAGGCATTCCTTGGCTTGTGGCTGCATAACTTCAGTCTCTGATTCTGTCTTCACATGGCATTTTCCTCTGTTTCTGTGTCTTCTCCTCTTCTGTCTCTTATAAGCACTTTTGGCAGTGGATTTAGGGCCCACGTGGATAATCCAAGATGATCTCATTTTGGGATCCTTAATGATATCTGCAAGGACCCTTTTTCTTTTCTTTTTTTTTGTTTTTTGGTTTTTTTTGTTTTTAGGACCCTTTTTCTTAAGGTCACAGGATCCAGGGTTGAGGAAGACGATGCATCTTTGGGGGGCACATTCAACCCGCTACAGATACAGATAATCTGCATAATATACTTCTAGAAGAGCTTTCTCTGAACGGGAGGCGCCCATTTGGCCCACCATGTTGCCATGTTGAGGAATAAGCAGCCCTGGGCTTAGTCCTTTGCCCCCTGCAGGGCTAATTTTAGTGAAGGGCACTTGGGCTAGACACATTCATTTCAGTTGCTAATTAGCAGTCAGAAGACCATATCCTGTCATTATCTTGTGTTGGCAGGGTCTCTTTCAGGACAGATGAAGAAAACTTCAAGTTTTCCCAGCTAATTTGCAGTGCTGTTTCCACACACAGGGAAGCTATGAAAGCCAAATATAAATCAGGCCTTGCATCTACAATATTTAAACAATTTGAGGGGGGATGAGGGAGGCGATGCCTTTCAACCCATGCCTTGAAACATTATCTGAGTAAAGGTGCTGAAGAGAATAGACTTAACTTCCTACTGTATAGCACAGAAAACTCTACTCAGTATTATGTAGTAACCTATAAGGGAAAAGAATCTGAAAAAGAATAGATATATGTATATGTATAACTGAATCGCTGCGCTTTACACCTGAAACTTACACAATATTGTAAATCAACTCTACTTGAATAAAAAAACTAAATAGTATATATATATACTAGTTTAGATTAAAAAAAAAAACAACTAACTTTCCTAGCCCCAGTGACCTTGACCTACATTCCACTCTAGCCACCTGCTCCCACAATGGCCCTCCCAGCCTCATTATCACCCAGAACTGTGCCATATCTGAAATTGACGACTCTAAAATCCCTCCATCCATCATTCTACAGCCAGTATTCCCACCTCCTCCCACTACCGCAGCTGCTTACCAAGTTCATTTGCACCTCAGACTCACCATCCCCTGCCCATCTGGCATGGTTTCCTTCACCCCAGGCCTCCTGAACGCCTCTTTCCCCTGTACACAATTCCTTCCCCCTCCCCTCCACGCTTACACCCCATCTGATGGGCAAAACGCCACCTTGGATCAATATCATAACTCAGTCTCCCATGTTCAACACCGGAGCTGTTCCCTACACCTCTAGCACCAGGGAAAATGAAATGATCCCGAGAGACGGTACAATCCTAAATCATACTCTCTGACCTCAGCAGGTTCTGTAGCAAAGCTCACCTGTCCTTTGATGCATCTTTCATTCCACTGGCCTGAAAGCCCCTACCAACCAGACTCCTTCACTTTGAGGAGATGCCTTCAGATCTTACTGAAGTGGAAACTCTGAGGGGACCACTTCCATTTCCCACCATGACTACAAATACCCACTCGACCCTAACACTTCCCTGCATCGCCCTTCTCCCGGTCCAGGCGGATCTCCCACTGAGGTTCTGGCTCCCTCTGTTCCCATCTCCTCCATGCCCTTACTCCAGAAATGTTCTCTTTCTCATCTGTCTTTATACTTTACTCTCTCCCCCTGCTTACGGCTCCTTTCCCTCATTCTCTCCTTTACCTGCTGAAACCTGACATCAGTATTCACCAAAATTGCTCTTTCCTTGAACAGTGGAGACCACCTAATTGCAAACTTAGGGGACTATTATCCCTCTCTACCTTAATGGAAACATCACTGCGGTAGATATGGACTCCTACCTCAAAGTCTACTCCCTTAGATTCTGAGACACCAATGTCTTCTAGTTTTCCTTGTATCTCTATTATATGCAAATAAATATATATAATTTTATCACATCAGTAACCCACATTCATTGTAAAAATATTTAATATACATAAGGAAATAAGCCCACACAGAAATAAATGCTATTAATATTTTGCCTTAAGTCCTTCCATGCTATTTTATTGGATGTATGGATGGGTGGATGGATGGATGGATGGGTGGATGGATGGATGGACAGACAGATAGATGGAAAGATATAATTTTACATAAAATATAGCAATGGAATCAAAATAAACTTCCATAAAGTTCTATCCATGTCAAACTATGAATTCCAAATCTATGCTTTTATCCTGACCTCTCTGCTGAGCTTCAAACTCTTTCAGCTTTTGTCCCTGCTAAACATCGTCAGCTTGATTCCCCTCGAAGTTAAGATCTAATTTCTCCCAGGAGCCACTTCCTGTCATCCTTCTCTTCTCCTTCTGCTCACATAAAGCTCCCTGTCCTGCAAATTTTATCTCCAAACTGTTCCTCACAATTCCCTGGACATACTGTAATACCCTCCCCTCTGTCCGTCCTCAGAACTATCCCTCACATGGCTGCAGGCTGATTTCTCTAAAATCCCAAAGCAAGCATGTCACCCCCTTGGCTTAAGCCCTTCAGTGGGTCCCCATTCTCTACAATTTAAAGGCTGAACTCGTTGGCATGGAGAACAAGACCTTCCAGGACCTCCCACTTCCTCTTTCTTCAGCCTCATCTTGCCCCTTTTCCCTCTTTCTGCTCTAGTCATTGTGAATTTCTTGCTGTTCTAAACATATTCCATTCCGTTTCCTGCCTCTTTCCTCATATGATTTTATTTTCTTGGAAAGCCCTTCCCTGCCTTCTGAAGCAGACTAATTTTCTACTCATTCTTCAAAGCTCACCTCAGTCATCACATCCTCCAGGAAGCCTACCTAGATTTAATCCCTCCCAAGTCAGCTAAGTCTCCCTCCTCTGGGTTTTCACACCTCCTGTGCCCTCTTCTACAGCATGTGCTACATGGTAATGAAATGCTGCATTGCTAGATCTCTCCCCCTTACCGAACTGTACATTCTTCAGAACGAACGTTTACCTTCATATCTTTGTACACACCTGGCACAGAGGAGGCACTCGGTAAATTCGTTGAGATTAAAAATGCATGAACACGCTGTCATTTCTCTCACATTTAAAAACAAATCCAAGCTTCCTTAGATGTCACACCCTCCTCCACCTACCACTTTGATTCACAGCTCCCCTTTAAAGAAACATTCCTACAAAGAGTTATCTGTGCTTACTTTCTCTGCTTTCTCTTCTACCATTCTCTCCAGCCTTTCCTCCCCTTTCCCTCCACAGAAACAGCTCTCATCAGGGTTGCCAAACCCAGTGGGCAACTCTTGGACCTCCTATTATTTGATCTCAGAGGCACTTGACACAGTCGGTCTCTGCCTCTTTCCTGAACACTCTCCACATCCCGTGGTTCCCATCCTAACTCATCCCCTGTTCCTGCTCAGTTGCCTTTGTTGTCAACTTCCAGACCCCTGGATGTTGCACTGTTTAGGGCTCAGCCCTTGGTCCACCGCTCCAACCGCTCGCATTTCCTTGGTGATCTCATCCAGCTTCATGGATTCATGTAGCTCCATCCTCGTGACCCCACATTAACATCTGCAGCCTGGCCCTGTTCCTGACTGATCGGTCAAACTGCCCACTCAACAGCTCCACCTGGATATTTAGTAAGCATCACAAACTTAATAGGCCTAAAAGAGAACTCTCAAGTTTCTCTTCCAAACCTTCTCTTCTGGTGTTTCCCATCTCATTAAATGGCACCACCATCTACACAATTGCTCTGGCCCAAGACCGTGGACTGTCTTTGACGCCTCTCTTTTTCTCGCGTCTCCCATCCAATCCATCAGCAAATCCTCTTGGTTCTGTCACGAAGATACATCCCGAATCTGAGCTCATCACCTCCATCCCCACTACCCCAGTGTAATCTGCTATCACCTCCCACCTGGGTTACTGCAGGAGCCTCTAAACTCCTGCAGTGTCTCCTGGGAGTGTCTGCTCCCACGCTTCCCAGCCTCCCCTCTCTCCCTGCAGCATCCAGAGTGATCATTCCCAGCATCAATCAGTTCATCCCATCAGCCCTACAGGGGACCTCCAGTGGATTCCCGTCACACTCAGAATACAATCCACACTCCTTCCCATGCCTGCCAAGCCCTGCATGACCTGTCTCCTGGGGAATGTCTCCAAACTCATGTTCTCCCATCTTCTCGTTCTCTCTCCGGTGTCCAGCCCCTTTGCCCTCTTTATTGTTATTCAAGCAAACCATATATGATCCCACCTCTGGCATTGCTGTTCCCACAGCTTGCAATGCTCCTTCTCCTGGAAGCTCACTCCTTTTCTTAATTCAGATCAGACATCATCCCCTCAGAAAGGATAACACAATCTGGTACATTTGAGAGGCATTATTCTCCCCTCCCATCCTTTTCCCAGGAGAGACCTAGAGCCCAAGTTCTAGGCGGGAGTCTGAAATGAGGTTTGGTGGAGTCGGAAGGCACACTTAGAAACTAAGGGAGTGGGCTTCCCTGGTGGCGCAGTGGTTGAGAGTCCGCCTGCCGATGCAGGGGACATGGGTTCGTGCCCCGGTCCAGGAAGATCCCACGTGCCACAGAGCGGCTGGGCCTGTGAGCCATGGCCACTGAGCCTGCGCGTCCGGAGCCTGTGCTCCGCGACGGGAGAGGCCACAACAGTGAGAGGCCCGCGTACTGCAAAAAAAAAAAAAAAGAAAGAAATTAAGGGAGTGATGAAAACTGCTCAGATATGTGCAGAGTGGACTGGAGGTTGTGACCTTCACTGCGTTCGAGAGCCCAGGAGAGGCAGACGGTGCCCATGTGTCAGAAAGGAGACCTTGACCATCTACTAGGATATCCTGCTCCTGAAGAGGGTGGTTTTGCCCCAGCCCCACCAGGGGACATTTGGCAATGTCTGGAGACAGTTTTGGTGATCGCAATTTTGGGGGGATGGATGGTACTGACGTCTGGTGGGCAGAGGCCAGGGTGGGTGTGAAACACCCTGCAGGGCACAGGACAGCAAATGCCAACTGTGCTACAGTTGAGGAACCGGCTCTGTTCTTCGGAGGACCGCAAAGACATCTTAAAGGACCTTAACCCCTGCAAGTCCTGGCCCATTGCCAGGGAAGCAGTGATGGGGGAAGAGCCGGAAATGAGCAGAGATGGAAAACATGACTGCAGCAGAGAAAACCTTCTAGAACTCAGCTGTCAGTCTGCAGGAGGTAGGCCGTGCAGGTGGGTGCAGTCCCAGAGTCATAGCTTGGGAGACAGGCCATTGTGACGGTGGTCTGGGGGCACTCAGGCCTGGGGGCAGTTTTAGCAGCCCTCTGGCTTCACTCAGCGACCAACAAAATGTTTTTGAGCCTCTGGTATTTGCTATTGCAGTGCTGGTTCTGAAGGTGTTTGTGCTCCGGAAGATACCATGGTGTTTGGAAGAAGCCATCAAGGTCTGTTGCCTCTGTGCCGGGTTTTGAGCAGACCTCAGTGTCCTGCCAGCTGTTCTTGTATCTGCCTCAGTCCCCCATCCCCTCACCAAAGGCAGCAGAGCCAAGCACATTGTCACCAAGTGTCCAGCTCTTGACAGCTCCCTAATACACTGATGCCCCTTCCAGGTAGGAAGGCCCAGAGATGGGACCAGCTTTGGGTTCCTCAAGGCTGAAGCTGGTACAGGGAGTATCTCTGATGCTTAGCGGTGATGCATGAAAAGATGCAGAAGCCAAGAAGCATACAGAGAGAGATTGATGGCTTACAGGTCAAGAAGAGCCTGAAACGGTCGCCGGAACGAAAAGACACCGTGAGACAATTATCAGGGACACAAGTTTTATGCCAGGGGATCGAACTACCAGAAAGACCACAGCAGAACCTTTCAGACTTGAAATGTTGCCTGGGCACTGCAATGAGGGTGTTATCCCATTTCTATATCACTTTCATATAAAGGAATTAACTAGAAGCCTTTTTAAAGGGTTTTGTTGCATTATCCAAAATGTCTTTCCCAGGTAATGAGGTCTTTTTTTTTTTTTTAATGTTACTGAAGTATAGTTGATTTACAATGCTGTGTAATTAGGTCTTTTATTTTCTTCACTTGGCAAACCATCCTGTTTCCCCTTCCATAAATCTGACCTGTGGACAAGAAATCCCTCTCCCAAACTTCCTGGCTAAATTTTTTGCCATTACGCAAACTGCTTTTGCTTAAAGAATCAGTTGAAAAGTACACCGTGAAATCATTACATCCTACCTGCTGCTAAAACATGTTCCTACACAAAGTTTCATTAGAGAGATGGAAGAGGGAGAGAGAAAGGGAGAGAGAGACCTGCTAGTTCAGCTTCTGGGTATGAAACATTCATCACATTCGCCCATACATTGACTCCATGACATCAAGTCTTCTCTGCAGTTTGGTCTTTCTGTCCATCTTTCAGATCAGAGACCTACTCTAGATATTGGAAATGTGAACAATTAATCTCATCGAGCAAGCTTCAAATGATGTTTGAGGAATTTTCAGTAGGTTTGTACAGTTTATCCACTGGAATCAAACCAAATGATAACTTTCGATTTAATTCAATTCAGCAAATCTGGACTGTGCCTTCGCCTGTAGCCAGGCACTGCGATACAGAAGTGCTGTCTGTAAGCAAAGCAGAAGTCTGCAGTTCTGTAACAGCAGGAAAGTGCAGGCTAGTCCACTGGTCAAGTCCACATTCTCATCCTTTTATTTTATTTATTTATTTATTTATTTTTGCGGTACGCGGGTCTCTCACTGCCGCGGCCCCTCCCGTTGCGGAGCACAGGCTCCGGACGCGCAGGCTTAGCGGACATGGCTCACGGGCCCAGCCGCTCCGCGGCACGTGGGATCTTCCCGGACCGGGGCACGAACCCGCGTCCCCTGCATCGGCAGGCGGACTCTCAACCACTGCGCCACCAGGGAAGCCCCACATTCTCATCCTTTGATCAGGCCTGGATGTGTAGCCCTAGGATCCTCAGCCTGGAAAAGGGATCAGGCATGCCAGTCTCTGGATAAACAGCCAGGTAGACTGACCTCCACTAGTCCCTGGGCAAAGCCTTTCAGCATCTTAGCAGTTGCCCTATAGAGTAGGTACCATTATGATCCCATTGTGCAGGTGAGTAAACTGAAGCCCAGGGACGGTAAGCAGCTTGCCCAAAGTCACACAGGTCAGAAGAGTTAAACTGAAGCAGCCTGACATCAGAGCTTGCAACGTGGTCCTCTCCACTATACTGCTTTTCCTGGATTATTGGCAAACAACCCAAAGAGTAATGAGTCAACAAACAGTAACCCTCTCAAGGGGAGACTCCAGTCTTTGCTGGGCCTTTTAAACCAGCTGGGAAGATGTGCTGGAAATATGTGAAACTCCGTTGCCTTTGAACGCTCACTGCAGTGTGCAAAACCGAGATGGAAGTGAGATAAACCTTTGCCAGTAACATTGGTTGCTCTCAGCTTTCCTGCCGTGATGTCCCTCAGCAGCGTTAGGAAAGCTCAGAGTGGCTCCAGTTCCTTTTATCCGAGGCAACTCAAGTTAATCTCCCGGATGTGTGCTGAGGTGTTGATGAGGATGCTTGAAGAGGGACATCTGCCCATTTCAGAGGTTCTCCCATGGTCCCAGAGTTGACTGGCTGTATGCTGTCCCCCTCCAATACCTGTGAGCAGATGCGTAAAGATGAAAACCACTTAGGTTTCCATCAGCATGGGGAGGGCCAAACCAAGCATAGAACATTCAGAAAATGAAATACTTTGGAGTCTATTAAATGAGGGCTTCCCTGGGGGCGCAGTGGTTGAGAGTCCGCCTGCCGATGCAGGGGACATGGGTTCGTGCCCCAGTCTGGGAAGATCCCACATGCCGCGGAGC
This sequence comes from Monodon monoceros, assembly GCF_005190385.1. NCBI lineage: Eukaryota > Metazoa > Chordata > Mammalia > Artiodactyla > Monodontidae > Monodon > Monodon monoceros. The sequence continues at coordinate 9,784,241 of NW_021703776.1, read as the reverse complement.
GGCTGGGCCCGTGAGCCATGGCCGCTGAGCCTGCGCGTCCGGAGCCTGTGCTCCGCAACGGGAGAGGCCACAGCAGTGAGAGGCCCGCATACCGCAAAATAAAATAAAATAAAAAAGTAAACTGTTTTTCTTTTGTTTTGCTTAAATTATCTGGATAGTTTCTCCAGTGATCAATCCATAGGCTAAAGAAAAGGACTTTCTTTCCGTCTCCTAATTCCTACACATTTCCAACCAATGCTGACAACAAGCACAATCAATTTCCCAGCAAGCAGTTGTTCAAGCTGGGTGAGATAGATAAAGGAGATGTACAAGCACTGGAAGATGTTTTCTCGTGAGATTGTCAGGGCAATTCATCAACTGGGAAAGCTTTCCATTCCCGTCTCTGCCTTTTAAGCTGTTGTTTGGATTTGAATTGTACAGTCCCTGTATTATGTGCTCTGTACTAACACATCCCAGACCATAGTTCATCTCTCTGGAATATATTTTACTGTATGTACTGGACTGGCTATGAGCCATCCTGTCTGTGTTTATATAAAGCCAAACCACATTATCATGGATTGCTCGCACAGCTATGAGAAAATATCAAGGGCCTACTAGTTGCCCACATCAGCCTGTGAAACCAATATAATTTTGTCTTTAGAAATTCCATCTTATGCCTGACCCCATTCAAAGCAAATAAACAGTTCTCAGTGGGTGGTCTGCATTGCAGTCCCATGTGCTGAAAACAACCCCATCTGCCACCCTCCATCTGATCCCAGCCCCTGGTGGAGAGGCAAGCCACGCTGATCCTAGCTTCAAAGTGCTGAGCAGGAGACCAGACTCCGAGATCTCTTCCCCAGACCCTGCTTTCCTGACCGCTCAGGATTGGTGCAGGGTGGACATCCAAGCTGAGTTGGGACAATCACGGAATCATGCTGGAAATTTGGACCTAGGTCAGTGAAAGTCGAGTTGGTCTCTCTAGGGGCTTGAACTCCAGGCTGAGAGACATGAGCCGTGTTGGCAGTGAGAGAGAAGAAAGGAGCAGATGTGCACAGAGAAGAGCTAAGGGGAGACACTGGATGAGGGAGGGTGAAGTCACCCCAGTACCTGGCGCTCAACTGCATTCCTGACCCTGCGTTTCTTGAGACACTGCCAGGACCTTATAATGAATTCCCCCTTTGGCTTAAACTAGTTGAAGGTTACTTGAATCAAAATATTCCTAATTGGAATTGGAAGCCAACATAAAATAATAATAGTTATCACCTGGAGGGTACCGTTTTCCAGAAGAAGAAATGAAGCATAGGTGGTTAAGTCCCGGCACGAGGTCACACACCAGGCAGCCTGGCCCCTGGACCAGAGGATTAACCTCACTACTGTCCAGCTTCTCAAAATGGACACAAAGGAAAAGGCTTGGTCGGGCTTCTGGCAGATATGGGTCAGTTTCCCCAGTGTACCACTTGCCCGGGGCTAATTATTGACCCTAGACTTCTTGTGAAATGAAGATAGCCATAGTCATAAAATAGAGCAGCAAGGATCGAGATAACATAATATGTGTTGGCCCAATAGGCATTCCATAAATGTTATTTCTAATCTGTTTCCCATTTTTCACTTGTAATGAATTACAGTGACTAGAACTGATGGAACATTGTGAAGGGTGGTGGTAACCAGCACCCTGTATTTTTATTGTCAGATATGATGCAGAGATGAATGTTCTTTATTATGTAAGGAAGTATTCTTCTATTCCTTGTTTACTACAAAGATTTTTTTTCTTCAGAAATGGACAGTGGATATTTTTTTTTCTTGGTCCCCTTTTACCCCATTTTTTTAAATTTTTATTTTATATTGGAGTACAGTTGACTTACAACGTTGTGTTACTGTCAGATATACAGCAAAGTGATTCAGATATATATATATATATATATATATATATATATATATAAACACACACATATATATATAAAATCTTTTTCAAATTCTTTTCCTATATAGGTTATTACAGGGTACTGAGTAGAGTTCTCTGGGCTATACTGTAGGACCTTGTTGATTATTTTATATGCACTAGTGTGTATATGTTAATCCCAACCTCGTAATTTATCCCTCCCCCACCACCTTTCCCCTTTGGTAACCATAAGTTTGTTTTTTAAGTCTGTGAGTCTATTTATGTTTTGTAAATAAGTTCATTTGTATCATTTTTTTAGATTTCACATATAAGTGATATCGTAGACGGTGAATATTTTCAAGTAACTTTTCAGCTTCTAACTGAAAAAAAAAGAAAAGCCATATGATTTTTGTCTCTTGACATCGTTATTAATTTTAATAATAGAATGCCTAATAGTAAATTGTCCTTAGTTTCCAAAATCAAACATCCTTAATCATCTGGCATTATTCAGGGAATGGACTGGTACTTCCTCTTGTGTTTTATTTATGATGTTTTTAATGTATAAGTGAGATGTCTTTAGTTTCCTTTCCTTTTTTCCAGATTCCATTTTGTGGTTATGGTAGCTCATAATGATGAAGTAAGAAGTTTTCTACCCTTTTCTGGTTTCTGGAGCTATTTAAATAGTAAGGGTGTTTTCTGTCCATGTATGGGCTGTCCCAGCATCAATTTTGAACATAGTTCTTTTTCCTCAAAGTTTTCTAGTTTATACTATGGTCATTTGTTTATTTAAGCTCTTCTTCTTGAATAGATTGGAGTAACGTGTATTTTGCTGGAGAATTTACAATTTATTGAGATAGTCCCTTTTTTAACATTGAGCTGAAAATAGTATTCTCATGTAATATTTTTATCTATTCCATTTCTGCAGACACTACTGCCTGCTGAGATTACCATTTCTCTTTACTAGGCCTTTCAGGGCCACCTCTAAGTGAGGGAGGTTCTTGGCAGGCACCTCTGTGTTGACGTTTGCTCTCTTCCCACTGTGGGTGGTCTCGCCGTCTCCACCACATGGCCACAGCCCCACATCATGTTAGGAGCATCAGTTGTGATGCCTCAGAGTCCATTAGAGTGGGTAAGCCTGCATGGAGTACGCAGGATTGTGGCCGCCATGTTCGGGACCCATTGGTTATTGGGGTATCAGGAAAGAGCCCTGGGGGATGCAGCACCGATGGTGTACCCCGGCCTCAAGGACTGTAAGATGTTCAGCTGTTCCATGAGCCTCCCCATCCACGATGCCCCTTTAGCACCTTTACTAACGTTCTACTCGCCTCTGGTCATCCCGGAGTCAATAATATTTACATGTTATTTCACGCAAAAAGAATCGACTCCTTCCAAAGTGGCAATTTGAAGTGCAGCTTATGACTACACTTATTACAGGATCTGACAATCTATTCATTTAAACCATTTTTATAGCAGTTACAGAGTACAGAGTCTTTTGAGTCTAAAAAGAACCTCATGAAAGGTCATGGCTTAGTTGGAAATTCCAACTGGGAGGATCTGAGAAAAGTCACAGCTAAGTCTATGCTTAGGTGAAAATCTAGTTAGATAGGAAGAGACAGGACAGACCCCAATCATGGAGGTAGGCACCAGGGATGGGCAGAACACAGGGTGAGGGAACCAGCGTGCCAGACCAGGCAGACGGGACACTGGTTTAGGAGCAGGGCAACAATGGGACCAAGCCCTCGGGAGCCGTGGCATGCAGCTAGGCAGATCGCCAGCAAAACTGTCAGGAAGCAGTTTACCCCAACAAGGTTTTAAATCAGTGAAGGCCCTTACATCTGGAGGTGACCAGGTCTATGTGATCAGTCCCTCCCAGCAGAGACCTTGTTCTTCATGTGTGACGATGTAGGCTCCACTTACCGATTACCACAGTGGGATTCCACGTACTTCTCCCCACTGACCATGAGCACAACTGCCATATGTGATTCATACTCAAGTCCCCCACCTCCCAGCATAGGGTCAGGCACACATTAGACCTTCAGGTGGTATCTTTGGAATGCCCGAATAGGTGAGTATGCATGGTCCAGAAAACTTTCCATATCCTTAGATTCAGATCCTCAGGTTCATTGCTGACTGTTTGCACTATTTACGATAGCCAGGACATGGAAGCAACCTAAGTGTCCATCGACAGATGAATGGGTAAAGACGATGTGGCACATATATACAACGGAATATTACTCAGCCGTAAAGAGAAATGAAATTGAGTTATTTGTAGTGAGGTGGATGGACCTAGAGTCTGTCATACAGAGTGAAGTCAGAAAAAGAAAAACAAATACCATATGCTAACACATATATATGGAATCTAAAAAAAAAGTTCTGAAGAACCCAGGGGCAGGACAGGAATAAAGACGCAGATGTAGAGAATGGACTTGAGGACACGGGGAGGGGGAAGGGTAAGATGAGACAAAGTGAGAGAGTGCCATTGACATATATGCACTACCAAATGTAAAATAGATAGCTAGTGGGAAGCAGCCGCATAGCACAGGGAGCTCAGCTCGTGCTTTGTGACCACCTGGAGGGGTGGGATAGGGAGGGTGGGAGGGAGACACAGAGGGAGGGGATATGGGGATATATGTATATGTATAGCTGATTCACTTTGTTATACAGCAGCAACTAACAGAACAATGTAAAGCAATTATACTCCAGTAAAGATGTTAAAAAAAAATGTGTCCAAAGAAAAAAAATAAATAATTTTTTTAAAATGCTGACTGTTTGTCTAGGGTCCCAGAACTCCCCTCCACCAGCTCTTTTCATCACTTAGGTCCTTATACTCTCAGGTCTGAGAAAAGGATTCCAGCAAAATGATTCTATTTGGGTACTTGGGGGAGAGGAGGGTTCCTTAGTACATACCTAGTTCATGGCCATTGTTTATGGTAAAGAATAAGAAGAATGGATGCCTCCATTGTGTCATCAATTTGCAAACCTTTCAAGCAGCTTAAAAGATGAGTACTATGAAGAAACACATCAGATAACGGCACAAATGAAAATATTTAACAGTGTAATTTCCCAGCTGCCCTTCAGTTGCTCTGCCTTGTCTGTGTTCCAGGTTCAGGTTTAGTGGTCGAATCCTAGGCCTGGCTCTGATCCATCAGTACCTTCTGGACGCTTTCTTCACAAGGCCCTTCTATAAGGCACTCCTGAGACTGTAAGTGTCCACCCGGCCCTGCCTGTGGGACCAGAGGCACTGGCCTCTCTGGCACCTCTGACCCTTTTGTCCCTGTTTTTCCCCTAATCATTCCTGTTAGGTTTATGGTGATTTACTTTTCTGAGTGCTTAGATATCACATAAACCTTTTAGTCCAATAAAAATGCATTTGGAGATTTTATGTAAGCATAAGAGAACATCATATAACAGATATAAATCAGGTTATATAAATATAGTAACATTACAAGCATTGCATGAAACTACTAAGTAGAATTGATCTGTCCTTGTATGTAAGTCATTATGCTGTGCACCTTAAACTTATACAGTGCCATATGTCAATTGTATCTCAATAAAACTGGAAGAAGAAAAAAAAAGAATTGATCTGTCTATAATTTAGTTGTTTTCAAATGATACTCTTCTCCAACGGCCATGGAGAGCCCCTGGGTCAGTAATCATTTTGTGTTTATTATTGTAAGCATTTTAAAATTTCCTTTTCCAATATAAAACTACTGAATGAACTAAAAAGATTCATCAGTATATTCAAAAGTATCCAATTGTTAGAATACGTCTGTGTCACCTTAGCCAGGAGTGACATAACCACATTTTGGCATGAGGTCTGGGCAGCTGTTTTTTGAAACAATCAGTTTACCTTTCTCCCTTTGAATACACCCAGGCCCTGTGATTTGAGTGACCTGGAATATCTGGATGAGGAATTCCACCAGAGCTTGCAATGGATGAAAGACAACAACATCACAGACATCCTCGACCTCACATTCACGGTTAATGAAGAAGTTTTTGGCCAGGTTTGTGAGAAGTGGGTCTTGGAAAAGACATTTTGGTTTTTACTGTGGAAAATTCACATACCATGAAATTTACCATCTTAACCATGTTGAAGGGTACAGTCCATTCAGTGTGGTTGAGTAGATTCACAATGTTGTGTAGCCATCTCCAGAACTTCTTCATCTTGAAAAATTGAAGCTGTGCCCATTAGACAATAGCTCCCCATTTCTCCCTCTTCCCAGTCCCTGGCAACCATTCTACTTTTTCTTTCTCTGAATTTAGCTACTCTGAGTACCTCATATAAGTGGAATCACACAGTGTTTGTCTTTTCGCGACCAGTTTATTTCACTTGGCGTAATATCTTCAAGGTTCATCCACGTTATAGCATGTGACAGGATTGCCTCCTTTATTAGGGCTGAATAACATTCCATAGTATGTAAATACCATATTTTGTTTAGCCATTCATATGTTGATGGACGCTTAGGTGGCTTCCATTTTTGGGTATTGTGGATAATGCTGGTATCAACACAGGTGTACAAATATCTGTTCAAGTCCCTGCTTTCAATTCTTTTGGGTATATATACCCAGAAGAGGGATTGCAGGATCACGTAGTAATAGGATTTTGTGTTTGAAAACAAGGACTGTCATTCATTTAAGATATAATTCTTTGAGCACTATTCCCTTTATTAAAGGTACCCATGTCTTCTTTTTCTTGTTTTGACATGGATCTAGTTTATAGAGTTTTTTGAAAATCACATGTGATAATGGATCAGAAAGCATTTTTGTAAAGTGTGCAATACATCTGTAAGGTATTTCTCTTATCTGTGCAACTACAGTAATACTTCTTTTATCACTAGAGTCCAGATATTTACTTCTCCAAAATGCATATACTTCAGTACTATTTAATAAGATAAGCTTCCCATTTCTTTTTCTACCCGTGTTTATATAACATTGAATTTTCTGGGTTACAGTTTAATCAGACCAACCACAGCCTGAGCAGATTTAGCAATTAAGGTTTTGAGAACGTCACTTACGAGAGGTTCCATGACGTGTGTAATTTGTAATGGGATGTTGTGAGAATTAAGCTGGTTTAACTTCACGAGTACGTTGCATGACTGTGGACAGCATGCTGAGTCCATGGGTGAGAGTTACCCACTGAACCTTGCAGACCTCCCATCACCCACAGCTTCAATCAAGCATCTTGGACAGGTCCTGGAAAATGTCACTGTTCTGGTGCATTGCCTGTGTGTAAACATACCTCTGAAGAATATTCTCTTCTATATTTGACAAAAAATTATTTCTTACAACTATATGTTGTAAATACGTTCAAGAATGTACGATTCACTTAACTGTCTTCCTGTATACCAGAGGAACGTGTAAAATACACTGTTCCTCTGCATGACTACTTTTTAGCCCATCCTTTACATTTGCCCTATAGTAGAGGGTAAATTTGTAAAACACAATTATTTAGCAAAATATATTAAAACAAATGGGAACCCATCTTAAAAAAACTTTAGATCCCAAACCTAAAGCATTATGCTAAAATAAATTCCACGTGGGTGGAAAAGCTGAATGTTTAAACAAACAACAAAAAGATGAAAATAACAGGATTTTCCTTTTTAATCTTGCGGTAAGGAATGCTGCTATAGATGTGACACAAACTGTCAGTCACAAAGGAAAAGATTGAGATAGTCCAGTAAAATTACTTTTTTAATACCACATGGCAAAAATACAACATGAAGTAAAAATGGCATAATATTTACTACATTGTAATGCATAAAACAGACCAAAGGCCATTTCTTTCAATATAGGAAGAGATTCTGCAGATCAGTAAGAAATGATCGGCAGCACAATAGAAAATTAGCAAAGGATATAAGTAGATAGTTCCCAGGGAAGGAAATACTCACCCTCATTCACTATTTTTTTAAATATAAATTAAAGCATTGTGAAATACCATTTTCCCTCATGAGAATGTCAAGAATCAGAAAGCTTAGCAGTATTCTATTTTGGAGATGGTGTAGAAAAACAGGCACTCTATACAGGAGTGTAGGTGGGAGTAAGCAGAAGTTTGCTTCATCCTCTATGAAAGGCACCTTTGTGATATCTATCCTCATTCTAAATGCACCTGCCTTTGACTCAGCATCTACATCTAGAAATTTGCCCTACAGACATATTCACATCCAATTGAAATGACTAATGGATTCGGATCTTCGTTGCAGCATTGTTGATCATTGCAAAAGATCCGAACCAATCTAAATGTTCAGCAGGAGAGCATTGGTGAAATAAATGACGATTCACTCACACAGTGGAATAGTGGACTAGTGTGATGTGTGGTCTGACACCCCAGCCCATCCACTTACATATAAATCATAAACAATAAACCAGGTAGTATAACAACAACAAAGAAAGAATAAAACAGGTCTAAATTGGTGTGAAACAGTGGTCAAGGTGTATTTTTAATTGAAAAAGTATGATAATGAACAGTGTTATAATATGCTACCGTTTATGGGAAAAGAGATGATCTATACGTATTCCCTAGTGTATACACTGATACATGTATACATCCCTAGTGTATACATCCCCCTTCCCTGGAAGGGAAGGAAGGGTGATTTTCTCCAAGTAGAGAGATTGTATGGCTAGGCGATGAGGTGGGAGAGAAACTTGCTTTTCACTGTATGGCCATTTACAGCACTTAAATTTTATTCCAAGGACACAGGAAGAAATCAAGTAAACTACAAATGACTAAATACATAAATTAGAGGGAAAAAAATAACATTGAAAATAAAAAGAGCAATTCTTCAGGCGTATATAGCGTAGGAGTTGAACACCTCAGAGAAAGTTCAAAATGTTCCCAGTGATAAAAGTAAGGATGTATTATAGATCTAGAATAATATCTATCTGTTTAAAGCTTAAACGATCCTGTTTCTTTGCAAATGAGGTCACCAAGAACGATGATTTTGGTTTTAGAAGATCGAGTCTCAGCCCTTCTTTTGGCAAGTTGTGGAGTGAAGAGCAGACAGACAGATGCAGCTGAAAGACACCATAGGCTTTTCCTGGGTGTGTTAGTTAAATTAGGTTCAGCTGCTAATGAAGAAACCCAATGACCCTGCGGAAACTAACAGTATATTTTTCTCTTACATAAAAGTGTGGAGGCAGGCAACCCAAGGCTGCAACCCCTACAGTGGCCACCTGCACTCATGACCCAGATGCATAGAGTGCCCCAACCATCACGTCCGTGTCTGAAGTAGCAGGACAAAGGGGCATAGCCCCTCCCTTTAAGGAGGCCCCCTGAAAGTGCCATACAACACCCCCGCTTATACCTAATTGGCCAGAATTTAATTACATCACACACTTAGTGTCAGGAAATAGTCTTTAACTAGGCAGCTAAAATCCAGAGGCTCCAAAGAATATGGTTCTTGGGTGGCAATTATCGTTAGAATTGACAAGTATTTCATATTTACCTTAGTCACCCAAGTGATAGAAGAAAATATAATCAGCAGGCTTCTGTGAACTGTTTTGTTTAAGTACCTTGCCCATGAGTGCCAAATATATACATATATTTTTAATCAGTAACTAACTACAATTATGCCTCATTTTTCTTACAGCATTGAGCAGCAAGGTGAACCCCTTAAGCAAATTTAAGATAACTGACGCTAACCCCCTTCAAACACCAACACTTTTTTTTTTTTAACATCTTTATTGGAGTATAATTGCTTTACAATGGTGTGTTAGTTTCTGCTTTATAACAAAGTGAATCAGTTATACATATACATATGTTCCCATATCTCTTCCCTCTTGTGTCTCCTTCCCTCCCACCCTCCATATCCCACCCCTCTAGGTGGTCAAAAAGCACTGAGCTGATCTCCCTGGGCTATGCGGCTGCTTCCCACTAGCTATCTACCTTACGTTTGGTAGTGTATATATGTCCATGCCTCTCTCTCGCTTTGTCACAGCTTACCCTTCCCCCTCCCCATATCCTCAAGTCCATTCTCTGGTAGGTCTGTGTCTTTATTCCTGCCTTACCCCTAGGTTCTTCATGACATTTTTTTTTCTTAAATTCCATACATATGTGTTAGCATACAGTATTTGTCTTTCTCTTTCTGACTTACTTCACTCTGTATGACAGACTCTAGGTCTATCCACCTCATTACAAATAGCTCAATTTTGTTTCTTTTTATGGCTGAGTAATATTCCATTGTATATATGTGCCACATTTTCTTTATCCATTCATCCGATGATGGACACTTAGGTTGTTTCCATCTCCTGGCTATTGTAAATAGAGCTTCAATGAACATTTTGGTACATGACTCTTTCGGAATTATGGTTTTCTCAGGGTATATGCCCAGTAGTGGGATTGCTGGGTCATATGGTAGTTCTATTTGTAGTTTTTGAAGGAACCTCCATACTGTTCTCCATAGTGGCTGTACCAATTTATATTCCCACTAGCAATGCAAGAGTGTTCGCTTTTCTCCACACCCTCTCCAGCATTTATAGTTTCTAGATTTTTTGATGATGGCCATTCTGACTGGTGTGAGATGATAACTCATTGTAGTTATGATTTGCATTTCTCTAATGATTAATGATGTTGAGCATCCTTTCATGTGTTTGTTGGCAATCTGTATATCTTCTTTGGAGAAATGTCTATTTAGGTCTTCTGCCCATTTTTGGATTGGGTTGTTTGTTTTTTTGTTACTGAGCTGCATGAGCTGCTTGTAAATTTTGGAGATTAATCCTTTGTCAGTTGCTTCATTTGCAAATATTTTCTCCCATTCTGAGGGTTGTCTTTTGATTATGGTTTCCACTGCTGTGCAAAAGCTTTTAAGTTTCATTAGGTCCCATTTGTTTATTTTTGTTTTTATTCCCATTTCTCTAGGAGGTGCGTCAAAAAGGATCTTGCTGTGATTTATGTCATAGAGTGTTCTGCCTGTGTTTTCTTCTAAGAGTTTGATAGTTTCTGGCTTTACATTTAGGTCTTTAATCCATTTTGTGCTTATTTTTGTGTATGGTGTTAGGGAGTGATCTAATCTCATACTTTTATATATACCTGTCCAGTTTTCCCAGCACCACTTATTGAAGAGGCTGTCCTTTCTCCACTGTCCATCTTGCCTCCTTTATCAACGATAAGGTGACCATATATGCATGGGGTTATCTCTGGGCTTTCTATCCTGTTCCATTAATCTATATTTCTGTTTTTGTGCCAGTACCATACTGTCTTGTTTACTGTAGCTTTGTAGTATAGTCTGAAGTCAGGGAACCTGATTCCTCCTGCTCTGTTTTTCGTTCTCAAGATTGCTTTGGCTATTCGGGGTCTTTTGTGTTTACATACAAATTGTGAATTTTTTTCTTCTAGTTCTGTGAAAAATGCCAGTGGTAGTTTGATAGGGATTGCATTGAATCTGTCAATTGCTTTGGGTGGTAAAGTCATTTTCACAATGTTGATTCTTCCAGTCCAAGAACATGGTATATCTCTCCATCAATTTGTATCATCTTTAATTTCTTTCATCAGTGTCTTATAATTTTCTGCATACAGGTCTTTTGTCTCCTTAGGTAGGTTTATTCCTAGATATTTTATTCTTCTTGTTGCAATGGTAAATGGGAATGTTTTCTTGATTTCACATTCAGATTTTTCATCATTAGTGTATAGGAATGCCAGAGATTTCTGTGCATTAATTTTGTATCCTGCTACTTTACCAGATTCATTGATTAGCTCTAGTAGTCTTCTGGTAGCATCTTTAGGATTCTCTATGTATAGTATCATGTCATCTGCAAACAGTGACAGCTTTACTTCTTCTTTTCTGATTTGGATTCCTTTTATTTCCTTTTCTTCTCTGATTGCTGTGGCTAAAACTTCCAAAACTATGTTGAATAAGAGTGGTGAGAGTGGGCAACCTTGTCTTGTTCCTGATCTTAGTGGAAATGCTTTCAGTTTTTCACCATTGAGGACGATGTTGGCTGTGGGTTTGTCATATATGGCCTTTATTATGTTGAGGAAAGTTCCCTCTATGCCTACTTTCTGCCGGGTTTTTATCATAAATGGGTGTTGAATTTTGTCGAAAGCTTTCTCTGCACCTATTGAAATGATCATATGGTTTTTCTCCTTCAGTTTTTTAATATGGTGTATCTCGTTGACTGATTTGCATATATTGAAGAATCCTTGCATTCCTGGAATAAACCCCACTTGATCACGGTGTATGATCCTTTTAATGTGCTGCTGGATTCTGTTTGCTAGTATTTTGTTGAGGATTTTTACATCTATGTTCATCAGTGATATTGGCCTGTAGTTTTCTTTCTTTGTGACATCCTTGTCTGGTTTTGGTATCAGGGTGGTGGTGGCCTTGTAGAATGAGTTTGGGAGTGTTCCTCCCTCTGCTATATTTTGGAAGAGGTTGAGAAGGATAGGTGTTAGCTCTTCTCTAAATGTTTGATAGAATTCGCCTGTGAAGCCATCTGGTCCTGGGCTTTTGTTTGTTGGAAGTTTTTAATCACAGTTTCTATTTCAGTGCTTGTTATTGGTCTGTTCATATTTTCTATTTCTTCCTAATTCAGTCTTGGCAGGTTATGCATTTCTAAGAATTTGTCCATTTCTTCCAGGTTGTCCATTTTATTGGCATAGAGTTGCTTGTAGTAATCTCTCGTGATCTTTTGTATTTCTGCAGTGTCAGTTGTTACTTCTCCTTTTTCATTTCTAATTCTATTGATTTGAGTCTTCTCCCTGGCTAATGGTATATCAATTTTGTTTATCTTCTCAAAGAAGCAGCTTTTAGTTTTAGTGATCTTTGCTATCGTTTCCTTCATTTCTTTTTCATTTATTTCTGATCTGATCTTTATGACTTCTTTCCTTCTGCTAACTTTGGGGTTTTTTTGTTCTTCTTTCTCTAATTGCTTTAGGTGCAAGGTTAGGTTGTTTATTCGAGATGTTTCCTGTTTCTTAAGGTAGGATTGTATTGCTATAAACTTCCCTCTTAGAACTGCTTTTGCTGCATCCCATAGGTTTTGGGTCGTCGTGTCTCCATTGTCATTTGTTTCTAGGTATTTTTTGATTTCATCTTTGATTTCTTCAGTGATCACTTTGTTATTAAGTAGTGTATTGTTTAGCCTCCATGTGTTTGTATTTTTTAAAGATCTTTTCCTGTAATTGATATCTAGTCTCATAGTGTTGTGGTCGGAAAAGATACTTGATACAATTTCAATTTTCTTAAATTTACCAAGGCTTGATTTGCGACCCAAGATATGATCTATCCTGGAGAATGTTCCATGAGCACTTGAGAAAAATGTGTATTCTGTTGTTTTTCGATGGAATGTCCTATAAATATCAATTAAGTCCATCCTGTTTAATGTATCATTTAAAGCTTGTGTTTTCTTATTTATTTTCATTTTGGATGATCTGTCCATTGGTGAAAGTGGGGTGTTAAAGTCCCCTACTATGAATGTGTTACTGTTGATTTCCCCTTTTATGGCTGTTAGTATTTGCCTTATGTATTGAGGTGCTCCTATGTTGGGTGCATAAATATTTACAATTGTTATATCTTCTTCTTGGATCAATCCCTTGATCATTATGTAGTGTCCTTCTTTGTCTCTTGTAATAGTCTTTATTTTAAAGTCTATTTTGTCTGATATGAGAATTGCTACTCCAGCTTTCTTTTGGTTTCCATTTGCATGGAATATCTTTTTCCATCCCCTTACTTTCAGTCTGTATGTGTCTCTAGGTCTGAAGTGGGTCTCTTGTAGACAGCATATATACGGGTCTTGTTTTTGTATCCATTCAGCCACTCTAAGTCTTTTGGTGGGAGCATTTAATCCATTTACATTTAGGGTAATTATCGATATGTATGTTCTTATTCCCATTTTCTTAATTGTTTTGGGTTTGTTATTGTAGGTCTTTCCCTTTTCTTGTGTTTCTTGTCTAGAGAAGTTCCTTTAGCATTTGTTGTAAAGCTGGTTTGGTGCTGCTGAACTCTCTCAGCTTTTGCTTGTCTGTAAAGGTTTTAATTTCTCCATCAAATCTGAATGAGATCCTTGCTGGGTAGAGTAATCTTGGTTGTAGGTTTTTCTCCTTCATCACTTTAAATATGTCCTGCCAGTCCCTTCTGGCTTGCAGAGTTTCTGCTGAAAGATCAGCTGTTAACCTTATGGGGATTCCCTTGTGTGTTATTTGCTGGTTTTCCCTTGCTGCTTTTAATATGTTTTCTTTCTATTTAATTTTCGACAGTTTGATTAATATGTGTCTTGGCATATTTCTCCTTGGATTTATCCTGTATGGGACTCTCTGTGCTTCCTGGACTTGATTAACTATTTCCTTTCCCATATTAGGGAAGTTTTCAACTATAATCTCTTCAAGTATTTTCTCAGTCCCTTTCTTTTTCTCTTCTTCTGGAACCCCTATAATTCGAATGTTGGTGCGTTTAATGTTGTCCCAGAGGTCTCTGAGACTGTCCTCAGTTCTTTTCATTCTTTTTTCTTTATTCTGCTCTGCAGTAGTTATTTCCACTATTTTATCTTCCAGGTCACTTATCCGTTCTTCTGCCTCAGTTATTCTGCTATTGATCCCTTCTAGAGTATTTTTAATTTCATTTATTGTGTTGTTCATCATTGCTTGTTTCATCTTTAGTTCTTCTAGGTCCTTGTTAAATGTTTCTTGCATTTTCTCTATTCTGTTTCCAAGATTTTGGATCATCTTTACTATCATTATTCTGAATTCTTTTTCAGGTAGACTGCCTATTTCCTCTTCATTTGTTGGGTCTGGTGGGTTTTTATCTTGCTCCTTCATCTGCTGTGTGTTTTTCTGTCTTCTCGTTTTGCTTATCTTACTGTGTTTGGGGTCTCCTTTTTGCAGGCTGCAGGTTCGTAGTTCCTGTTGTTTTTGGTGTCTGTCCGCAGTGGCTAAAGTTGGTTCAGTGGGTTGTGTAGGCTTCCTGGTGGAGGGAACTAGTGCCTGTGTTCTGGTGGATGAGCCTGGATCTTGTCTTTCTGGTTGGCAGGTCCACGTCTGGTGGTGTGTTTTGGGGTGTCTGTGGACTTATTATGATTTTAGGCAGCCTCTCTGCTAATGGCTGGGGTTGTGTTCCTGTCTTGCTAGTTGTTTGGCATAGGGTGTCCAGCACTGTAGCTTGCTGGTCGTTGAGTGAAGCTGGGTGCTGGTGTTGAGATGGAGATCTCTGGGAGATTTTCGCCATTTGATATTATGTGGAGCTGGGAGGTCTCCTGTGGACCAGTGTCCTGAAGTTGGCTCTCCCACCTCAGAGGCACAGCACTGACTTCTGGCTGCAGCACCAAGAGCCTTTCACCCACACGGCTCAGAATAAAAGGGAGAAAACATAGAAAGAAAAGAAAGAAAGAAAGAAAGGAAGGAAGGATGGAAGGAAGGAAGGAAGAAAGAAAATAAAATAAAGTAAGATAAAATAAAATAAAGTTATTAAAATAAAAAAATAAGTATTAAGAGAAAAAAAATTTTTTAAGAAAAAAAAAAACGGACAGGTAGAACCCTAGGACAAATGGTGGAAGCAAAGCTATACAGACAAAATCTCACACAGAAGCATACACATACACACTCACAAAAAGAGGAAAAGGGGAAAAAATAATAAATCTTGCTCTCAAAGTCCACCTCCTCGATTTGGGGTGACTCATTGTCTATTCATGTATTCCACAGATGCAGGTACATCAAGTTGATTGTGGAGCTTTAATCCACTGCTTCTGAGGCTGCTGGGAGAAATTTCCCTTTCTCTTCTTTGTTCTCACAGCTCCCAGGGGCTCAGCTTTGGATTTGGCCCCGTCTCTGCGTGTAGGTCACCGGAGGGCGTCTGTTCTTCGCTCAGACAGGACGGGGTTAAAGGAGCCACTGATTCGGGGTCTCTGGCTCACTCAGGCCGGGGGGGGGGGCGGGGGGAGGGGCACGGAGTGCGGGGCGGAGCCTGCGGCGGCAGAGGCCAGCGTGACGTTGCACCAGCCTGAGGCGCGCCGTGCGCTCACCAGGGGAAGTTGTCCCTGGATCCCGGGTCCCTGGCAGTGGCGGGCTGCACAGGCTCCCGGGAGGGGCGGTGTGGATAGTGATCTGTGCTCGCACACAGGCTTCTTGGTGGCGGCAGCAGCAGCCTTAGCGTCTCATGCCCCTCTCTGGGGTCCATGCTTTTAGCCGCAGCTTGCGCCCATCTCTGGAGCGCTCTTAATCCGCTCTCCTCGCACACCAGGAAACAAAGAGGGAAGAAAAAGTCTCTTGCCTCTTCGGCAGGTCCACACTTTTCCCCCGACTCCCTCCCGGCCAGCCGTGGTGCGCTAACCCCTTCAGGCTGTGTTCACGCCGCCAACCCCAGTCCTCTCCCTGCGCTCAGCTCCCAGTCTCACCCACCCCGGCGGGTGAGCAGACAAGCCTCTCGGGCTGGTGAGTGCCGGTCGGCACCGATCCTCTGTGCGGGAATCTCTCCGCTTTGCCCTCCACACCCCTGTTGCTCCGCTCTCCTCCGCGGCTCCGAAGCTCCCCCCCCCCTGCCACCCGCAGTCTCCACCCGCGAAGGGGCTTCTAGTGTGTGGAAACCTTTCCTCCTTCACAGCTCCCTCCCACTGGTGCAGGTCCCGTCCCTATCCTTTTGTCTCTGTGTTTTCTTTTTTCTTCTGCCCTACCCAGGTACGTGGGGACTTTCTTGCCTTTTGGGAGGTCTGAGGTCTTCTGCCAGCGTTCAGTAGGTGTTCTGTAGAAGTTGTTCCATGTGTAGATTTATTTCTGGTGTATCTGTGGGGAGGAAGGTGATCTCCGCGTCTTACTCTTCCACCATCTTCCTAATTTAACACACCAACTCTTTTTGATAAAAATGTCTAATATGTTATGTGCCTTCTTGCCTTTCGAAACAATAAAGCGCAGATCATCACTTTTCTTGTTAGCTTGTCCTAACAAACATGCATCTTCATACTACGTGGCAACTTCAATCTCTGTTTCCTTTCTCAAGGTCAGGCTGTCACTCTTCAGCCACCCTTATACCTGGCTGCAAAAGTATCCTCCCACCCTCCACTATTTTCCTGCCAATGATCTGCTGTGGTTGGGGAAGAATTTGGCTGTTAAGAATTTGATCTAATTGGGATTTGGGGCAATCAAGTATGTGACTATAGGATAAGGACATTCCAGTCCATTTAGGGACAACCAGGGGCATTTTTCTTTTATTTCCATTAAGCCTCTTGAGCTAAAGAAACACATTTTCTCTTTATAAAACAAAAATGCTTCTGAGGTACTAAAGTATCTGCTTAGAACAACCAGAACCGTTCTAGTAACTTCCAGGAAAGGAAAAAGAACCAAGAAGGTAATGATGCCAAATGCTTGTGAAGATGACTTTTTGCAAAGAGTTCATCCTCCTAAAATCGATCTGTCTCACTGCAAGATAAGCTAAGTCAACAAGCATCATGATCTTTGTTTCCCCACAAGGTAACGGAGAGGGAGTTAAAGTCTGGAGGAGCGAACACCCAAGTGACAGAAAAGAACAAGAAAGAGTACATCGAGAGGATGGTGAGGTGGCGGGTGGAGCGCGGAGCGGTGCAGCAGACCGAGGCCCTGGTCCGGGGCTTCTACGAGGTGAGACCCAGGCTCGGCAGGCACGCCAGGCCTTCGCCCCCGACACAGCTTGTTAGGAGAAGGGAGAGGACAAGCAAGGCAGGAAGAGGGCTCAGCTCTACTCACCAGCGTGCAAAGAGGGCCTCCTGGGGATAGAGGGTGAGGGGTCAGAGTTCTCTGGGAAACCCAGCTCTCGTGGTCTCACAAAACTGGCATTGGTGTGGCCCTGCTGTGCCACCTGTGAAAACACATGACACCTCCTGCCAAGACATGTGCGTGTTGCATCTCCTTTCACTCAGTGAAGTAAAAATGAGTGAAATGAAGGCACTGGAGCGCCTTGTCCGCTTTCGCTTGATTTTTATTTTCTTACACAGGCAGACCTCGGAGATACTACAGGTTTAGTTCCAGACCATGGCAATAAAGCCAATGTCACAATAAAGCGAGTCACATGAATTGTTCGGTTTCCTAGTGCTTATAAGAGTTATGTTTACACTATACTGTAGTCTGTTAAGTGTGCACTGTGTCTAGAAAAAACAAGGTACATGACTTATTGAAGAAATACTTTATTACTGAAAAAACTAACCATCATCTGAGATGCAGGGTTGCCCCAAACCTTCAATTTGTAAAGAAAACGCAGTATCTGTAGACTGCAATAAAGCAAAACAGGATAAAAGGAGACACGCTCCGAGTGTCACTTTGTGCCACATGATCCATACTGAGACGGTAAATCAGGAGGGCAGTGACGTATTATGGGATTGTGTGAAATCACGTGTGTGAAACTTTTGAAAATTCTAAAGCACGATAGAATTTAAAGAATCTTTCATTCAATTTAAAAAGCTTTTTAAAGAAAGCATCAGAGATCAATAGTAATAAAAAAACAACAAAAAAAAGACAGTGACAACTGCTAGCCTTTGTTGCACCCAAAATTGACATGGTTAAACTTTTGCAATTTAGAAACAAGGGTTTGGGTGTTGGAAGGTTTTCTTTGCTGCTGTGATGGAGAACAGCGTGGGTGACTGGCTGGTCCACTGGTTTGATTAAAGGAGGCGCCCACTGCAGGTGTTCAGTTGTACATGATGTATTTGGCAACAAGATGTAAAGCCGGAGCTTAGAACCCTAACCAAGCAGATCTTCCCAGATCTTTGAAGGAGGAAGACAGGAAGTAAGGAGAGAAAGGAAGGAAAAGACAGTCATTTTAATATATAACGTCCATTCCTAGGAAATAAGTCCTGGTTTTATGTAGAGGAGAGGATCCCTTTATGTAGAGGAGAGGAGTCCAGGGAGTTGGACTTTCTGCCTCCAAAAGGCAATGTTATTTGGAAACTTAAATATGACACTGGAAGGTCAAGTCAGGCTTATTCATAACATCATTCCGAGAGGGAGTATCACAGTAGTGAAAAGCAGCAGACCTTTTTTGAGTTCCCAGCTCATGAAGGGGTAGTGTCTCAAAATGCTCGTGATTCTGAACTTAAACACAATAGCACATTGGGGGGAAAAGTTGTCAACAATGGTCAGCCTCCCAGCTTAATCCACAGAGATAATAATGAATGTAACCTCTCAAGGAGGTTGAGCCTGGAGGCTGAGGCCTAATGTGGATTTCAGGTGGTGGACTCGAGGCTGGTCTCCGTGTTCGATGCCAGGGAGCTGGAGCTGGTGATCGCAGGCACGGCGGAGATCGACCTGGTCGACTGGCGGAACAACGCTGAGTACCGGGGAGGTGAGCGAGCGGGGCTTGTTGACGGATCAGCTCTCACAGACACAGTCCTGTCACTTCTTAACAAATGTTATTGAGGTGAAACTGACATAACATGAAATTAATCATTTTAAAGGGAACAACATGGTGGCATTTAGCGCACTCACAATGTGGTGCAACCATCACCTCTGGCTAATTCTAAAACGTTTTCCTCATTCTCAAAGGAAACCCTGGACCCAGGAAGCAGTTACTCCCCCTTTCTCCCCCGTCCTCCCACCCCAGCAAACCTCAGTGTGCATTCTGTCCCTGTGGATGTACCAGTGCTGGATACTTCATGTAAATAGAATGATACTGTATGTGGCCTTTTGGGTCCGGCTTCTTTCACTTAGTAAGGTTTGTTCACGTTGTAGTATGATTCACTACTGCATTCCCTTTTATGACTGAATACTGTTCATATATATATATTCCATATGTAGTGATAATATAAATATAAAATAATATCACTTTTTGAAGGTTACAAAAAACTTGGCCTTACTTCAGTACGTGTGCAAAGTAGGCTCTGGTCCATGCCTTCCGCCAGCTTCCAACCTAGACTTTCCAATCCCTGCTGGTCATCTCTGGCATAACTCGGTGGAGATGCGTTCCAGAGAACGCCACCGTCCACGGGCCATCTCCAGAGCTGGGTCGTTTGCTGGCAGGAAAGGGTGTCCTGCTCCCTGTAGAAGTGAAGCCCTCTTCACATCAATCCTGGTTTGCTGCAACACGGTTCTCACTGTCATCTCTCCAAATCTAATGTCTGACCCCTCCTAGCTATTCACCTTCACGCTGCCAAACCAGCCTTCCTGAAACATTTATTTTGATCAGGGCATTTCCCGCCCCACAAAACAATCAAGCTCCTTATTACTTAGAAACCTTTGAACGTTCTTTAAGCTGAAAATCCTTTCTTCATGTAAAATATTACAGAGAAACCCCTATCAATATAATAGAGGGTGAACAAGGGGCCCATCATCTAAGCCTACCTCGTCTCCCCGGTACACTCAGCCGTGTAGGAGGAAACCTCTGTGGGACCACTAGGCCCTTCCTGGCTTGGTAGGAAAGCCACCAACCTAAGGTGTCAAGTCACAGTGTCTCTGCCTAGCTATTAAGGCCTCTGAGGCCCCAGCAAGGTCCCTTCAGTCCTCAGCAGGACCCCTATGCTGGTCTATGCTGGTCTAGTCGGCTTGCTATTCCCTGCATATTGATTCCGCATTCTTATCATTCTCTATTTCCCCTCCTGCACTCCCACAAGCCCTTCACATGCCGAACTCACACCTCCCTTCCCTTATGAAGCTTTCCTTCTTTCTGCCCCAGTCCACATAGATTTCTGCATCTTTGAGTGTTTCGTGCATTTGCAGTCAGTGGGGAATCATCTACTTTATCCTAAGTGATTGCTCCAAGCTTGGTTTCCTTACTGTCCTGGAGAGGCCCCATACTACTTCCATGGGCCCAACTCTTTGCGGCCCGGGGCTGATCTGGGGGCAGCGGCTCCAAGGGCACTTGGAGAGCCCGGCATCTTCCGTTGACCAAGTTTCACATTCATCTCCTGCCTTTCTTAAGTCCTAGACGCGCCACAGTATGTGGGTCCCAAGAGCTAAGACATCAGAACAAAGACAATACCAGGAAATACCGTATTCGTAGAGAGCTTTGTCTCTTCGGAACCCCAAGGATCTCTACCAGGCCTCGTCACTCCTTGTCTACATTTATATCAGGCAGGAAAAGGACTCCCGGGGCCCCAGTTGTTTAAATAGAAAGCAAACATCTCTGAGGACATCCCTCACAGCATACAGCCTTTTTACAAAGTGCCTATTTTCTAAATAGGCATATGTTTTTAAATTGGAGTCAGTTATACAAATTGTTTTAGACCTACCGAAAGGCCATCACGAGAGAAATCAGCAGATCAAGAGCTGCTGTTCAGTTCTTGGCACACCTGATGTGTATTTCATCTCCCCCCCACTCCCTCCTCCCCTCTACACATCCTCTCGGTCTCCCTCCTGCTCCACTCAGGTTATCACGATGGGCATCTCGTGATCCGCTGGTTCTGGGCTGCGGTGGAACGTTTCAACAACGAGCAGAGACTCAGATTACTGCAGTTCGTCACGGGAACGTCAAGCGTGCCCTACGAAGGCTTTGCAGCCCTTCGAGGGAGCAACGGGCTTCGGCGTTTTTGCATAGAGAAATGGGGGAAAATTACATCTCTCCCCAGGTATGGAGCTCCCGCCCACCTTTGGGAAACCTGCCGAAGAAGGCCAAGTACCCTTTGTTATTTGAGCTTGGGCACTTATCCGTTGGGATGTAATTCTTTCCTGCCACCCAAAGTATTGTTCTGTGAGTCATTAGTGAAAGGTGTGGGTAAGAAGTCTCCGGGAGGTGCATTTAGACGATATTCTTAGTGATTTTTTGTTGACTGATGGTATTTGGGCTAGTGGTATCACGGTCCATGTGTCAGTCCTACGTAGCCCAATTTAATTTAAAGAGGAATGCCTCATCTGGGGGAGCGTCCAAAGTGGCCCTGCCAGCACTGTGTCTGGACTTCTACTGTTACCCACCCGGGTTCTTGGATTCTTTAATCAACAGAAATTGATAAGAGGCCAGACAAATTCAGGAAAGTGTTTACTGGGACTTGCCCCCAAGGCAGGGTGGTGAGCTGTTCTCTCAAATGGGGTGAGGGTGGGGGCCAATGGCTGGGTGGGGCCAGAGGGGGTGCTTCGGGGCTCTGCACACCCCCTTGGTGGTGCTGTGTGCAGGGATCACGGCACAGTCCCCCGTTTTTGCTCCCGGCATCTCAGAAGTGGCAGTTGGTTTGTGGCCTTTTTGTATCTTATTGTTCATAATTGCCCCTAACTGCCCGTGCCTGCAGTTATTTTTAGTCCCTTCGAGTTTCTTTGTATTCTGTTGCTCAAGGAGATGTTTGTCCAGGTGCAAGCACTGCAGTAAAGGATCCCAGGTCCCAGCCTGTCTCACTATGACATAGCACTGGATACACTTGATATTCCCTGGAATAGTTAGCATGTACATGTTGCATTTTTCCTACTGTGTTTCAAAATGTGTGCAGACAAGACCACGTGTATATCTCCGGTCTCTATAGTGGCTTCTATACAGTAAGCTATTGATGAAATTATTGTAAGATAATGCAAAAAAAGGAGGCACTAGGGCTCCAGGCAGTTTAACGGAATGAATTCCCTGCACCATGAGTTTTCATCCCAACACTTCCTCCGTCCCTTCTGTGCCACTTTGGGTAGCATATTCCTCATTAGTGAAATAAGGAGCACTAAAGAGATACTTCTGTGTAGGTATTAGAGTAATAAAACCCGCTCAGCAAACTTAAGATTGATCCACATTATTTTCTTCTACTGTGATATTTTCTAATTATAACAGAAGGTTCGTATTTAATTCAGCTGTATTTCTGCGTGGCCTCCCAGACACTTTGCTAAATCCCTGTTGTGGAAGGATTGACTGAACTATAATTTTCATCTAGCTTTCCTAGACTTTCTAGCATCCCGGAGATAATTCACCTGATGACGGTGCGTATTAGCAGGCCCAGGAAGCAGAGTGCACGCCCAGCTGGTTAATAACGGCCTAAAGCGTTGGGGCACTTTTCAGCCCTGGCTTCACCCACTTCGATCAGCAGACCCTCAGTGCTCATTTGCATTTTTCTGCTGAGCACTGAACCTGCTGAACGAAGTCTGGCAAGAAAATAAGGCTAAAAAGGCAAGATTTCCATTTGTCGAGTTGAATGATAGATTTGGAGGATGAGGTTTTTGGGAAACATTTTGCTCTTACTTTAGAGGAGTGAATTTGAGTCACATTTGATGATTCTCTCATAGTGGGCACCTCAGTGTGTACCTGAAGGAGGGCCTGAGCTACAGCAATGAACCTGCCCAGAGGGGCTTACAGTCTAGGGAGGAACGGAGCAGAAGAGTAAGTCGTTGCGACCCCAGGTGGAATCAGAGGGGCACTAAGGAGGGAAGATAAAAGCAGGATGCTGTGAGTTTGTAGAACAAGGACCTAAACCTGATTGAGTTGACAGGAGACGATGACACGGAGAAGCTGGCACTTAGGTGAGCCCTGAGGGGCAAGGAAGGGTGGAGGGGATTCTGGGCTGAAGCCACAGCAGGAGCAAAGCCTGGGGGTGGGAAGGGTCAGCTGTGTTCAGGAAAGATCACAAAGCTGGCCTGGAGGACAAGACGTCCAGTGCGACACTCGCAGGGGACGCAGTTGATAGAGTTTGGTGGGCCACGGAGAGAAGACCCGCTGAGGAGTCTGTTTTACTCTTTAGGAAAGAGAAGTCATTGCTTTTGTCATTTGGGGTCAGAGATTGAGTCTAATTACATATATGCTCTGGGAAGCTTTGAAATGTGCATTAATCCTATCAACCCACACAGAGAACTTATAGGGTGGACGTCAGGTGTATGAACAGGCTCAGCACATCTGGGCCAAGGCGCTCCTAAAAAGGCTGCTGCCCCGCGAATCCCAGAGAGGGTTCTTGGGGGAAGCGGGGACTTCGCCGTAGGCCAGAAGGGCCCCAAGAATCAAGTGCTGAGATGCCTCTAAGGGGACAGTGAAGACGACCCTCTGCGTAGTAAGCCCCGACTAGTCTCCCTTGTGCATTTTCTGATGATCCAGGAACCTAGAAAGTGTCACCTATGTGTGGAGAGAAAGAAATAACCTCTGAATTCCAATAATGGTAGTTCAGAAAGACCTGGCCTGGCCACATGGCAGGTGATAGAAGCCTGAGGCAAGCAGGAGCACCGAGCACCCTCGGGGTGACCCGGGGCTCCCCAGAGACCGTGAGCCCCGTGTGCAACCCACGCTCTGACGAGCTGCATTCTCCTCAGACCTTCCGTCTAGAAAGGCAGCTGGCCTCCCCGACGAGGGAGCGTCACAGCAAAACCATACGTCAGGCCAAGTCCGTGCTTTCCAGAGTGTGTGGGGATTAGGACAAAGCACTCTGAGGGTAGAGGTTTCTAGGCTCAAAGTTTACAGCGCCTGGTGAAGAAACTTCATAAACCACCATCGCTGGCGCATAAGAGGGGTGAAATGGTCATGGAGGTTGGGGTCAAGGAGCTGGCAGGCCAGGGCACTGAACAGCCAACCAAATGGACTCAGATGCTACACAGCCTGGTGGGAAGACCTGAAAATGGAGAGCATTTAAGCCAAGTACCAGAGATATTAATAAATGTGTTACCCAGAAGGTCAGAAGGTATGGGAGGTATGTCTAAATCACTGATGGTCAAACGTGCCTTAACTACAGCCCACAGAGAGAAGGACCCTTCACATCCCAACACAATACATGCATAGGTACTCCTGTGTGTGTGTATCTGAAACACATGTTCTTCAAAACAATACTTCATCCTTATTACCTGCAGGCAATACACTATTTCCTACCCTATCCTATTTCATTGAAATAAAATGCCGGACAAAACCTGTAGTTTGGGGGAAAAAAATATCTAAATGGCATGAGATTCAGAGGAACAGAAATGTTTGATCAAAGATTGAAAAGTAATGATGTAGAATTGGCAGTGGGGAGTGGAAAAGTCGCTCATCCATCCACAGCCCAGCATGCAGCAGGGTGAACGGTGACCATCTCCACTCCTGAGTGCTGAGAACCACATCCAGAGCTTGGAGGCCACATCCAGACCAGGAGGTGGGAGAGTTGCCCTACTGTGGAACTTGACAAGGAAAGGCTTGGGAGGAAAGAAAACTCGGGAGCTGGTCTGGGTAGACCCAGCACAGGCAGCGTGGAGATAAGATGAAGGAGAGGAAAAAAGCTTAGGGGTTTACATTTAGAGTAGGGACCAGGGGCAACAGAATTATGAGTCATGGGCAGATTAACAGGACTAAAATTCTAACACAAACATGCTTCAGTGCAGATGTAAACTGAGCCCAAGCCCAGGATGAAGGTGGAGGCCTGGTTAAGTTGGTAGTTGGCTTACTCTATAGGGATGGTTCTCAAGTGGGGGAGGGCAGGAAGGAGGTGATTTTGTCCCCACAGGGGACACTTGGCAATGTCTGGAGACATTTTTGGTTGTCGGGGAGGAGTCCTCCTGGCTTCTCTCAGGTAGAGACGGAGGATGCTGCGAAACACCTACAAGACACAGGACAGTCCCTCCCGGTGGAGAGTCATCAAGCTCAAAGTGTCAGTGGTGCCAGGTGGGAAGCCCTGCTCTGTAGGCTGTCGGGCTACAAAGGAGGCATGACGGAGCCATTGGGAGTCCCTAAGAGAAACTGACAGCCACTGAGAAGCCATCAAGAAGCCAAGGGAAGGGCTTCCCTGGTGGCGCAGTGGTTGGGAGTCCGCCTGCTGATGCAGGGGACGCGGGTTCATGCCCCGGTCAGGGAAGACCCCACGTGCCGCGGAGCGGCTGCACCCGTGAGCCATGGCCGCTGAGCTTGCGCCTCTGGAGCCTGTGCTCCGCAGCAGGAGAGGCCACAACAGTGAGAGGCCCGTGTACCGCAAAAAAAAAAAAAGAAGCCAAGGGAAGAGAGATGTTCAGAGGAAGAGCTTTCAGATGCTTTCAAAGAGCTTGAGGAGGTGGGCATAGAAAATGTGCCTCTGGCTTGGGGAATCGAGAGGTCATTGACAAACTTGGAAAAGAGTAGATTCAGCAGTGATAGAGGGAGAAGCTGTCCGGAGATTGAGGCCGTAGTTGGGCGGTGGGAGAAGATGACTTGGAAAGGAGTCACACTTAAAGAGCTGGCCTCACAGCCGCACGCGGTAGTGGTGCTGCCTCTTTCCATCGTTTGCTCGTAACCAAGCTTAGAGTGGTCTCTACTACAGAGGAGCAGGACCGGCTTCGGTACTGTCTTGGTGCACATTTTAATCGGTAACTTGGAAAACCTCGAGGAGACAGAGAGATCGACTGTGTAGATGACACAGCTTAGAAGTATCACACGTAGTACTGTGATGGGCACAATCCATCCAAAATGATCTCAAAATGCTGGAACCCTAGAATAACACCGACAGAGTGGAATCTGACGCGACACAACCGAACAGATCCAGTGGAGTTCCAAAATATCAACTTCACAAATACGAGATGAGGCTGATTCATTTGCTTGCAGTCATGTGGAAGAGGCCAAGGGTCTGAAGTCCCCACGAGGGTGACACAGTTCCTGAAGTCATGACTGCGATGGTGGTCGCATTATTATTAAGAGACCCTGATGCTTAAATGACGATTCACGGTTTACGAAAGGCATTTATGTGCTGTCCTCACACCAGCCCTCTGAGGTGCACGGAATGTGTATTATTATCCCATTTTATAAGTGAGAAAACTGAGGCTCAGAAAGATTTGTTGACTTTCCCAAGGTTATAAAGCTAGTCAGTGGCTGGACCGTGACCAGAGTAGAGGTCTTCCGAACCCTGGTTCCAAATTCTGTCCACAACCCCAGCCCACCTGGGAGCAGTGGGTCCAGTGCCCAGGTAATGAAGTAAGCAGGTCCTCCGTGCTGTCAGGACCACACGTGGAGAGCGGCGAGGACTTAGGAATGAGGAATCAAATCGTGATTTGATTGTGTTCATTCATTCTAGATTACAAACTAGGATTTATTTAAGAGTTAACCAGGCCTATAGATTAATGCACCAAGAACAACTCTTGAAGAAACTCTGGGTGTTCAGACTAGGTCTTGAAGAGGGGCCATTTGCTAGTGTTTTCAGTTCCCAGAAATTATCTTTTTACAGAATTAATCTGATCCCAACTATTTTCTAAATAGGATTTGTTTTTTCTGTATTATTTCCACTTGGGAGTGACAGTTAAAATGATTAGATAAAGAAAACCAAGAAGATGCTGTCTGCCCGTATCCTGCCCCTGGCTAATTCAGCCAGTTCCAAAAGCACACTTGGCATTTTTCTGCCCCTCTTAACTTGGTTAGCAGGGTCTGGTCCTAGTCCACGCATTGGCACATAGCAGGGAATGCCGTTCTTTGTCTAGGCCAAACACTGGCCCACATAGATGGGCCCGCAGGGTGAAGTACATAACAAAATAAGCTGAACCCAGGGCAGGTGGCACCGGGATGCCGCAGGCATCCAGGGAGGATTATCCCCCAAGCTCAGCTGTTCTTGGAAATGCAGCATCTCTGCTTCAGGTTAAGCAGGCCCCACTATCAATGGTAAAGGAGTCAGACTGTCATTGCACCATCACACCTGCCTTGATGGGGCATTGGATCTCGAGAGTTCCAGGGCATCCGTTGGCACCTCTAGGTCAATGCACAGGGTTTACAGAGGCCCAGAAATCAGAGCTGGGCAAGGAGACTTGGGAGCATAATCCTCTAATACTAATTATGTTCCTTTGGTGGCCACATCCAACTTCATCTCTCAGTTGTAAAATGTCGCTGGTTTGCTAGTGCAGTGCTAGTATAGCGTGGTTTGCTTCCAAATGCAAACCCACCCCTCCAGTTTCTAGATATTCCAGTCCTTCAACTGGTCTATTCCTGTCTGGAAGGCTGTGGTTCTCTTTTTTTTTAATTTTTTAAAAATTATTTATTTATTTATTTTTGGCTGCATTGGGTCTTCGTTGCTGCGTGCGGGCTTTCTCTAGTTGCAGCCAGCAGGGGCTACTCTTCATTGCGGTGCGCAGGCTTCTCATTGCGGTGGCTTCTCTTGTTGCGGGGCACGGGTTCTAGATATGCGGGCTTCAGTAGTTGTGGCTCGAGGGCTCTAGAGTACAGGCTCAGTAGTTGTGGCGCACGGGCTTAGTTGCTCTGCGGCGTGTGGGAACTTCCCGGACCAGGGCTCAAACCCGTGTGCCCTGCATTAGCAGGCGGATTCTTAACCACTGCACCACCAGGGAAACCCAAGTCTGTGCTTCTTAGTTTGCAAGTGTGTTATGGTGGTCCTAAAACATGGTTCTACCCTCTTTAGATTCACTTTTGATTCACAGATTCAGACTGATCACAGAACTAGCCAAGCCAGTTGTACCATTGAAACAAACACCTTGACCAGCCTTTTCTCCCCCATTCAGGGCACACACGTGCTTCAATCGATTGGATCTTCCACCTTATCCCTCGTACTCCATGTTGTATGAAAAGCTGTTAACGGCAGTAGAAGAAACCAGCACCTTTGGACTTGAATGAGGAACTCAAAGCTTTTCCTGGCCAGTGACATCATCCTTTCCCTTTCCCTGAATCAACTCTCCTTTGATTTTGGTATTCCATGATTTTCGTTTTCAAACCAAATCAGGATTGACGAGCTGTGCATGAAGCATTGCCTTCTTCTCAGATCTTACCTTCAGGCTTATCTCCTCTACTTTCAATGAACTGCTAGCCTGTATGCAATATTTAAAAACAAACAAACAAACAAACAGCTGTCTCAAGGTCTGTGTATATCTCCACATACCTCCATTACTGACAATGAAATATGAATGCAAGTTATGCTACACTTGACCAAATGGTAATAAATGTTTACTTCCATTTCTATGATTTAAGGGGAAATTTGAGCATTAAGCATTCCGAGCTTTTCTACACCCATCTCTTCTGAGCAGAGCCACCATTTTTAATAATTTCTAACAACAAACGCCAGATTAGGAGCTGATCAACTCTTTCTTTTCCTCCCACTCTACTTTTTCCCTGGGCATCCAATCCATCCAAGAACAGCAGTGGCAACACCACAATTTTGATACATTCAACTCATGATTCGTATGTGGCATCGGTCCCATCACCTGGAACTAGCCTAGACATATGGTGCAAATATTACACTTTCCAATCAATAATAACAGCAAGAAAAACACCTCCTGCTGATGCAACACAGGGCATCCCAATGGTTGTGGGGATTGTGGCTCGACTTGAGTTCAGAGAAGTCCTGGGGTGGGGGGAGGGCGGTGTACCCCCCGTGAACACCCACCACCCAAGAAGCACGAACTTGTGCACAAGTCCAAGAAGGAGATCTCATTATGTAGCATAAACAACGAGGCTTCTACCCCCATTGTGTTGTATAGAAGGCGTTGAAGCAAACAGGAGAAAGGGGAGAAGGGCATTAGGGCATATTAGAAGGACATATTCAGTTGGTCTGAATACTTGAGTCCTGTACTGTTTTCTTTTGCTTTGTTCCATCTAGCCACAGGTCTCCTTCCCAGAGGAAGAAAAATGTCCTGATAATCTCATGACTTTTGTTCAAGCCAAGTAATTACCTGTTTGGCAAACAAACTTTTATTTCAACTTTGATAGTGTTTTCATTTTTTCATGGTTTTTTTTTTTTTTCCTTCATCATGGTGTTCAAATTCCTTCACATCTGATTGTCCACAGGGACTGCACTAAATCGGAAGCCGCAGAGAGCGATGGTGCTTGTTAGGGATCAAGGGCAATATAATACATCTCCTTCCTCCATAGTGGTCCTCCTGGAGCAAAGACCTAACTCCCCAAAGGCACACTGATTTGTGTTAAAATAGGGATCCAGTTTCTTTTAGCATTCAGTAAAGAGACGTCTCAGAAAATGTAGTGTTTTCAGAACAACAGTTGCAGGGTCCAGGGACAGCCTAACCTCTCAATTACATTTGCCATAAACCCAAACATGATGGTCATTTGCTATTTGTCTAACCTTGTTATCATGTCGTCTGAAATATGTCACTAATGAAAGTGTTTTTCTTCACTGGGAAAAGAGCTGTTGAAATGTCACATTGTTGTCCTTCAGTATATTAAGCAAGGGAGAAATGTTAGAAATGTGGGAAAGTTAATTTCATCCAGAGCCAGGTCTAGAGTTCATATTGGTTTGCGTCCAGACAATGTGTTAATTGTGCTTCCTGTACAAGGAAACCTTCCTTTAGCAGGGATTAGAATGCTCAGCACCCCTTGCTGCTGTGTACCTGTTGTCAATCAGGGAATATGTATGTTACAGAAATCTGCCCTTCTGTTGTTGTCTAAAAAGAATATTTACCAAGATAGGATGATGGAATGTGTAAGTTACATAATACAGAATGAGGGATCTGTAAAATTCAGGACACATTTCAGCATGTGGAGCTGTTGTTTATGAAATCAGGACATAAGGGTGATGCAAATTGTTTCACCATCCTATATAGAATAGCATCTCTAGTACAGGGGGCATCTTTCATTTTTAGAATTTGGTGTTAGATGTATGTAAATACTCAATTCAAGCATTCAGTTCTTCTTTTCAGTACTTATATTAGAACATTGGCAAGGGAGAAAGCTGATCCAAGGATGGAACCTGCTCCCGGGGAGCTTCACAATTTACACAAATATCTAATTAACCTGTTAATTAGATTAATTGATGACTATTCTTCCCACATACAGAAGGACCAAGGTAGCCTAGAAGTTATATATAGATGGAAAACTTGGGCATGAATGATTTTCAACTAACTTTTCCTTATTCCCACTGCCCCACCCAATGCCATGGCTCAGATATATCCCACAAAGCATCCAGGAGCCCTATTTCATGAAAGTATAAAATTCCAGAAAGACATACTGGTGTCAGAGTCCCTGAAAGAGTGTGAAGTGTGCTTAATAGGGTCCCAATTTCCATTACAGCCTTGCACAGAATCCCTAAGGAAGGAAAACAAAGAGAAGAGGAGGACAGAGAGTTGCTATGGAAAAATCTTTATTTCTCTTTGTCCCAGATGATGTTTCTTCTGTTAATATTCCCTCATATATGAGGCTGATTTTTAAATTATGTATAACATTATATATATATATATATATATATATATTTACACATATAACAAAACAGCTATAGGACTCGATTGTGCTATTAATTTCACCAGGTGGAGGTGCAAACCACCCCAAATCATATAATTCATAATGGACAAGATAGATCTCACCCATTTGTTACCTTGTGTAAATTTCCTTTTAACTTAAAGTATTAGTTTTCTCCATGGAGGCATAGTATAAAATTAATCATTTATAAACCACTATTTCCCTACAACAAGATCTTTTAGAGCTATTTCTTTTGAATTTATTTATTTTATTTTTAACTGCATTGAGTCTTTGTTGCTGTGCGTGGGCTTTCTCTAGTTGTGGCGAGCGGGGGCTACTCTTCGTTGAGGTGCGCAGGCTTCTCATCGTGGTGGCTTCTCTTGTTGCAGAGCACAGGCTCTAGGCGCACAGGCTTCAGTAGTTGTGGTGCACAGGCTCAGTAGTTGTGGCACATGAGCCCAGCTGCTCCACGGCATGTGGGATCTTCCTGGACCAGGACTCGAACCCGTGTCCCCTGCATTGGCAGGCAGACTCAACCACTGCGCCACAAGGGAAGCCCTAGAGCTATTTTTAGTAAGAGTGTATTTATTACCTTTGATTGGGAGACAAATAAGAACAATAAATAAGAGAATACTTATGCTTCCATTAGAAAAATGCTTCAAAAATACTATGAAGTATTTATGATAATTTCATGGATATCCCATTTTATTCTATCATATGAAGGTGATAATCCTAAAAACAGAAATGGATTCTGCAGAATCAGGAGAAGTACTATAAAGCTACTAATTTCTTTGTCATCCCTATGTCTATAAGTTGACCGTGGTTGTGAAAATTTTTTACTGCTATCACGATTGTCATGCAGTGAGAAAATTAAGAAAAAGTGATATATGATTTGTTGGCAGGCTTTATGCAGAATCTCAATCTTTTTCTCTTCTAATACATGACCATGTGTGCTTTAACAGTAAGTGCATTTGTGTGGCCAGCCCACGAGCTGGACCTTCCAGAACAGTTCTAATGTTACATCTGTGGCACCATCAGTCTGTGTGTCAAACCATGTGTCCCAAATTTGGGTTCAGAAAATTTCTCAGTTCCCACAAATGTTTTCCCAGTCAAGATGAAACACTTTCACATGAAAGTAGTTAGAACTTTACATAACAAATGTGGTGCTTTATTATTATTATTATTATGTACTTCAGTGTTCATTCTTAAAACTACTGCAATACTATATCATCAAAATCTGGGATGGATGTTCCAGCTATCGTAAAGTCCAAAAGAGAAAGTGTTATTTTCCTGTTAGTGACATGTAGTCCCTTTGTTCTAGTGGAAAAAAAAGGTGCCTAGAGGTAATATTTAGAGTAAATATTGTTCCATTAACCTACTTCCTGAAGCTTCCAATTTACCTAAGGAAATGTCTATAACGATTTTGTTCGAAGTCTTTGTTTTAGTCAATAGCAGGAGAAGTCCTTGTTCTTGGGTTGATTTTGCTTATATTGACAAGAGAAATGTCACGTAATACTCAGGCCGAGCTTTCTCTTCCATCCTGCCACCTTCAAGGAATGTCAATAAACACTTTGGTATGGCATTGTGTGTGCTCCTTATTGCAAAGAGAAGGCTAGGGTCATGCATAACAGTTTGCATCATGCTCATGCCGGGTGTACGCAATGAAACAACACAGAAGACTACCAGCTGCTACGGTAAGTACTCCCCGGGAAGATTATCAAAAAAGCGTAAGTGATGTGCTCACAAATCCACAAATAAAGGGACAGCTTTTGTAACAAGTTCCTGCTGTATGCCTATTAGAACGGCACACAAGCTACGAGATTTTGTGAGTGTGCTTTATATCAAATCAGGCATATACTGGCTTGTTGAATTCCTCCCTGTCTGAGATGCTTCTACAAAGGCTTCAGGCCACAGCCTGACACCCGGTGTGACCCTAAGACAAGGTTTAGCTCTAGGCAAAAGTGTTGAGTCCAATGGCACATACCGAGATTCCCTATACCACAGTGATATTCTCTCCTTATTACCTCCTTCCAAGTCTCAAAAAGAAAACCATGTGGCTCTCACTGGGTGGTCAGAAGCTGATTTATTCTTTGAGGAAAAATATTTTATTATTAGAAAAGAAGTATGGGTAGAATTGAGAGAAAGAAAAACCTGAGAAGTCTCACTATTGCATTTTTATACCCATGTTGGGTTTATGTGAGACTCATTCAAACTGAAAATAATTTTTCTCTTAAGATATAAGAAAAAAAATTATCTTAGACCATAAATGACAAAGAGGAATAGATGATATTATCTTGTGTTTTAATCTGATCATTATTCTGAAATCAAAATTAAATTTCAGATCTCCTGATTTCTATGGCCATACTTTTCCAATACACTGTGCTGACAACTCATTAATTATATACTGTAAAAAAAAATTGACATGTATAGCTTATATTCAAGATGTGATTTAAATATGTTTATAGAGGATTATTCTCTAGCAGAATAAATGAAGGGAGTTATGGAAAATCAAGCGAACCTTTATCAGTGCCGCAGGAATCATCACGTTTATAGCGGGGAACAGGCCCTTAGATACTTTTGTCTGACTAGTTTATCTTGGAAACAAGGAATCTGAGACCAGAAGAGGTAATTTGCTCAAGCCACTAAGCTTTATCTTGGGGACAGAAGGTATGCCCTGTCACAGAATATCCCTTGGGGTCCTGGGCCTCTGGACCTGGCATAACTATTAGGAAATTTGCCAGGAGGGTAGAAGAAATGGAACCAAGATCCACCTGGGGTACCATAGAGGATGCCAGGAATCCACAGCCAATGTGTATTCACCCTCTGTATGAGTTTGCTGTATAACAAAAGGACTACAAAGGGAGTGGCTTAAACACAGCTAGAAGTCCAAGATCAAGGTGATGGTGGGGTTGGTTCCTTCTGAGGCCGAGAGAGAGAATTTGTTCCCTCCCTCTCTTCCAGATTCCAGTGGTTTGCTGGCAGTCTTTGGCGTCCCTTGGCTTGGAGATCTCTGCTTTCATCCTCGGGTAATGTTCTTGCCTTCTGTGTGTTTGTGTGTGTCTGTGTGTCTGTGTTCAAATTTCCCCTTTATATAAGGACACCAGTCATATTGCCTTAGAACCCCCCCTATGATCTCATTTTGTAACTTGATTACCTTTATAAAGACCCTAACTCCAAACAAGGTCACATTCTGAGGTACTGGAAGTTAGGACTCCAACCAGCTTCTTTGGAGGATACAATTCAATCCATGCCATCCTCCTTCCTGCCACACTGATCAGTGTCGTCAGCCCCAACAGTAATAGTAATAATAATAAAAGCTATCAAATTTAGAACCACACGATTCACCACAAATTTACTGAAGGCTTTTTAATTGCAATAATAATCATCATGGAAGGAATAAAATTGTTACCTATAAGTTACTGCTATTTAAAATAGTTTAATATAATCAACTATATTTCAATAAAGAAGTTTTTTAAATAAAAATAAATGACTAAGTTGTATTATATTAGTCCCTTCCCAGCTAAATTCTTATTGTTTTTGCTTTTCTCAAAAGTAAACATTAAAACATTTTTATGATCATTTTGCAGTATTTAAATAAAATAGAAATACCCTATCTATAATAAAAAATAAAATAGATTAATATAGTAAATCAATAATTAATATTACAGGAAATTCCCTGGTGGTCCAGTGGTTAGGACTTTGTACTTTCACT
This sequence comes from Monodon monoceros, assembly GCF_005190385.1. Lineage (NCBI taxonomy): Eukaryota > Metazoa > Chordata > Mammalia > Artiodactyla > Monodontidae > Monodon > Monodon monoceros. The sequence goes on along the minus strand of NW_021703776.1, from coordinate 9,749,791 downwards.
GCTGATGACCTGGGTTCAATCCCTGGTCGGGGAGCTAAGATCCTTCAAGCCTCACAACATGGACAAAAAATAAATAAATTTTAAAAATAAAAGATCCACTTTTTAAAATAAACTAAAATTATAGTATCTGTTTAATCAATGGATTAATGAAGATGACTGGGACCACAGTAAATTTTTCACTACTTAAAAAAAAGAACTGGTGCTTTTCATGTATTGGGTTGGCCAAAAGGTTCATTCCATTTTTTCCGTAAGATGGCTCTAGTAGCACTTAGTTGTCTTTAACTTCATTCGAAACCATGTTGTTAGATTGTATGTGACAGCCATCATATCAGCGTGCATTTTAAAAAAGACATCAAAATTGGTGAATTTTTGTGTAGCCATTTTAATCTTGAAGATGGAAGCAACATTTTTGGCATATTATGCTTTATTATTTCAAGAGAGGTAAAAACACAACTGAAACACACAAAAAGATTTATGCAACGTATGGAGAAGGTGCTGTGACTGATCGAACATGTCAGAAGTGGTTTGCGAAGTTTCATGCTGGAGATTTCTTGCTGGAGATGATGCTCCATGGTCGGGTAGACCAGTTGAAGTTGATAGCGATCAAACTGAGACATTAATCGAGAACAATCAACGTTATACCACGCGGGAGATAGCCGACATACTCAAAATATCCAAATCAAGTGTTGAAAATCATTTGCACCAGCTTGGTTATGTTCATCGTTTTAATGTTTGGGTTCCACCTAAGTTAAGTGAGAAAAACCTTCTTGACCGTATTTCCACATGTGATTCTCTACTTAAACGTAATGAAAACGTTCCATTTTTAAAACAAATTGTGACGGGCGATGAAAAGTGGATACAGTACAACAATGTGGAACAGAAGAGATTATGGGGCAAGCGATATGAACCACCACCAACCTCACCAAAGGCCAGTCTTCATCCGAAGAAGGTGATGTTGTGTATATGGTGGGATTGGAAGGGAGTCCTCTATTATGAGCTCCTTCCGGAAAACCAAACTATTAATTCCAACAAGTACTGCTCCCAGTTAGACTAACTGAAAGCAGCACTTGACGAAAAGCGTCCAGAATTAGCCAACAGAAAATGCATAACCTTCCATCAGGATAACGCAAGACTGCATGTTTCTCTGATGACCAGGCAAAAACTGTTAACAGCTTGGCTGGGGAGTTCTGATTCATCCACCGTATTGACCAGACATTGGGCCTTCGGATTTCCATTTATTTCGGTCTTCACAAAATTCTCTTAATGGAAAAAATTTCAATTCTCTGGAAGACTGTAAAAGGCACCTGAACAGTTCTTTGCTCAAAAAGATGAAAAGTTTTGGGAAGACGGAATTGTGAAGTTGCCTGAAAAATGGCAGAAGGTAGTGGAACAAAAGGGTGAATACGTTGTTCAATAAAGTTCTTGGTGAAAATGAAAAATGTGTCTTTTATTTTTACTTAAAAACTGAAGGCACTTTTTGGCCAACCCAGTATTGCCTTAGCTACATTTATATCCCCATCTAAAGCTGAAAAAAACAACCCTGAAACACAGAGAAGTTAATTTACCCAAAGTAAATGTATGGCCAAGATTTGAACAAGGAGCTTGGCTCCAGAGTCCAAGCACTCAACCACCACTACCCACCACCTTCATTCCTTTAAGCATTTTTTGAATACTTATTACATGCTGGGTCCTGTGCTTAGGAGTCTTTGCCCTCAGGGAGTCCATCGTCCAGCAAATAACACTGCATTCTTCCCCTTCATTTGAGATTTGGCCCCTGTTTTTAATATGCATAGTCCCTCTCCCATTCCCCACCCCAGCCCCAGAGTAAGATGGGATGTCCTTGTAAAATAATAATAATAAATAAGCAAAATGCTATGGGGAAAGGGAACAGAAGCCATTGGCTCCGCTGGAGAGGAAAGTCAGACAGAAATGTGTTTATAATGGTGGCAGGATTTGAGCATGTATAAAATTGGGGAAAATAATTTAGGTTTATCACCGAGAGGGAAACATGTTCTTCCTGAAACAGTAAACAGAGAAGGGCCTAGAAGTGAGTAAATCAGCCTTAAAACCTTTGCATCTTGAAGAGCTGGGAGAACATAGAGATTTTTTTAATGTCTGGGAACTCTGAGTGAGTTAGTGTTAAAACTTGTTTCATTAGCCATCTCCTATATGCCCAAGAACTTGTATTTCTTTTCCATTTTCTTTTCATTTTATTCCAAGAAGTGTATGTTATAGAGTTTTCTTTTTGCCTTTATAGTTACATAATTCCTATTACTTCTTTTTAATTGAAGTATACTTGATTTACAATGTTGTGTTACCTATTATTTTTTAAATGTAATAAAAATTGGGTCACGACTTTTATCCAAACTTTTATATTTGCCCATAAAAAGAGATTCTCTTCTTTCAAGCTTACTTCTTTGGTGGAAAAAATTAAATAACAATGGGGACTATCTCTTTTCTAAGATTATAGTAGATCATAAAATGGAATTCATCACCCCTGCCTATAGCCACACCCTTTTCCACACTCCTAACTCTGCTGTCACCTCCTACTGGGATCTAAGCATTCTGACCTACTTGCTTTGGCCAACATACTGCAAGCAGAGGCTTCTAAAGTATTTGCACAATTGAGCTTGACTTCTCTCTCTTGCTGCTCTCCTGTCGTGAGGAGTGCATGCCCTGTGTAAGAGGAGGATGAGAAACAGGGGGAGCCCAGCTGAGACCAGGCTAGATCAACCAACAGCCAGTTGACCCCCAGGTATTAGGGCAAACTCAGCCACGATCATGAAAGCCACCCAGCCAAACTCCAGCTGAGACATGGTTACATGCCAGTGATATTTTATGATTGTTGTACATTGTTATGGTGGCAATAGATAACTGATTCAAAGACCATTAGGCATCCTTTCCTTTCTGGGATAACTTTTGAAACCACGCATTGAAAGTTTGGCTTAACCTTATTATGCATGGTGGCCACTGTTTAATTTAAATTAATAATGATGCTGACGCGAGAAGAGAAATTGGCGTATTTATATGAGCTCATCAACAAAAAATTATAAAATACGTGAGGAACTGCCAGATAGAATGAACAAGGGGAAATTGAAATACTACTGCAATCTAAAAGAGGCATAAAGTAAGTACTTTGAAATGTTCAGACAGAGAAGAAATAAAATATGTAAATCAGGGATGGCAGATTATAAACTTTGAAAAAGCAGGTATGAAAAGAGCAATACTGTGTCTTTGCTTTTTTGTTTGTTTGTTTGTTTTTTTGCTGGAACAAGCCACTTGAACTCTTTAAGTATTTAACATATGAAAAAGTGTAGCAGCTCATGGCACTTGAAAGATATAGCTTCTAAAATAAGTGAATCTATATTTTTCATATATTTGTTTATAAAATGTAGTTTTGTCATAATTATATGGTACAAACAAATATTGCTCAGTTGATATTTATTTTGTAGTTTAAACTATTAGGTTGAGATAAGAACGCTGAACTTCTACCCTGAGAACGCTGAGCCCCAGCTTCCAAAAAGTTGATATGTAGGTGCTTAAACAATGTCATTCAAATTTGTTTTCGTTATAAGAAGTATAGTTTGTTTCCTTGGTATAGAAACACACATAAATGTGATTTGGTTTGTTAATTATTGTTATTAATTTGTTTTGGTCAATTTTATAAATAATTTATAAATCAAAATTCTTTGAATTTGTAACTCAGTAAGCTTCATTTATTTTGAGGCTATGTATTATGTGTATATAAGTTAATGATGGTTGGGTCTCCTTGGTGACTTGTTTATTTTACAAATATGTAATGACTGTCTTAGCCCCCAACAATATTAACCTAAAATTCTTTTGTCTTCATTTTTAAGAGTTATTAAGGATTTTATGGATATCCACATCCTATCTATTGTGTAGATACCCATAAAAACCTTTACCCAACAAGCAGAAAATATGCATTCTTTCCAAGCACAAAAGCATTTCCTAAATAAATAAATAAGACTATAGACAATGTCTCAATAAATGCCAAAGAAGGCAGAGTCCCACATTCTCTGACAATGCAACGTAATTAGAAGCGAATAGTTTTAAAAATTATTTACCACAGGATTATAAGAAAACACTAGATACTCACGACTCATGAATATTGCTAAAACATCTCTTAGACTTTATATCCAACTGGCCCATGAACATCTCTATTCACTGGGGTGACAAACAGATCAAACTTGTATCAGTTAAGGTTTTGATCAGGGAAGTAGAGTCACTCTGAATGATACAGAATAAGGACTTTATTATAGGGCCGGACCTTGCACAGCTGTGGGGCTGCTGAATAAACCTATTGAAGCTTTTGCAGACAATGGTTGGTCTGAATCAGGAAGAGAAGCCAGATCTGCAGCAGGGGAGAACCAGGACAAAGGAAGCTCACAAGGATGAACTGAAACCCATGAGAACAAACTAGAAGCTGCCTCAAGAATGTTGGTGACCTGTTGAAAGTGATGGCTACTTTCATGATGGAGCTACATACATACCTGACCCAGGATTCAGAGAAACTGCAAAAAGAGATCCTTCTCTCAAGCTCTTCATCTAATCCACCAGCAATTCTTGCTGGACCTACCTGGAAAGAATTTCCATTGCTTTTCACCAATTCCATTGCCACCTCCCTTAGTCCAACCCACAGTGATTTCTCATCTGTATTATTGTCACAGTCTCCTAGCTGGCCTTCCTGGATCCAATTCAGCACCCTCCAGTCTATCCTCCACACTGTAGCGAGAATAATCTGTATAAAACGTGTTAAATCACAACACTCCCCAGATCAAGCCCTCCAATGGTTTCCCATCAGTGTATAAATCCCTACCTGACATGCCTCTGGCTACTTTGCTTATCTCTGACCTCTCTCTCCGAGCCACACACCCAAACACCCTAGAGCCTTTGCAGTCATGATTTGCTCTGCTTGGAATCCTCTTTCCCTGTGTGTATGCAAGGTTCTCTCCCTCTCCATTTAGGTCGCTCTCCATCTTTCACCTTCCCAGAGAGGCTTTTTCTGTTCAACAAATATGAAGTAGAGTCTCCAGACCCTCCCAATCTCATTTTCTTGTTTCATGTTTTTTTATACTACTTATCTCTACCTGACATATCTCTATTTGTTTATTGTGCCTCCTCCATAAGAATGTAAATTCCAGAGAAGCAGAGATGTTGTTTTGTTTACCCTTATAACACCAAGGCCTAAAACAGTTCTGGCTAAATACCAATGTAATGAATTAATTTAGTTAATTAATCAAATTTAATTAATCACTGGATATTTCTTGAATAAATGCATGAATTTCATACAGGGTATAAAAAATTAATAAGAGTTTCCGGTTCCTCATGTAAGGAGCTTGTAAGTCATCACTTCGTCCTCACAACTCATTAAAAGCAGAAACAGACTGAAAGCTCAACTCTTCTTGGCTCCATAAGAGAGGGGAAGACACAGGGCCAACCGGGGCCCGCAAGACTGGAGAGACAGACGGGCGAATACAGGGAGTCTTGGCTTATCGGAGCAGAGACCTTCAGAAATTGCCACAGGAGCCAGTGCTGGAGGAGGAAACGCTGAACTGTAACCGAGCAATTGCTGGAAACTCAATGTGAACAAATCTGAGAGTTAAAAACTCCAGGAGGACCCCACAATCATAGGGAGGTCTCCACAATCTTGTGAGACTTATTTCCAGTTCAACCAGCTTCCCACAGCAAATATCAGAGAAAAATACCCTCAAGCTTCTGGCAGGGAGAGGGGAAAAGGAACCATTCCAAAACATACCAGAGCACTTCGTTCTTCTTAACAAGGCCAGCCTACAGGGGAAACTAGTTAAACAGACCCTAACCCGCTGGGGTCTTTCCAGAGCCTAACTGACTTCAGAAAAGGGAAATACCAAACTCCAGCTTACTCTAGTCATACTCTCCCACCTAAGGAGGGAGAAAGAAACTGAGCAACACTTGTGAAGTTCACAGTCCAGAGGCACAGGCTCACTAAAAGACTGAGACCTGATCATGGGACTGTAGAATGCTTCCCCTTGCCCCACACCTCACCACCACGTGACTAAAGGCCCATTTACAGCACTTCTTTTTACACCACCTCATGTCTAGTTATCAAGAAAAAAATCACTAGACATACTAGAAGAAAAAAAAACCAAAAACACTATTTGAAGAGACAAAGCAAGCATTAGAACAAGACATGGCAAGGGCATTGGAATTACCAGACTGGGAAGTTAAAACAACTATGGTTACTATGCTAAGGGTCTAATGGATAAAGTAGACAACATACAAGAACAGATGGGCAATGTAAGCAGAGAGACGAAAATCCTAAGACAGAACGAAAAAGAAATGCTAGAGATCAAACACAATGTAACAGAAATGAAGAATGCCTTTTATGGGCTTATTAGTAGAGTAGACATGGCTGAGGAAAGAATCTCTGAAATTGAGGATATCTCCATAGTAACCTCCAAAACTGAAAAGCAAAGAGAACAAAGACCAGAAAAAGCTAAACAATATCCAGGGTCTGTGGGACAACTAAAAAAGATGTCATGTGTGTAATGGCAACACCAGAAGGAGAAGGGAAAAAGGAATAGAAGACATATCTGAAACAGTGATGACTATAAAGTTTCCCCCAATTTCATATCAGACCAAACCACAGATCCAAGAAGTTCAGAGAACCAAAGCAGGATAAATGCAAATAAATAAATAAATTACACTTAGGCATATCATTTTGAAATTACAGAAAACCAAAGATAAAAGATCCTGGAAGTAGCCAGAAGGAAAAAACACCTTAACTCTAGAGGAACAATAATAAGAATTACATCCAATTTCTCCTCAGAAATTAAGAGTAGAGTGAAATGTTTGAAGTGATGACAGAAAAAAAATCCACCAACCTAGAATTCTGTACCCTGCAAATTATCCTTCAAAAGTGAAGGAGAAGGGCTTCCGTGGTGGCACAGTGGTTAAGAATCCGCCTGCCAATGCAGGGGACACGGTTTCAAGCCCTGGTCCGGGAAGATCCCACATGCCGCGGAGCAACTAAGCTCATGTGCCACAACTACTGAGCCCGCATGCTGCAACTAGAGTTCTAGAGTCTGCGAGCCACAACTACTGAGCCCGCATGCTGCAACTACTGAAGCCCGTGTGCCCTAGAGCCCATGCTCCACAACAGGAGAAACCACCGCAATGAGAAGGCCATGCACCGCAACAAAGAGTAGCCCCCACTCGCCACAACTAGAGAAAGCCCGCGCGCAGCAGCGAAGACCCAACACAGCCAAAAATAAGTAAATAAAATAAATTTTTTTAGAAAGTGAAGGAGGAAAAAAAATTCTCAGACAAACAAAAACTGAGGGAATTTGTTGCCAGTAGACTGTCTTGAACGAAATGTTAAAAGAAAGGTTTTAGGGCTTCCCTGGTGGCACAGTGCTTAAGAATCCACCTGCCAATGCAGGGGACATGGGTTCAAGCCCTGGTCCGGAAAGATCCCACATGCTGCGGAGCAACTAAGCCCGTGCGCCACAACTACTGAGCCCACGTGCCACAACTATTGAAGCCCACACGCCTAGAGCCCGTGCTCCGCAACAAGAGAAGCCACTGCAATGGGAAGCCCACACACCACAAAGAAGAGTAGCCCCCACTCGCCACAGCCAGAGAAAGACCGCATGCAGCAACAAAGAACCAACACAGCCAAAAATAAATAAATAAATCTAAAAAAAAAAAAAAAAGAAAGGCTTTAGAGAAAAGGAAAATAATATAGGTCAGGAACTCAGAACTGTATAAAGAAAGGACAAGCACTGAAGGACAAATAAGTGAAGGTTAAAGTCAAGTCCACAGAGGAACAGGGCCGCTTCTGGTCCACAGCTGGGACCATGGTTAGCAGGCCTGCCAGTGGTACACGAGCCTGTCTTCTCAAGGTGGCCCTCCTCAGTCCTTGGCTCCACTGAGGTTTCACAACCTCCTTCCTGGATCCCAGGAAATGTGGGCTGGGAACCTCGCACTCCACCATATTGCTAATGTCACCAATACCACACTGTCTTGATTGCTATAGCTTTATAGTTTGTCTTGAAGTTGGGTAGTGTCAGCCCTCTGACTTTGTTCTTTTCCTTCAATATTGCGTTAGCTATTCTGAGTCTTTTGCATCTCCATATGAACTTTAGATTCAGTTTGTCAGTATCCACAAGATACTTCATTGGGATTTCGATTGGGATTGTGTTTAATCTACAGATCAAGATGGTGTTATTTTGAGGCCTCAAGAAAGTACAGGTAAATTTTTAAAAACAGTGCCTAGAATACATTAGGGAATTTATAAATGTTATTTCTGGCTGAACCACCTTATCTTGCATAGGAAACAGAATTTAGGAATTGAAGCATTCCTATGTCAGGCCAGTAAAGGCCAGTCCAGTGCAAAATAATTACTTCTGTGTTTCCAGAGTCTTCGCAGAATATAAAAGGCTGACCTTTACTCTCATTTCCCAAGAGGAGATCACCAGAAATGATTCTGTGAGCGTGCCCATTAATCTTGTTTTCTACTCTGTATCTTCAGACCTCAGAACTGTAAATCATAGAAACTAAACCTAGAGTCCACTATAAGATTGATTTTTCTCCCCTTTTATTTTCTAGAGCTCATGTGGTTATTTCCTCTAGGCATCTTCTTCATGAGTGTTTAAGTGAGAAGTTAGGAGACGGGATTCTAGGCTCCTGTACTGCTGATGCTTCCTTAGATGTGTAGGCTCTTTTGATGATGCTGTTTTCTCGTGCTCAAAGATTTCCATCAATCTGTTATGTATTTCGCATAATAATAATTCAAAACTCCAAGCATTACAGTCGATGAAATACCAATTATATTACATTTTCAACCAATCTGAAGTGGATCCACATTTTCTCTCTTGAGCTGATATGCTCCTTTTAGAGTTTGCACTGTAAAACACAGAATTGCAGAGAATTTCATTCAATTCATGAAAATATTTGTTATGCTTTTTATTAGCTCGTCTACATTTATTAAGATATTTAGTTTTCTTGGGCTTCCCTGGTGGTGCAGTGGTTGAGGGTCCGCCTGCCGATGCAGGGGACACGGGTTCGTGCCCCGGTCCGGGAAGATCCCACATGCCGCGGAGCGGCTGGGCCCGTGAGCCGTGGCCGCTGAACCTGCGCGTCCGGAGCCTGTGCTCTGCAATGGGAGAGGCCACAACAGTGAGAGGCCCGCGTACCAAGAAAAAAAAAAAAAAAGATATTTAGTTTTCTTAATCGATAAACACCTCAGAAGTCATATAGAAAATTTTAACCTGGGAATTGAGTTGCCCATTTATCAATATTTCAAAGTGTGTTAGTTGATCCTTTCATTAGATTCCACAACATTCACCGAACAGCTATTGAAGGACATGCTGTAGCTGCTTCACTTGTGTTCTCTCAGATCCATGTGCTTTCAAATCTGAACCCTCACATGTGTGTAAATTTGTATTTAGTTTCACAATAACTCTCCTCCCCAAAGTTATCTTTTATAACTCTGGTAGAACAACTGTCATTCTCTCACATGTCAACCTGATTTAGAAAGGCTAAATGGCAAAGGAAAAGAGAGAAGAGATGACCCTAGTGAGTTGCCCCTTCCTAAGCTAAATTCTGAAAAATGGTCAGTGAAAGGTTAGAGTCCAGTCTTACATTTGACCTAAATGCTAATTTTGGCACCCAAATGAGAAGTACAAATCGATCTTCTTTAACAGCAGACGTCAAAGGAAATTATGTTGTTTATCTGAAATGCTGATCTCAAACGCATTTTCATCCTCAGAGAGCTTAGATCTGTAACTTACACATAATTTCCCAGACAGTGCTCTGGTATTTAAAAAATAATCGAAGTTTGGACGTACAACAAGCTTCAATTTGAAGTAGGAGAAAGAGAATGTGATTTAATCCCCCATCAGTAGATGGAAAGATAGGATCAGCTGGGTAGGTGTGAGTTGTGTTTAAAATAGTGGCATTGACATATATACACTACCAAATGTAAAATAGATAGCTAGTGGGAAGCAGCCGCATAGCACAGAGGGGTGGGATAGGGAAGGTGGGAGGGAGACGCAAGAGAGAGGGGATATGGGGGTATGTGTATACGTATAGCTGATTCACTCTGTTATACAGCAGAAACTAACACACCATTGTAAAGCAATTGTACTCCAACAAAGATGTTAAAAGTAATAGTAATAACCATAGTCCATGCCCGGATGGCAGGACTATGGAATGTTTATTTTAAAAACAAAGCTTAAAATTCTTTTCACTTAGTTTAGTTATAGAAGTAATATATAATCATCTAAAGACATTTGGAAATACAAAATATAAAAGAAAATTACTCAACAATAGTCTCATACCTCAAAAAGAATCACTATTAGAGTGCTAATGCCATGTCACCTCTTTTCAACGCACTTTAGAAGTATACTATACAATAGAAACAATTTCGAATCATTCTTTTTTTATAGCTATCATTGCAAAACAAGTATAAGGCAGTGTGATTAATCCCTGTGAAACTACTGCATAATGACCTATCAAGTAAATATATGATAATTCATTTAATTACTTCCTACAGAGAGACATTTAGAGTGTTGCATATTCAATTCAACCACATTTATTCATCAATATTTATGGAGTTTCACTTATATACACTGAGATACAGAAATAAATGGTCTCTGTCCTCTCTAACTAGGAAAATAGAGAATTATACACTTAGAACGCAGTTTGATAAAGATGAGTTCAGGTTGATATGGAAGCAGGGAGGCCAGACTCTTACCTGGTAGAATGAGGTTAGATACCCTATAGAAAGTGATATCTGAGTTCTTGGAAAAGTGCAGAAAAACACAGATTAGAACAAAAGAAGGAAATAAAAAGCACTTATGTTTTTATTCTTCCTGTCTTTCCATCCATCATCACTAGTGATGGGCATTGAATTACCTTAAAATGTTTTGTTAATTTGACTCGCAAAAATGGGACCCCTTTGGTTAATTATTTTTTAACATCTTTATTGGGGTATAATTGCTTTACAATGGTGTTAGTTTCTGCTTTATAACAAAGTGAATCAGCTATACATATACCTATATCCCCATATCCCCTCCCTCTTGCGTCTCCCTCAGACCCTCCCTATCCCACCCCTCTAAGTGGTCACAAAGCACCGAGCTGATCTCCCTGTGCTATGCGGCTGCTTCCCACTAGCTATCTATTTTACATTCGGTAGTATATATAAGTCCATGCCACTCTCTCACTTCATCCCAGCTTACCCTTCCCCCTCCCCGTGTCCTTAAGTCCATTCTCTACATCTGTGTCTTTGTTCCCGTCCTGCCCCTAGGTTCATCGGAAACTTTTTTTTTTTTAGATTCCATATATATGTGTTAGCATATGGTATTTGTTTTTGACTTTCTGACTTCACTCTGTATGACAGACTCTAGGTCCAACCACCTCACTACAAATAGTTCAACTTCATTTCTTTTTATGGCCCCACTGGTTAATTTATAATTTCTTTGACTTCTAGCAAATTTAGACATTTGATATGAGTTTATTATATTTGTCCCTTTAAAAATTACTTTTTATTTTCTTATTCTATACAGCTCCTGTTTTATTTATATCTAGCCACGGCTTAATCCCTTCATTCTTCTGCATCCCTTCAGACATCTCCACAATGTTATCTGGGATTATTTTCTATCTACCTAAAAAACTCCTTTTAGAATTTCCTTTAATGTAGGTCAGCTGATGATCTTAATGTTTGTCATAAAAATGCCTGTATTCTACTTTCAATTTTGAAGAATATTTTTTACTGGGTAGTGTATAATCTAGATCGGCAGCTAATTTCTTCTAGTATTTTGAAGCTATCTGAAGGTCTTTAGGCTTCCAATTTGTCTTTGAGAATAAGCTCTTGATCTTACTGTTGCTCTATTGCAGGTAATATATCTGCTTCCTGTGCCTTTTTTTTTTTGGAAGGTTTTTCTCTTTGTCTTTAATTCTCAGTAGTCTACTGTGATCTGCCTAGGTATGGTTTTCTTTGCTTGAAATCTGCTGATATTCACAATGTTTCTTGATTCTGTGAGTTGTTGTCTTTCATTAGTTTTGAAAAATTCCTGGCCACTGTCCTTTACACTATTGCTTCTTTGTTTTCTCTCCCCTCTCCTTCTGATGCTTCAATTACATGTGTGTTAGAACATTTTAACACATACCTTACATGCTTTACAGTAAGTCCCCTACACACGAACCTTCCAGTTGCGAACTTTCAAAGATGCAAACGTGCGTTCCCATGTCCAGTCACGTAAGTTAGTTCACCTGTCTGGCATACATTGTCACGTGCGTGCATCCTCTACAAGTGGTTGTGCTTTTGTGTACTTTACTGTACAGTACTGTATAGACTGCAGTAGTACAGTATCTTTATTTCAAGCCCAGGATGTCCAGGAGCAAGTGTAAAAGCAACAGTGCTGTAGCTGGTACTGCTGAGATTCACGACTCAGGAAATGGCAAGGGGATTTTCTTTATTTGAGGAGGCACTGTTAGTTTTTGAGGCACAGGACCCAAATGTAGAATGGGACACGAAGGTTGCAGCAGCCATTCGGAATGCAATCCAGTGCTACCATGTCATCTGTGATGAGAAAAAAAGAGCCCAGACATCACTGGATTGTTTTTTCAAGAGGATAGATACAATTGAATCCAGCAAGGAACCTGAACCTATGCCATCAACATCAGGCATGAGTGAAATTGCAGCTTGCCCTCCGTCTCCTATTGCTGGCGATCCTGCAGCTCTACCATCTCCCACCTCCTCTCCCTCCTCCAGTCAGTAACTCTTCTTGCCTGTTCACTTGATGTCAGTCCCTGGATGCCAGCTGTTGTACTGCACTGCTGTACTTTTCAAGGTACTGTACTGTCAGATTAAAATGTTTTCTTTATGTTTTGTTTGTTTTTTATGTATTATTTGTGTGAAAAGCATTATAAACCTATTACAGTATACTACTATGTAGCCGATTGTGTTAGTTGGGTACCTAGGCTAACTTTGTTGGACTTAGGAACAAATTGGACTTATGAACCCGCTCTCGGAACTGAATTCGTTCATATGTAGGAGACTTACTATATTCTCTTTTCTGAAAATTATGTCCTCTTATCTCGTGTTTCATTTTGCATAATTTTTGACCTATTAATTTCACTAATCAGGTTCACTAATTTTTTCTTAAGTTGTATCAAATCTGTTATTAAACCCATCCCTATTCAGTCATAGTTTTAGTTTGTGGGGTTTTCTCCCCCCAGTTCTACAAAGTCCATTTTATTCTTCTTTGGAGTTCTCACTTCTATGCTGAAATTCTCTATCTTGTCATTTAATTTCTTGAAGATATTAAACAGAATTATTCAAAAAACTGTCTTTAAGATTCAGTATCTGGATCTCCTGCTTGTTTATTTCTGTTTTCTGCCTTTTCCTCTCAGTTTTTAAGATAATTCTTTTCGTGTGCCCCTTTTAAAAATTTTAAAAGTGCCAGACATTGGGTATGAAATACTGTACAGATAATGTGTGGCTCTGGATGGTTGTGTTTTTCTCCAGAGGGGATTTACTATCGAGTTTTGAAGCTGTTCTTCAGTCCTTGGGAGGGCTGGTCTATTTCCTTTTTACCGATGCTCCTAGGATGTAGCACTCTGGGGTGCCAACTGCAAGTCTAGTGTGTTTACCAGCTCTTTCTCCTTAGTAGATCCTAAACTCCAATTTTTCATCTCCCCAGCCTGATGAGATGCCTAAAGTCCTACTTATTTTCTCACCCTTTCAGTCATTGCTTTGGAATTATCAAATGCCTCATGGGAAAGTTGTGCCATTCTGGGCTGCCCTTCTTTCCAGGATCTTAGTCATCCAAGTTCTTGCTGCTTTTGAAACTCTCTGATGTTTCAAGTAGAGGACTGTTTTAAATTTTTTTCTAATATTTCTCAGTGAGAGTATTGATCACAAGTAGACTAGCTCATCATCGCAAAACTCTAAGCAGAGCAGTGACATGATCTGATTTAGATTTTAAAAAGATCACTCTGGTTCCCTTGAAAATAAACTGTGTGGAATTGGGGAGGAAGAAGGATGGAAGCAGGTAATCCAGTTAGCGAGCTATCACAATAATCCAGACAAGAGATAATGCTAATTGTGGTAATGTGGAAGAGAAGTGATCAGATTCTGGATATATTTTGAAGGTAAAGCCAAGAGGATTTACTTGTAAATTGGATGAAGGTATGAGAGAAAGAGAGGAGTCAGTGCTGACGCCAAGGTTTTTGCCCTGAACCACCAGAAGGATGGAGCTACATTTACCGAGGTGGGGAAACTGGGCAGGAGTGCATTTGTGAAGGATGATCAGGACCTGACTTTTGCTCGTTACGTTTGAGATGCTAATTTGGCATCTAACTGGTGATGCCAAGTGTATACTTGAATATATGAGTCCGAAGTTCAGAGAATGGTTGGAAGCTGGAGATAAAAATTTTGTAGTCATGAGCATACGAATATAATTAAAGACACAAGACCGGATGAGAGCACCTCGAAAGTTAAATATAGAGAAGACTGCACACAGTATATTAGTGCCTGTTTCATAGGGCTGGTGTGAGAGCTTAAAAATATTTATCCACCTCTTGCCTCCACGTCCTCCTCTCAACGTGGGAAGGAACCAGCTGCCCCCGGCCAGCTTCCTCGTGCTGTACAGCAGCCCTGATCTGAGTCTCATCGCCCCTCCCGACCCGCCCAAGGGAAGGGATCGTGAAGCTCTGGCTGGCAGCTCCTACGCCTTTCATTAACGGAGGGCTCAGGTTTCCAACTCTCAGATGCTCAACAGGTGCGTAACTGGCTGATGCAGTGGGTCCTCCAGACAGAAGGGTGGTGCTGTTGGTCGCCCGCAGACTGCTCGGGCCCACCCCGAGGCCGCCCGCCAGGCTGCACCTTCTTCCCCTCGGCTGCAGAGGGCGCGCGTGAGGCACGCGGCGCTCCGGCCCCGCGGAAGCTCAGCGAGGGCCGAGGGGAGGGGAGGGGAGGGGCGGGGCCGAGCGTGGGGCGGGACCGGACGGCTGGGAGGCGGGGGCCGGGAGGCAGCTGGCGGCACTCTGTGCGCGGCGCGGGGGAGAGCGGTTGACCTCCTCAGACGTCCTCGAGGCAGCTGGAGGAGGGACCGTGACCCGCTGGCAGCTCGGAGCTAGCCGGGCGGCCGGAGCTAAAGAGCGCCCGAGCGCCATGATTCCTCTGGAGAGGCCGAGCAGCGGCGGCTCTTCCCCGGCCGCCGCCCCCGGCTCGGGTCGAGTCGGCCGGGGTCTGACCACACCGCGCCGGCTGCCGCCCCCGCCCCGCGGGCTGCTGACGGAGATCCGCACCGCGGTGTGCACCGAGCCCTTCCAGGATTCCTACAGCCTGAGCCCGGGCCGGGCGCTGGGCAGGTGAGGCGGACGAGGGCCGGGCGGGCGGGGAGCAGATAAGTGCGGGAGGCCGGCGGGGGCAGATAGCGCGCCGGAACCGGGCACAGACCTGGGTGCGGGCGGCGATTAGGGCGGCAGGGCCCCCAGGCCACCCTTGCGCGCGCCGCGTCCCCCGAGCCGGCGCGCTCCGCCGGCGTGTGCTGTACCCTGGGTAGCGGCCGTGAGAAAGTCTCCCGCGCGGGTCCCCGAGAACCTTGACCCCTTCCTCTGCTCCGGGCCTTTTCGGCCTCTGTGGTCCTTGGCTCGGTAACTTAACGAGACGGCGTGGGAACCACGCTGCGAACCTTTACGCGCGGCGGCGAGTCTGAAGCCAGAGCAGAGGTGTGAAGGCAGCTCTGGTTTTGCCCCTGGAGCTTGTGGGTTCCTGCTTCTGCCTCTGCGGCTGTGACAGAGCAGAGAGCAGAACGCCGAGCGTGACAGCTTCCTTTGCACCAGCGCTGGGCGAACTTCTGTCCGCCGCCTCCTGCTGACTTCAGTTGCGGTTTCTTGGGTTTGTGCTGCTTTCGTTCTGAAATGAGGTCCCTGCGCCTTTTAAGTTCCTATCGGTTTCACTTGTAGGCTCCGGGCCCTCGTCTGACTTTCTCTGCTGAAAACCGGCCCTTGCCTTCTCTTCCCCTCCCCACTCTTGCTTTGTAGGGGTCGGGAGGGCTTAGAACTCGGTCTCTTTTTCAAATTGCACAAGGTGAAGGCTGTTTGGATCCTTTACATCTTGTACGTTGAAGAGGGGTCCAAGAGTGTGATAGGGGTTTGGGGACCGACTCGCTTTTTCCTTAAGAATAGTTTGGAGAAGTTGTCAAAAGCACAGGCTTTGGGGCCAGACCCGAGCTCAGATCCCCGCTCTGCTTGCTCTGTGTGCCTTTGGACGGTGACATAGACTCCCCAGCCTCTCGTTTCCCACCCGTAAAATAGCATAGTGACAGTGTCTCCGTCAGGGGTGTCGTGAAGATGCGGTGGCTGTAAAGCACAATTCACTGGGCCTGGCACATAACACATGGTTGCAAAAGCGCAGCATGTTGTAATGGGGAAAGGGCCTGACAGTTATAACAGCCTTCACCTGGGGCTCTTGGAAAAAGAAGTCCTCGTAACAGTGATTACAATGTTAAAAACAAGCTGCCTTACAAATATTAAGGTAACTTTTAGAAATAGTTTTTTTGGCAAGGAAACCTACCTTAAAAGTGTCTCATTTATTCCAAATGTTACAAGGAGAAACATCTTTCTGGGACAAGATTTACTTCACTGTGCTAGGCACTAATTAACTGGATCTGTGCACACTTTATGACAAAGGAAGAGGTAGACAGCTACTGACTCATGTAGGTGTTCTAACTGGTCAAAATTCCAGACATTCTGAAGTAACCCTGATTTCTTGAAGAAGGAAAACTAGGACTCTCCGTTGTTTGGTTGTCTGGCTTCATTCCACAAAACGAGAACATATTACAAAACTGAAGTGTCTTCAGGTGGCAAGCACTGTCTTGTAGACTTTGCAATAAATGATTTAATCTGAAAAAAAATTGATTTGTGCCCTACCAGCTGTGTGAGAATTCCTCCGGGAATGTTTCAACTTTCATTTTGTTTGAAGGTTGTGACGTCTTGTACATATCTCTTCTTATATAAATTTCTTTACGTAAGTAATAATTCCTGAAGCAGCAGAACAATGCAATTAGATAGATACTTGATATAAGAGCCTAAAACTGAAAAGGAAAACGAATGTATTTGTTTCTTTTTGGTTCTCTTTTCATCACGGAGAAGTGTAATGCAGTGTTCAAGAACATGGACTTTGGAGTCAGACAGTGGAGTCTTGGCCCTTTACTTACTAGTTACATGTACTTGAGTAAGTTACCTAACCATTGATAGCCTCATAGAGTTGTTGAGAGAACTAAATAAATTAAAAACATCTGTAGCATAAAGGCTGTACTTAGCTTCCTGGGTGCACTCAAAAAATGCAATTCATTGTGTAGCTCAGTGAATGTAACCAAAAGGCAAAAACAGGAAAATGTGCACGACCTCAAAATACTTTTTGTCTGTTGCAAAAGTAATAAAGCCTCATTCCAAAAGACAAGAGAACTGTTCAGAAGTCTCAGGAAGTAAAAGCTCTGTTTTGTGTTAGAAGCTCTCTTTGTTTAAGGTTTATAAGTCTTGCCTGTGTGTTGTAGTTTTGACATAATGAAGTGTGTTTATGTGTATTCCTTCCTGTAGTCAGATAGAAAAGTTGCATCTTTTTCCAACTGTTAACTCTGGTTGCATTTCTGATAGAACGAATCGATCTCATACTGATACAGAACTTAAAAATTACTCATGTTGTATTTTAACGATGTGGTATGAAAAACAAAGATATATTCATTTTGTTCTATGGCCTTTCATTTAGTTGAAAATGTTGAAGAGGTGTGAAGAGCTGACTGTTCAAACACAGAAACTGAGTTCTTTTGGGAGTTCCCGTTATTTTATCTTACAGAAATATAAAGCTTTCAGTGAAATGGTTGTTTGGAGAAAACATTTTAAATGGTCGATATTGATTCCATAGTAATGAAAGTATGTAATGTTGATTATTTTAAGAAATGTCACATTTCTTTCATATCTCCAGTAGAGTCCATGGCAACCTAAATGTGGGTAAATATATGATGTAAAATTTGCTTTTATTGCTGGAAGCTTGACTTATTATTCCTGAGGCTTGTTACCGTTCTCTGAGGCAGCACAGGTGCCAGTGGAAACCACAGTAATGACGCAAGGCGCAGGAGCCATGACCTTGAGTTCTGAGAATTTTTTTCAAAGTGTTGACTTCTCGAGTTCTAATCGATAGTGTAGGAACAGAAAAATGTTTCTAGGAATTTTAAATTATACTGATTCCACATCAAATGATTTGCCTAGTCCTCAACTTGAACATTTTTTGACATACTCATACATTTTATCTTAAGAAAAAAGAGATCTTTAAAGCCGAAAGAACATCTTTTGTTTTTTGTATTATTACATACTCATAGTTGATGTTTCCTGTGGGGGGAAAAAAGGTATAAATATGAGTTCTCTGCTGGAATGGGTCCTTCATAAGTGTATAGGAGCCATACAGTTTTACAGGTGCTTTCACTTGCATGATCTCATTTACTTCTCATCACAAGCAGGTTTGGGAAGTCCCATTTTTCGGATGAGAAAATCAAGACACAGATAGATTGAGTCTTGTGAGAATCACCTGAGCTGGGACTCTCTGAAATCACTTCCATTTATACCACAGATGTTTCTCAAAGAACAATCCATAGCCTATCTTGTGGCTAAAGCAATTTCCCATCGTTTTTATGAGAGGACAGGTTAATGAGTTCCAAATTGGAACAAACCCTGCCCAGCTTCGGTGTCATATGCTTCCCTCCCCGGTTCCACCTGGGTCCTTGGACTCTTGAATCAATAGCAATGGATAAGAGGCCAGAGGAGCATTCCAGGCAAGACTTTACTGGGGCTCCGTGCTGCAGCACGAGGGAACGAAAACAAGAAGCAGGTGCCCTTGCTCGCTCCCCAAAGTGGAGGGGGGGGCGGAGCTGGTCCGTTCAGTGGGGTGAGGGTGGGGGCCGATGGCTGGGTCGGGCTGGAGGGGAGGCTTCGGTGATCTGCACACCCCCTTGCTGGTGCTGTGTGCAGGGATCACGTGCAGCCCCCCGCTTTTGCTCGCAGCTTCTCAGAAGTGGCAGTTGGCCTGTGGCCTTTTTGTAGCTTATTGTTCATAATTGACCGCACCTGCGCATGCGTGCCGTTCTTAGTCCCTTAGAGTCTCTTTGTCTATGGCTCGAGGAGATGTTTGTCCAGGTGCAAGCACTCAGGTGAAGGGTCCCAGGTCCCAGCCTGTCTCAGCTGGGCCTTATGGTAGACAGAGACGTCCTATCTCATTATCCTCAGAGGTTGGGAGTAACAGGAACAAGGAAGGATTTTTATCAGAGAATTAGAGGATGTTCGAGCTGAAGGGGATGCACAGGTGGATGTTTTTCAGGAGGTGGGTGTCCTTTACCTAGATTCCTGCCTGTAGGTAATGGCTTCAGGTTTAGTACCTTACAGCTACTTAAGCATATGTCATAAATTGTAAGCTGTAGTTTCTTTAGAAATAAAGACCCTTGTTAAACAATACTATCCATGTAGAAATTGCACCTTGTTTTAGGAAAACTGTTATTTAAGATTTCTTGGCAGTTTAAAATTAGTTTGAAAAATATTTCCAGTTTTAGATAATCCAATATTTTTGGATGGGTAAAAACAGTTGGCTATGTTTGTGCTTCAGCAGCAGACGTTACTTAGGAAATATGGCTCCTGCTCTAAGGCAGATGCTTCATTAAGTCAACTGTTTTAATTTTGAAAAGTTGGGGCTTACAGTGTTAAAAGTAAAATCTTAATTTAAAATACATAAACCTTCAACTATAGTCCAATATAAAATAAAAATTAAATTTAGAAAGTACATAAACTTAAGGATTTAATGAATTTCAGCCTCTTTACATAACTACAATAACAAAATTTTATAAAATCTGATTATTGAACCAAGTGCATTAGAAAGTTAAGTAGCCACAGTCATTGATTCACCTGTTCAGGAAGGGAAGAAGGAACCCGACTTATAGAGGGAATTTATGCATCAAGTAGAGAGTTCAAATTAGATCACCTCCAAAACTCCTCTGTTCTGTATGATTATTTTTTTACAAATTATCATAGATCTGAAATTAATGCCCCAAACAATAAAAATAGCTGCTGTGTACTGATTACTGATCATTTGCCGGATGCTACACACTTCGGAGATGTCATTTTGTTTAGTGTTCACTACCCTGCAAGTTAGTGCCATCAACCTCATTTTACAGGTGAGCAGTCTAAGACTCAGAAAGCCTGAGCCAAGTGCCCAAGATTACAGTTACCAGCCGGAATTTAAAACTGAGCCTGGCTTTTAAAAGCCTTACCTGTTCTTGTCACTTATGTCGATGTCTGATCTGATGGACTCACTGATTTTTACACTTAGGGTCAGTAGATAGTTTATTTTTTGTTGTTTTCCTTTCAGAGGTAAGGAAGACGGATCTTTTCTAGGTCTTTCTTGAACGGAACTTCCTTGCGCTTAAGGCATAAACCCCAGTGCTATTAAGCAAATACTGTACTTCCATATTGAGCACATAAGGCTCTTTGGTAGGCTCTGGAAATTATTCCCAAATCTAACAAATCAGTCACTACTCCCTTTATAGGCGAGCTGACATGCCACATGGGAAAATCTTATGGGGAAAATAACATTTGAGCTGGACCTGAAAGAACGGGTGGAATTTTACTACTAGTAGTGATGAAAGATACTCCAGCCATTGGCAAGAAAACAAATAAGCACAGTCCCGAAAAAGTCAATGAAAAAGAGAAAGGCAAGTAGTCCATTGTGGCTAAAATATTAAACCTTATGAGGTTAAGTTGCCATAGAACTTTTCTTTAACAAAATAGCATGAACAGTGTATGTACTCAGGGTGTTATCTGATGTCATATTTGAGCACCTGCCATGTGCGGGGCTCTACGCATGGAGATGCAAAGATGAATAAGAGGCCAGGTTCCTGGAACTCATCCTCCAGCCAAGGAGACAGTCTTAGGGCAACAAATTCTAATATGTCAGACCAACTTTAATAGAATACAGGGAGAAACAAAGCACTTTACTGTAAACTATTATAGAATCAAACCTGGAACCCCAGAGGTCACTTTTATTTCGCTTCTTCTATATACCACTCAAATTAGCATCTACAGTTTTTAATCTTTGCCTGAACCTTATATATTTTATTATCTGTTCACCTTTGTGTAGCAACCCAACACTGGAACTTATATTTGGAATCCATCTAGTAAATAAAGTTCTCTTTACAGAGAAAAGCACCTCAAACTTCTCCCATCCAAACCTAACACACTCCCCCTCCCTCTGGCCCGCCCCCCGCAAATCCGTTATCATTCTTCTAATCTTTCTCTCAGTGGATGGTACCACATCACCCAGTACCCAGGTTAAAAATCTCCAAGTCATCTTCCACTTCCACCTTTCCCTTCTGCCCTCATCTCTGCCTGCAACTCAGCATGTCAGGAAGTGCTCACGGATCTTGACCTTGAATGTCTTGTAAATGCATTCTCTCTTCCCAGCCTCCACTGCTGGTACTTTCGTTCAGACCCCTTACCTTGAATTATTTTCTTGGCTTCCCTAGTTTCTAGTTAACACTTCACTATACACTCTCAGACCTACCTTTTAAAACATTTACCTTACTTAAAAAATTCTCATAGGCGCCCATTTTTACCCTGAGAAATAAAGCACAAACTCCTTAGCGTGTCATACCTACCTACAGATCCTCACTGTGCCTTCCCAAGCTCTACCAGTTGGGCACTGGTAAAGCCCAGTCCTTGTTCTGAGGAAGCTTAGACTGGTGGATCTGACTCAAAATGTTACTTCCTGTTGTTATCATTGTTTATCCTTCCTTTCTTTCCACCCTGGAATGGGTTATCATTGAGTTCTGAAATGTATTCATTTCTGATATTCCCCCTCCCCCCAAAAAACGAGTAATGAAAATCTGAGTTCTCAGTTTAGTGTATAATAGTGAACTATAGATGTTTGTGAAATGAGTGAAGAGCTCCGAAAACTGTAACAACGATGTGATCCAGGAAGAATTTCGGGTAAGTCAACAAAGAAAGTAGATGGTGCCCTTTGAACCTCATCAGTCTCAAGTCTCTGCATGTAACTGTGACCCCTGGTGTCAGAGAAACATTATTTATTTCATGCTTTGGAGAGCCCTCAGTAACTTAGAGTTGAGGTACAATCACAGTTTTTACCATGAAGTTGTGGTAAAGCATGCATACTAGAGCCCCTGTGCGTGTGGAATTTAGGGCCACTGTGACAGTGTTCATTCGTAGTGTGTTCACTAGGACCCCGCACCTTGACGGCTGAGTCTCACAGTTCTGTGTACTGCGTGGCTCTACAGGAAGAACAGTTCCCGGAAACCTCGTTTCATCTTCTGACTGTCTGAGTAGCTTTAAGGGTTCCCCTCCCAGTCATTCAGAGATGAAGCCAGTGCGCGTTTCCTCAGACCCTTGTGATCTGCTGCCTTGCTGTCAGTTTCAGTGGCGTGCAGTATCAGAATGGCAGAAGAGTTTTCTTCAGCGTGCAGTAGTGCACGGCTTGGCAACCTACTGCTGGCTGCCTGTTTTTGTAAAGCTCGCCAGCTATATAGAATGATTTTTACATTTTTAAATGATTGAAAAAAGTCAAAAGAAAGTCATATTTAATGACATGGAAACTATTTGAAATTCACATTTTGTTGTTTGTGTTGGTAAAGTGTTTTGTTTTTTAAACCCAGCCGCCCCCATTCATTTACCTGTTGTCTCCAGCTGCTTTTACTCTACGACAGCAGACTTGAACAGTAGTGATCAGACCGTCTGGCCAGCAAAACCAAAAATATTTGCTCTCTGGCCCTTTACAGAAAAGTTTGCCCACTCCCAGTATAGTGTATGATATGGGGGAAAGAAAAGGGTAGACCTGCAGCCATGAGGAATGCTTCCTCGAAAACAAAGGTGGTGTCAAGAGTAGTGACTGGAGTGGGAGGAGAGCCGTGGGACCTACTGTGGTGACCCAAAGAAGTGGGTGCCTGGCCACAGACATCAGATAAGTTTAGGTCTCTCCCCTGTGTTTGCCTCTGGCCCCTGAATTAAGCAATGGTTCTTCTGTAGCAAGGGTTCCCAGAGTTTACAGGTCAGTGATGTGTGGGATCCTTTTCTCTGTTGAGTGTCTGGTCTTTGGAAATATACCTTCAGGCCAGATAGGTAAGAAGTAGTATTTTACTACTACACGGTACTGTTGCCTTGAATGTTAGGTATGGTAGCAATAGATATCTGTGTGTTTCATGTGGGAGTACCTTGAGGGTAGTTCAACCCAGCCATTTCTAATTTAATAGCAAGACGCTTGTTGTCAATTATGTTGGTCAGTTTTTTACAAAATAGGCTTTCTCTTTTTTCTCTTCTTTTGAAACTTCAGAAATATAGGTATAAAAAAATCAAACTAGTGATGATTTTTTTCTCTTCCTTAAAGGAATCCAAAGATCATTAGGAACCTTTTAAAACTCAGTGGAGATGTTATTAGCCTAATGATTTTGTGGCGTAAAATAAAAAGAGGTGTTAGTCTGTGATGCATAGTTTATTGTTTAATCTCTCTAGTAATATGGAAAAGTCTTTCGCATTTCTGTTGAACATAGAGAACTTTGTTCTGAATTAGGGTGCTATTAGGTAGATTGCCACTAATTGAACATCTGTAGGGCTGTGCCTAAGGATTTTTTCATGTAACATTTTTATTGCTGATGGTATAACAGAAATACAGAAGGCATGAAAATCATGGTTAACAGTAGCTAAGAAGGAAGAATTAGTCCTCAAAATTACGTCTGTAGTCTAGAATGCCGGGCCCAAACCTAGAAAGTAGAATTTAACAGAGCAAATTAAAGCCTTGCACTGAAATTTTTTAAACATATTTTTAAACCATAGTATGAGGACACTGGCTTGAAAAAATCCAAGAGGAAGATGATCTAGGTCATTTATTTTATTTATGAAATATGGAAAACCTGTCAAGTGTTTTTAAAGGCATATTAAGTTGTATTGTGCCAACATCAGCAAAATAATAATCATGTAACACTTTGATGAGATTATACTTGGCACAGTTGCTTCAGATTCAGTTGGCACATTTTTCCAGCAGTTCTATGAGTCATGACAGTGAGGCGATCCCAGAACCCTAAGGGGATGAGGAATGATTAGCTGTGTCCAGTACCTGATAGACTGTCATGGGGGCTCTTCAGTACTGCTCAGCAAAAGACCAGGACTACAGCCCTTCACTTGAAGCCAGGTTTAGGCTTGTAATGAAAGCCTTGTTAAGAATAGTATGCACCCAGGAGTGGAAAAGACTACCTCACAGTTTGAAAGAAGACATGGCTTTGGCATTTGGCATTAGGTTAAAAAAAAAAAAAAACGATATGATTTCTGAGTTGCCTTCCAACTTGAGTATTGGATATTTATGGGTGACGATTATTACAACTTAATGATTTGTTTGATTACCAATAGTTTTTTGAGTACTTACTATGTGGCAAGTACCATGCTAAGCAATTGACATGTATTATATTCTTTAATTCTCACAACAGCACTGTAAAGTAGATTCTGTTTGCGTCCTCTTTTATAGATTAGGAAAATGAGATTTTTCTTAAATAAGAGGTTAAATAAATTGCCCAAGGTTATGCGTTGAGTGAGTGGGCAGAGCCGTTTTGGGGATTCAAGCCCACATCTGTCTAATTCCAGACCTTATCCCTTAATCAATACGCTATACGTATCCCCCATGTGACTTGTTTATTAGTGTAATAGCGTGGTAGTGGAGCGTATCAAAGTAATGTTTGTTGTATCTGTCTTTATAGGAAAACTAGACATTGCCAGCTGATGCAGTAGTTGAAATGATGTCATATAAATGAGATCCCTAACTTTCATAACTTTGGAAGGTGATAGTGTCCTCTTAGAGTCACTTAGTGACAGTGAAATTCATTATTTTAGAATTCTCATAACCAGTTTCTCTTAAAAAAGTCAAATGGCTTTTTTAAGATTTAAATCATTTTTATGTATAAATGTGTGGAAAATTAAGTTATATTTATATATAACGCTGCAAAAAAATATTGGCTTTAATATTTGGTTCTGTATTTCGAAGAATGAATCTTGCAGATTTACACATTACATTTTATTTGATTAGAGAGGTGTTTCCCAAGTTATATTGCTACTTTTATGATTGCATATGACCTAAATTTGAATATCCACTGACGACTGTTGGGAAATTTTATTAAAATTTATCATCTCTGAAAAATCAATTTTAACAGTGAATGTGTTTTGTTGAATTCTAGGGGGAAGTTTGCAGTGGTGAGGAAATGTATAAAGAAAGATTCTGGAAAAGAATTTGCAGCAAAGTTCATGAGAAAAAGAAGAAAAGGCCAAGATTGTCGGACAGAAATAATTCATGAAATTGCTGTTCTTGAACTAGCACAGGACGATCCTTGGGTCATTAACTTACACGCAGTCTATGAGACGCCATCGGAAATGATCCTAGTTCTGGAGTAGTAAGTGTCGTCTCCCTTACTGAGTTCGTTCCATAGTCCACACTCCTTTATCGGTGCCACTCATCTGTGATAACGTGGCAGGCCCTGGTTCTTTAGAAATCTGAAGATTTTCCAGAACTTTCTTGTGTGTTCTTATTCATTTGACATATCCCAAATTTGCAAGGATGCATGTATGTTATGTTTTTCGTTTTCACTCTTCAATGAAATTTCTTTGAAAATAAGTTCTCTTATGTTCTTATTAGAGGCTTTCGTAAGAAGGTAAGTGGCACCAAGATAATATTAAAATAAAAAGCATTTTATAATCCCTTACATGTCCATATAATCGAAGTTATTAATCCTTCTTTCAGAAATGATTGTTTTGATTCATACCATGTTTCCAATTTGGGTAAATAAGTAAGGACAGCAGAGAAAACAGCTTTGGAAAATGAAGGACCGTTTTTTCTTCTTAAGAAATCCTGCTTTCTTCTCTGCTTCTCCTGCCAAAGGAAAAGATTGATAGATTGGAGTACATTAAAAAGCATTATTAGTACATAATATGAACACAAAATGAAAAGACTCAGGGAAAAAATAGTTCTAATATCTGTTCACCCAAACTGATTAATATTTCTTTAATACATAACTAGATCTTACCAGTATACACAGAAACATGAACCTCCCAGTGTAAAACAAAAAAAAAGGACAAAGAAAGGATATAAAGAGAAATTCCACACAGAAACCTGTGTAAATGGCCTATACATACGTGAAAAATACTGATTTTTACAGTTTTTATAATATAAATTTAAAAATAAGTTGCCGATTTCTCTCTATGTAAGATCGTCAGATATCATGAAGAAAAGTGATACTCATGACTTGGATCATCTCATTTATACTACAGGTGGGAGTATTACCTGGTGTAACTCTTCTGGAGAACAGTGTGGAGTATGTATCAAAAGCCCTAAAAATATATATACTCTTTAACCCAGCAATTTCACATACATAAATTTTTTCACAAGGAGATAATCAGGCCATTGTGCAAAGATGTATTATAAAAACGTTTAGTGCAGCAGTATCTACATAACAAAAAAAATAATCTAAATGTTTAATGGTAAGAGGTTGGTGAAATAAATGATCATGTCATGAGATGGATTGCTCTGCAGTCATTTTTAAAGATATGGTAGATAAAAACGTACTACATAGAAAGATGTTTTAAAATATTAAGTTAAAAAAAAGAAACGTTACAAAATAACGTGTCTATTATTACCTTGTTTTTATTTAAAAGTTTATAGAGGGAGAAGCCTGGACGGCTAAAATGGTGTGTTCCTCTTGCTAATATAATTCAAGAGCATTGTGTTTATATATTTTAATTCGTAATTTCACTTGTAGGAATCCCCTCAAAGAAAAAATAAAATGTGAACGATGGAAAGCATGAAAGTGTTTTCCATTGTGTATTTTTAATTATAATAGAAATGTCCACAAATGATCAAATGCTTAAGAAATGTAGTCGCTGTGGATTATATCTCCGTGCAGTTGTTTTCCAGTTGTAAAAAGAAAGGTTGGTTGAGAGGATTTTGGTTTTCGGTTTGTCCTGGAGGCTTAAGTTAGGATTGGAAATTGATCCGGAAGAGACCTTCCAGCCATCACCTCCTCATTCCTCTCCCGTCCTCACAAACCTGCTCTTCAGCCTCTGCGCAGGTCTTCGGCCTTCCATCTGCTCCTGCCTTTTCTTCCGTTACATTCCCTTCTCTTCTGTGGTCCTTACTGCAACTAGTCCCTCACCAGCGCCTCACGTTACTTCCTTCTTTCTGTTGCTCTCCCTCTGCAACTCCTTCTGCCCGTTTGAAACACGGGACGCAGGCTGTGTGTCCCTCCTCCTGCCCGTTCTTGGGAGTACTTGCGTAGTCTTCAGCCTGCTTATTACGAGGGTGAGAGTTGCACCCTCAGCTGGGCTCTTGGGGTACCTGGGTAATTCTTTACCTAATCCCTCAGCCCCTTCTTTGACCATCCCTGGCAGGCAGGCAGGAGCTAACCAAAACCTTGACCACACTTACTGTGTCACCCACTTCCCACCTGTTAGACACCGAGGCTTCTCTTCCTTTATGGAGGAAATAAAGGCCATCAGACACACGCCTCAGCATCCCTCTCTGACTGCTCTCACCTGCTTGCCTTCCGTTCTGAGGAAGAGATTCCACTCCTTAACTCGAAGGCTAAAACTTTGACATATGTTCTTTAATCCTCTTCCTTTTCTAGGACTTGAGTTTTACGTTTTAGTCACTTATCTAACCTCTCTCTCAGAGTCCCTCTCCTCTAGTGATTCTTTTCCCTCCATCTTCCAGGATTTCAGTCACTTCTCTCCTAAAAATTCCTGGTCCTCAGCTTTGACTTTTTGTGAACTAATGTCCTGCCCTTCTCTTTCCTTTACTGCTGTGGTCTTTAAAGGAGTCGTCTGAATTTACAGCTTTCTTCACCTTCCAGTCAATTTTGTTCTACTTCATTGATCCATCCATCTGCTCGTGTGCCGATACTCCATCACTTTTCAGTCTAATGCCATCTGCTGTCCTAAAATTTTCATGAGGTCATCAGCCCTGTTTGCCAAAATCGATCTCCTCATTTTAGTGTTCATTCTACTTCTTACTCTCTTTAAACACTTGATATTATACCTTCTTCTCTTGAAATTATGTTCTTCCTTGGCTTTCATGGCCCTCTTTTATTTTTTAAATTGTAGAGCCTTTTCCCCTTCATCTACTATATAAATATAAGTGCTCCCCACAGCTCATTAGTGTTACTCTGGTCATACGTTTATATTCTGCACGTTTACCCTGGATGATAACAATCCATTTTTGTGGCTTCAGCTATTTTTTACATGCTGGTTATTGCTGGTTATTTCCAAATCTTTATCTCCAGCGTCAGACCTTTCCCTCAGCTCCAGCTGCTCTACTGCATATCCCTGAATCCACCTGCACATCGTGACCAATGCACGATCACTATGTTTTCACCCCTGCATTGCTGCCCTTCTAATGCCCATGTTTCTTTGCTCCCCACTTCCAGTGGTATCCCTGTTTATTTCATCACTCAAGTAGAAACCTTGGGTCTATCCTTGATTGCTTTGTCTCATTTAATGCTCGTGTGTCATGAATTACCAGGTCTTCCACTTGAACCTCTCCCCTGCTGGTCCCTTTTTCATTGTGTTTCTCCTCTGTGTTGGGTCCTCTCTCTCGCATGGACTTTCACAGTAGCTGCTTAGCTGATCACTCTGGCTTCAATTCTGGGGCATCCCTCAGGCTCCTGTTGGATAGGTGACCTACACATAGATGTAGCAATATTATTCCCTCGCTTAGAAATCTTTGGTAGCTTCTGTTGCTTCCATGATCATGTTTCTAGAACTAC
This sequence comes from Monodon monoceros, assembly GCF_005190385.1. Classification (NCBI taxonomy): domain Eukaryota; kingdom Metazoa; phylum Chordata; class Mammalia; order Artiodactyla; family Monodontidae; genus Monodon; species Monodon monoceros. The sequence continues at coordinate 9,720,932 of NW_021703776.1, read as the reverse complement.
AAAACAGTATGACTTGGCCAAAACTTTTTGTGTTCTACTTTTTGTTCGAAGAGGAAGTCTTAGAATTAGACTTTGGACATTGAGATATCAGAATTCTCGGCCATGTCAACAGATTGTTGTTATGGAAACAGGCAGGTTCATGATTACTGTATTACTCATTCCACCTGCCGTGTGCTCTGGATACTAAGGTGCTGGTAATACGAAAGTGAAAATTGTATAACCCCTTTGTTCCAAGTGCTATAGTTTAGTGAAAGAGATAGAAATGATGGCAACAACCTTGGTGTTTTACTAGAATTCTTGTTAATTGCTGTGGGAACATAGATGAGGTGTTAATAGTCGTAGTTAAGAATTTACTGTGTGCCAGGCACTGTGCTAGGTCTTCTCTGCCAGCTTTGTATACGTCATTTATATGCTTTATATACATTATTTGTGCATTTTAGTTTTAAATTTTCTCCAGCTTTACAAGATGTGATTGACATAGAACATGCTGTAAGTTTGAGGTCTGCAACGTCTTGGTACACTTACATCTTGCAAAATGATTACCACCAGGGCATTAGCTAACACCTGCATCGCGTCACGTAATTACCAATTCTTTTTTGTGGTGAGAACATTTAAGATCTACTCTCTTAGCAACTTTAAAGTATATAACACAGTATTATTAACTGTAATAATCATAGTTACATTAGATCCCCAGAACTTACCTTATAACTAGAAGGTTATACTCTGACCAACAGCTCCTTTTTCCCCACCCCTAGTCCCTGGTAACCACATTCTAATCTCTATTTCCATTTGAGTTTGCCTTTTGTAGATTCCACCTATAAGTGATATCATACAGTATTTGTCCTTTTCTGTGTGACTTATTTCACTTAGCATGATGCCCTCAAGTCCTATCCACATTTTTGCAAATGGCAGGATGTCATTCTTTCTTGTGGCTGAACAGTATTACATTATACATACATATATATATATATATATATATATACACCACATCTTATTTACCCATTCATGTTTTGACAGACGCTCAGATTGTTTCCATATGTTAGCTATTGTGAAGAAGCCTGCAGTGAACATGGGAGTGTAGATATCTCTTCGAGATCCTGCTTTCATTTCTTTTGGATACATACCCAGAAGTGGAATTGCTGGATCATATGTTAGTTCTATTTTTAATTTTTTGAGGAACCTCCCTACTGTTTTCCAGAGTGGCTGCACCAATTTACATTCCCATCAACAGTGCACAAGGGTTCCCTTTCTTCCACATCCTTGCCAACACTTTCTGTCTCTTGCCTTTTTGATGATAGCCATCCTAACAGGTGTGAGGTGATGATAGCTCATTGTGGTTTTGATTTGCATTTCCCCAATGATTAGTGATGTTGAGGACCTTTTCATGTGTCTGTTGGCCATCTGTGTGTCTTCTTTGCGAACATGTCTATGTAGTTCCTCTGCCCATTTTTTTAATTGGAGTATTTGGTCTTTTGCTATTCAGTTGTATGAGTTCTTTATATACTTTGGATACTAACCCCTTATCAGATATATGATTTGCAAATATTTTCTCCCATTCCGTAGTTGCCTTTTTATTTTGTGATGATTTCCTCAGCTGTGCAGAAGCTTTTTAATTTGATGTAGTCCCAGTTGTTTATTTTTGCTTTTGTTATCAAATCCAAAAAATCATTGCCAGGACTGATGTCAAGGAACTCACCCCCTATGTTTTCTTCTAGGAGTTTTATGATTTCAGGTCTTACATTCAAGTCTTTGATCCATTTTGTGTTGACTTTCGTGTATGTGTAGGTAGGGGTCCAGTTTCCTTCATTTGCATGTGAATATCGAGTTTTCCAAATACCATTTATTGAAGAGACTGTTCTTCCCCCATTGTATACTCTTTATACTTTATACTTCTCTTTATACTTTGTTATAAGTTAAATAATGATATATGCATGATTTTATTTCTGGGCTTTCTGTTCTGTTCCATTGATCTATATGTCTGTTTCTATGCCAATACCATACTGTTTTATACTATAGCTTTGTAATATATTTTGAAACTGGGCCGATGCCTCCAGATTTGTTCTTCCTCAAGATTGCTTTGGGTATTTGGGGTCTTTTGTGGTTCCATACAAATTTTAGGATTGTTTTTTCTCTGTGAAAAATGCCATTGGAATTTTGATAGGAATTGCATTGAATCTGTAGATCACTTTGGGTAGTATGGATATTTAATAATATTAATTCTTCCAGGCCATGAGCAGAATATCTTTCCATTTATTTGTGTCTTCTTCAGTTTTTTTCACCAGTGTCTTGGTTTTCCATGTATAGATATATCATTTCTTGGTTAAAAATAATCCTAAGAATTCTATTCTTTTTGATGTTATTGAAAATGGGATTGTTTTGTTAATTTCTCTTTCTGATAGTTCATTGTTAGTGTATAGAAGAAACACACTGATTTTGGTATACTGATTTTGTATCCTGCAACTGAAATTGTTTTTTGGGGGGTTTTTTGGGTTGTTTTTTTTTTTGCGGTACGCAGGCCTCTCACTGTTGTGGCCTCTTCCGTTGGGGAGCACAGGCTCCGGACGCACAGACTCAGCGGCCATGGCTCACGGGCCCAGCCGCTCCGCAGCATGTGGGATCTTCCCGGACCAGGGCACAAACCCGTGTCCCCTGCATCGGCAGGCGGACTCTCAACCACTGCGCCACCAGGGAAGCTCTGAAATTGTTTTATTTACAAATTTTAGAACAAGATTTTATATGTGAGAAAAAGAATTTCAGAATAATAATCAACCTAAGATCACACCACAAGTAGCAGAGCCAAGATTTAGCCCAGGAGTGTGTGATTCCAAAGCTTTTAGCCGTGCACTGTGCACCTTTACTCCACCAGAGAGGCTAGGGAGTGCTTCTGAAGGAGATATTCAGCGTTATGTACCAGCCATCATTGCCTTACTTGGGATTTTTCAGGTTGTTTGGACTGTGTCCCATGCTTTTCTGTCTGACTTCTGTTCTACCTCATCTCCTGCTAGTACTTCTCCAACCTCCCCCTGCATTCTAGGTACACTTTTTCTCTCTCTCAGTCCTTAAAGATATCATTGTATTCTCATCTGCCTTGCAGGAAGTCTGTGTTGATTCTTGATACCCCTGTATGTGTGCCTTTTTAAAGATTTTTCTCTTTCACACTGGTTTTTAGCAACTTGAATATAAAGTGCCTTGATTTTCTTTGTTTATCCTGCTTGGGGTTTATTGAGCTACGTGGATCTTTTAGTTTTTATCAGATTTGGCGATTTTTTGGCAATTATTTAAAAAGATATTTTTCTGCCCCCACCTCTCTCTTCTCGTTTCCTCAATACAGTGTGTTAAACTGGTTGATGCTGTCGCTCAGGTCCCTAGGGTCCTATTTATTCTCCGCCCCACACCCCCCGTACTTTAGATAGATGGCTTCCATTTCCGTCTTCAGATTTGCTGATTCTTCTATAGTGTCTGATCTGCTGTAAAGCCTGGCCAGTGAAATCTTCACTATAAATATTGTATTTTTCATTCTCTAGCAATTCCATGTGGTTCTTTTCATACCTTCCATCTCTCTCCTTGTTGTGTTCATACTTTACTTTAAATCCTTCAGTGTATTTATAATACCTGTTTTAAATTCCTTACCTGCCAATTCCATCGTGTCTGGGTCTGTTTTTATTTTCCTGTTAGTTGTGAGTTGTAAGCGGTGGCATTTTCAGATGTCTAGTATTTTTTGGAAGGATGCCATATATTTAGAATGGCACAGTGCTGGGTGGATTTTATGATCTTCCACTAAAAGAATGGTGATGTTTGTTTTGGCAGGCAGTTAAATTACTTGTGGATCAGACTTACTGGGCAGGTCTAGGGCTACTTTAGCCTTTAATAAGGCTAAAATATGGCATTCTGGGGGGTCTGCTGAATGCCCCAGGTGCTTGGCATGGTTTTTCTCCTCAAACTGGGTAAAATTCAGGTATCTTATTCTGTCTTTGGTGAATGCTAGGGCTTGTTCAGCTTATGATTTCCTGGTAGTTCTTTGCCTGACCTCAGTTTTTTCAGTGAATGTGCATGTAAGTACCTTGTCTAAGACTCTGCGATACAACTAAGCAGATGTCTGCAGGCCTCTCTCTGTGTAGAACCCTCGTCCCTGGTCCTCTGCCTGTACAAAGTCCAGCTGCCTTAGCCTTGTCAAACTCCCTTCCTACCTCCTCAATTTAGCAAGGCTGCTGTTCTGCTTGGGATCCTCCCCAGCCCTGTACCACGTGCCGTAAATTACCTCCAAGTAGAAAGAGCGTAGGGCTCAGCTTGCTTGTGCCTCCACCTCAGGGATAATGGTCCTAACGGCCTGTTGTTCTTATGTCTGAAAACAGTTGGTTCATATACTTGGCTCATTTTCTCGTTGTTTATGAGTAGATGGCAAGTTCCGTACCATTTGGGTGAAAGGGGAAGTAGCCGCTCATCCTTCTGTGAGTGTACCAGTTATTTGTCACACCAACAGGCCCTTATACATATGTCCACTCTGCCTGGGATGCACTCCTGCCATTCCATCTAGTGGATTCCTGTTCATTCCTGAAGGCTCAGAATAAGTGTCATCTTTCTAAGATTTTTTTTCTCTTTCCTTCCAATTAATTGCTCATTTGCTAAGTTATCAAATCACTTGATATATAACTTCACACTCGTGTATCTATGCATACATATTCCTAGAATTATCTTTCGTCTTTCTCTTCCCAACTAAAACTTGTAATTTATCTTCCTTGGCCTAGCACATAGCACAGGGCCTCGGACATATTTGATTGATATTTGTTGAATTTGAATAGTGAGGGAGTAGAGATCCAAACTGGGCCTCTACATGGGATAGAAATGGAAATGTTGGTTTAGGTAGAAAAAGGAGTGTCTGGTGCCTAATTTTGGAAGCTGTGATCCAGCTAAGGTGCAAAAGCAGCCACGGAAAGTCAGTTACACTTAGCTTCTAAGCATCGTTTATATGGCTCTGAATAATGTTGACAAAGAGATACTTACAACTTTCTGAGGACCACTAACTAGAAAATTGAAATTCACTGTTCTTAATACTTTGTGTAAAAATCGTTTTGGTGGAAAATTTTTGGAAAAGCCCTTGAGTTAATTGTTTTGTAAAAGATATTTAGGTAAAAAGTTAAATGAATTCGTTTCTTTGTAATTTTAAAGTTGTGGAAAATAAGCACTGCTGGAGTAAAGTGTACTGTAATAAAGCTGTGGAAGTCTTGCTGTAGTGAAAGGGAGACGTAGCAAAACTGTGCTGCTCGAGCACACACACAGAGGTGTGAAGCACCTTCCTTCCCACACGAACTTCTGTGTGAAGGAAGGTGCTTTGTGCGAAGTAGTTGTTAATATTCTTGTGTTTTCTGTTACCATACTTGACAGATGCTTTTAACATCTCAAGTTGTTCCTTAGTAAGATTTTACTTGGTTCCATTAGTTAATATGACAGTTAAATGGGTCAGGCTTAAATGTAAGTAGGATGAGATGATATGGTGGTCGTACGTTGTACCGAGAGGGTATGTTAAGTCTTACTGATCGCTCAAGGCTGGCTTTTACATAGTTTTTTTTTATTACAATAGCCTGCATTTGAAGTACATCCTTGAAAATCTTTAGAAAACTAGTTTTGCGCTTCACATTTTGTGCTTATGTGAACTGCTTACATTCTTGGGAAAACAGAGAGGAAAACCCTTTTGTTAAAGTGAGAATGGGTAAACAACATCATAGTGGAAAGGACTAATAATAAATTGTTCTCAAATTTTAGGTGAAGAAATCCTTGTATTTATGTAAATTGACCACTATTGAATTTTATTGTGGGTGGTAGTGTTGAGCTGAGAGGCCCAGAGGACAGTAAATTGAGAGACTGGCGAACTTCTGCAACCAAAATGCATTTGCCTGTCTCAGCTGAGGAAAACAGGCAGTTGTGAGTGTAGCCTTCATGTGCAGGGGACTCCGTGGACTGCACATCGCATCCTGGTGCATCTCTAGCTGCTGCGGCCGGGTGCACTCAGCTCGTGCTACCTGCCTGCCCAGCGTACAGCACTGCCGGGCTGTCACTAACTTACTGCCTGGTTCTGTTGTCAATGCTCACCCTTTCCTTCCTCATGAGTTACGCATCACTTCAGCTTTGCCGGAATGTGTGATGGCCATTTTACAGTTAATTACATAAAAATTGTTTTGATGCTTTCATGTATGCTTTTCTCATACTGTAATTAAAATATAATTGTCAGTTGTATAGGTTTAACCAGATGAAAATTTGAATCAGCCAGCGAGTTATTTTCTTTCACTCTCACCACCTACAGCTTTTCAGCTAAACTTAAATAGGTTCTTAGCTGACTTCGGTGAAAATTTTTGTTTCCTTTTATAGACAGAATTTGGAAAGTAAGATTGCCCTAACAAAAAAAAAGGAAGGAAAGAACTAAATTATCTTATGAAAAGGAAACGAATGAGTAGCTTTTGTTTGACAGTAGCATGGCTGTTCGGAGATGCGTATTTCACATTAATTTTTATAACAACTTCATGGAAGCAATCCAGTCTCTTTTTTTCTTTTAAAAAAACACATAAAGGAAAATTTGAGATAGGACGTGAGCTGTCATTTATGGTAAGAACAAATTGTTAAAATATGGAATTTCTGCTGAAGGGAAAGAAAAATTGTAAATGATTTGTTTCTTCTATTGGCAAAATTATTCAGAGGAAAAAAAAAAACTGAGGTGCTTTGGCCAGAGGGTGGAAGAAAGTTTAAGTCCGTACCGCTCTTTTGGTGAGCCTAGGTCATATCTACTGAAATTTCAAAAGCACATTCCTTTCACACCAGCAGTTTCATCCCAGTATCTACGTTGAAGACTACTTACTGACACAGGCGCTGACAGGAACCTTCACACACCTTCGCATCACAGCATTGTTTATAATCATGAATAATTAGGGGGGAAAAAAAAAAACCTAAATGTCCTTCAGAGGGGAATGGCTAAATAAACTATGGTTTTTCTATTCACAAGTTTGCAGGAATTAAAAATTCTGAGGTAGGACTTCTCTGGTGGCACAGTGGTTAAGAATCCACCTGCCAATGCAGGGGACATGGGTTGGATCCCTGGTCTGGGAAGATCCCACATGCCCCAGAGCAACTAAGCCCACTAGCCACAACTACTGAACCCATGCGCTGCAACTACTAAAGCCCGCGCCTTCTAGGGCCCCACATGCCGCAACTACTGAGCCCACGTGCCGCAACTACTGAAGCCCATGCGCCTAGAGCCCGTGCTCCGTGACAAGAGAAGCCACCACAACGGAGAATAGCCCCTGCTCGCCTCAACTAGGGAAAGCCCGCCTGCAGCAATGAAGATCCAAGTCAGCCAAAAAATTTAAAAAATAAAAGATAAAAATTATGAGATAGATATAAAACCATCATGGAAAAGACTCTTAAGGCATGTTTAAGTAATTTAAAAAAGTAATAGAACAGTATCAGTTAGAATGTTGCCATTTATATGTCTTTAAAAATCCAGAAAACTAATATTTTTGTGTGCATTTAAATATATTTTAAAAATCTGGAAGGTTGGAGTACACCTGAGTGATAACAGAGCTTATTTCTAAATGTAGCTCTGGACTGGGGGAAGGGTCTTCAATGGAGGGCATTTGCTTTATTTGCATTTTTTACAAAAACAATATTTTTATGTATTCTGTAACTAAAAATTCTTGAGAATTTTTTTACTTGAAAGTGTGTTAATATATTTTACTACTAAGGTTTATTTCTTGAAGTTCTGAAGCTGATGTTTTTATTTAGCTTTGGAAATGCTTATCTGAGCTTAAATTTTTACTTAAAAATATTGGATTTCAGCATATAGATGGACCAAAGTTTACACACATTCACATTATAGTCTATGTAAATAAAGATACCTACTGTGTCTAAATATTAAGAACACAAAGGCTATTTTTAATGAGTCCTCTTCCTTTTTATTGAAAATGTGCTTCTCATCTTCTCTAGTGCTGCTGGGGGTGAAATCTTTGACCAGTGTGTTGCAGACAGAGAAGAAGCCTTTAAGGAAAAAGATGTTCAGAGACTCATGCGGCAGATTTTAGAAGGTGTTCGCTTTTTACACGCTCATGACGTAGTTCATCTTGATTTGAAGGTAAGAGCTGAATTACTTTACAGTTTTGAGGTTGCTGGAGAATGACACTCTAGATGCGAGATATCTCACAGTGGTTTCCTCCAATATTTGTCAGGTTTGTGTGTTTTATTAGGTAACAAGGATATAAGAATTGAGTCATAACTTGTATCCTCTAGCCAGTTTTATCAGGGAGAGAATGCACATGTGCATACATAGAAAGATAAATAATAATACATTGCCCCGGAAATGGAGCTTCGAGGGTATTGCTGTGGTAGGTGAAGGCTTCCTGGTGGAGACAGGGCTTGAGCTAGACCTTTCCAAAAAGTTAGGATTTAGATAGGTAGAGAAGAATAGGAGAAAGTTAACTCAAAAGAGTTAGGAATACTTGTGATGTGTTTGGACAAAAATAAATGGAAAAGTTCCTCTGGAATTGAAAGATGACGTAGGAGATATTGAAAGTTGAGAAAAGGCCAGATTCCTGGGGTTCACATGTCACGGAGTGATAGGTGATTTTTGAGCAGAAATATTTGAAAAGCAGTGTTGTGGAAAATTAGGCAGGCAGCAATAAATAAAATAAATTAGGGAATGAAAGCAATCAGAGGCAGGTAGATTTTTAATTTGAAATTGTCAAAGAAGGAAGGGGAGGAAGGAGGAGAGAAAATACAAAGGGTGGTATCAGTCACCATCCTTTCAAGTGACGCGGACGCCAGCTGAAAGCAGGGTAATCGAAAGAGGAACCTTCATTGGCTAAAACGTCCAGGGTAATTCTGGCTGCAGTTACAGCACTATTCATTCATCCAGGTATTGCCAGCACTTGGTTTTTCTTCAGTTCTCAGCTCTACCTCCTCCAAATGGCAATAAAATGGTGGTGAGTTAGATGCAACCGTTTTTTACCCTCACAACTGCCCTGAGACTCAGCAGGAAAGAGCTGCTCTCAGGTCACTGGCTCATTCAGAAGTCCTGAGACCCACTCAAACCAGCTTAGATCAACCCAGAAAGAATTGCTGCACTGGCCCAGGGTGCAGGGCTTTGACGGCCAGGCCAGTGCCGTCGGTGTCATATGCACCCACCTAGAGGGGTCAAGCCCTGCTCCCAGCCCAGCGTTGATGTGGACTGAGAGTGGGGAAGGGATGGGTTCTCAGACCAGTTCCATTTCTCAAAGACTAGAGAATGGGCGCTCAGGGGACAAACAGTAAACGTCCACCGCAGGTATTCAGAGCATATTCCTTCAGGCAGCTGAGGAGAAAAGCGCCTAAGACCCCTGTTGGTTTTCCCATGGTTGCTTCCCTGTCAAGTCCAGGTGGGGCTTTGTGGAAGTGAGACAGTCCTCTAGCACAGAGCACACCCCAGGGACTCCGGCGTCTTATCAGCCTTGTCAGCCAGAGGGGACGGGGTGAGGAAGGAGGGTAACCTGACAGGGCCGAACCCCGGACCCAAAACCACTTTCCTCTCCTGAGCTTCTGCGGCCTCGTCTCACTCACCTGCCCATCCACCCTGACCCCTGCTGTCGTAAGCTTCCAGCAGAAAGGAGGTGCTTTCGGCAGTGGCTCTCCAGCTTTGACCCAGGTCAGGGTCACTTGAGAGGCTTGTTAAAACAAATTGCTGGGCCCCAGCAAGTTTCACATTCAGGGCAGGGCCAGGTGATGCCAGTCCTGCGGATGCAGGTGCCACTCAGCTGCTGCTGGATGGCACACTCTGTGACACCTTATACACACCATACCGTACACGTACCGTGCTGTATACATACCGTGCTGTGTACATGGCAGTGTTTAATCCCTTTTGCACGAAGGAACGCTCTCAAGGAGGAGTGTGCAGTGTATATAACCAGGAAGTGACTCCATAAGTAAACTTGATCAAATTCCATTTGAAATTAGGTGGAAAGGTAATAGGTTATCCTTCAAATGCTAGTTTCCTACAGAAAAATACAGGGGAAAGGAAATTATATGGAAACCTTCTTGTTCTTTTCTGCAAGATGCCAATATTTCATTTTGTTAACAGTTCTTTTTTTCTCCGGGACACTGATTTCTTAGTGTAGTGTCTAAAGTGGGCGGTTACAGCACGGTGCCATTTTTTGAAGGCAGGTGTGGACATTTGTGCGCCCACGAGTAGTCCCAGGAGGCTGATGCTGCAGTGGCCTTAGGGATCACCTAGGTGAAACCCTCAGAGCATGCGCAAGGGAGCTGGGGCTTTGTTTTGTCCCTTTAGCGCATCGTATGCATTAGAAATTCAAAGATCCTGGGTGCGGGACACAGCCACCGTGCTTCGCTCAGGAACACTTGCCAGGAAGAGATGGTCTCTGCAGTCCAGACTTCAGTGGACTCAGACTTTAAGAAGCCTCAGTTAGGGCTTCCCTGGTGGCGCAGTGGTTGAGAGTCCGCCTGCCGATGCAGGGGACACGGGTTCGTGCCCCGGTCCGGGAAGATCCCACATGATGCGGAGCGGCTGGGCCCGTGAGCCATGGCCGCTGAGCCTGCGCGTCCGGAGCCTGTGCTCTGCAACAGGAGAGGCCGCAACAGTGAGAGGCCCGCGTACAGCAAAAAAAAAAAAAAAAGAAGCCTCAGTTAGTACCAGCCGTGAGGAAAATGTCCCCAAAGTAATATCTGTGCTAAGCCTTCTCTCATGTTTGGTTTTGCACACTTAACTTTGTAAAATCATACATTTATTTCTATGACGTTTTGCTAGTTTTATGATGTAAAAACGACCTCCAGGAACAGAACACCAATTTAAATAATATTGCATCTATAGGAAATGAGCTTTCAATTTATGACAGCTCCACCTACGACATTATTCAGAAAAGGAGCTAATTAGGTAGCGAGTCAGACGGGTTGCCAACACCGTGTGTCATGCATCTTTGATGTTACTTGAAAGCAGTCAAGAGTGAATATTAAGTTCTTGAATACCAGGTTCTACTGTGTATTTACACAGTGAAATTATATCCCTGTCTCCCTAATACACTCAGTATAGATCGTATCCTTTCTCCCCAGGGCACTCCGTGTAGAATTCTTTCCAGCTTTAATAGAGGCTTTGATGATGGGCCTTTGATGTTGGAAACAGGACTTTCCATGTTTCCTAGACCCAGAAGAGCTAGAGGACAAGGTGGCCTGGAAGGTTCTCAGCCTGTCTTCTGCCCTCACACTCTGCACACATGCAGTCAGACTTGTTTCTCAGTGAACTCTGGAGGGGAAAGGTTGGAGATGGGGTTGGAAAGGCAGCAGTGCAGACGGGAATGATTTCTATCAAAAGATCATTTCCAAGTTGACTTCCATGTCCCCCGTGAGTCTGGACAAAGAGAGTCTACTGTCCTGCATCTTTTAACAGCCGTCTGCCCAGTGACGATTTGTTTATAATGCTGACTCTCAGTCTCTATCAGAGCTTGAACGACGAAGCTATAGAGCTAAATGTGTTTTCTTACGTTTTAATTCTGTGAAAAGTGATAACCCCGGTATATATGGGAGCTTTGAGTCAGTAGACCATTTATTCCCCCTTATGGTGAAAATGGGCAATTCTCATCGCAGAGACAGAAGTTAGTTAGAATAACTATTATAGTTGCCTCTTTGAAAAGTGGTAATTGACAGAACGGGATATACACTACTCACTCCGGTCAGACCCCGAACGGTCAGTTTGCCAAAAGACTGATTTGCTGAAGACTCTCAGCCAGATGCAGGCAGGCCTCGGAGATGTGGCAGGTTTGCTTCCAGACACCACAGTAGAGTGAATATCGCAATAAAGCGAGTCACACCATCTTTCCCAGTGCCAAGGTCACTGATCACAGGTCAGCACAACAAATACAACGAAAAAGCCTGAAATACTGTGAGGATTACCAAAATGTGACACAGAGACACAAAGTGAGCAAATCCTGTTTGAAAAACGGCGCCAAGGCTTGCTCGACACAGGGTTGCCTCAGACCTTCAAGTGGTAAAAAACGAAATAGCTGCGAAATGCAGTAAAACAAAGTGCAGTAAAACGAGGCAGGCCTGTATCTTCAGCTGAACATGGGAAGTTCTTTGAGGAGTGGCAGGTGCAGATGTTGGGGTGTTCATGCATCTACGAAAATTGAAGACCCTGAAGTGTGTGTGATTAAGGGAGAGCCCATTCCTTTGCACATAAATCATGGCAGGACTGACAAGTCTCAGTAACAGCAACTCTGCCAGAGTCAGGACAAGCTTAAGGCTCAAAACCATCTCGGTAATTTGCTGAGCTAGTCACGGGCGTAATGGCCTGCTTTTACATCAGTCAAGGGGAAGACTGACCAAAAGGGGCACAAAAAAATCCAAGGCTGTTTGTGTTCAGATGGTCTTGTACTGGTCAGATCTTCCAGCAGTTCTGTACTAGGTATTCAGTCATTAAACCCGTCCACCCTGTGATATGTATAATGGGAAGTAGAGGAGCAGACTAGGAATTAGAAGCTGGAACTTTCCCATCTGAGATTAAGTTGATCACTGATAGTTTAAGCATCAATGTTTTACTTGAAAGAGGGGTAACATGTAACATTTCTAAACAGTTTCCCAAATTTATTTAGACAGGATTATTAACCTATTTCTATACTCTGACCTGGGTTTTAGTGCATAAAAAGTCAATTTACTTGAACTTTCGTGGGCTGATAAAATGTTCCTTAAAATGCTGTCCATGGTACCTTAAGCCTTATTGAACAGATTAGCCTCAAGTCTACAATGATCTCATCCAGTGGTGATTGCTCAGTAAATGGTAGATTATGTACAGAAGTGAAGCTACCCAGATAAATAAAAGGATTCCCCCACGAAGCTGAGAAATAAGATTTTAGGAGCACTCCTCTACTCCCAGTTGTCTATTTGGGAACAGTTTGTATGTTTCCCATTTATTCCACTCTCATTACCTCTCTGTGGACCTTGTATGTTTCTCTTTTTACCACTTGGGATGCATGCATCTTAAATGGAATTAAGTATTGTGAGCCAGCAGCCTCTGTCATGAACTGGATTCCACAGAGAGGAGGTCTAACTAAGCTGTAAATGTAAAGGTACTTATCTTTGTTTTTAGCACATGTTTTCAGAAACTGATGGATATTTTCAGAAATGACGGAGATTATAGTCTTATATTTTATTTAGAGGAGTAAGGTCTACTTTAAAAACGTACCTGTAGTCAAACCAGGGCACAGTTGGACGAGAGGACATAATAAACGTTAACTGTGAAGTTCCGAAAGCTGTGATTTTATGAGACGTGTGTTTTTTCTAGCAATCTCTCTTTCAAGGGTTTAACGTCTCTCACTTCGGCAGATTATGGATGCTGTGACTAAGCCTTGATTTCAAATACTAAGGTAACATTTTAATAACTTGGTCACACTACTACAGAATTTACTACATTACCACCAAACCAACTAGCTTTTGCGTAATAACTAAAGAAAGCATTTCCCATGGAATGTAAAGAGTAAACAGAATGTAAGGGAAAGATGTTTAATCTACTTTAAGGGAACAAATGCTATTTAAAAACATTCCCAGAATGAGCACGTCTTGTTAATCACAAATGAACCTTAAAAAGATCTGGTAATTAGCAGTATTTCTCTTGGCGTTTTTGATGTACTGGGAAGGGCAAAACACGTGCAGTGATGAATGTCTATTCAGAGCCAGACTCCTCTCATCTAATTTGCCTGAATAATGATGTTTGATTGTACTGTAGTATATCATTCATGTAATACAACTAAAATTGCCTTGAGAAGTCTGGGGCCTCACGATCATGATGTTACATAGGATTTTTTCCTGAAGAAATAGCTAGAAGCTAAGTAAAAAAGAGAATGTTGGCTTTATAAGGAAGTTTATGTTACCAGAACCTCTACAGTTAGTTTGTCATTGAAAAGAGACATTGATTCTAACACTGATCAGTTGAGCTTCTCAGTCTTGGGTGGGGGGCGCTTTATCTGGTTTGGGTATTTATAACCATTGAGCACGCATCTGCAGTGGAAACTTCTACAGTGACAGCAACTTGTTGTTTTGGTTTTTCATTCAGTTTTAAGTTTTTACTGTAGCCAGAACTGTCTGTGATTTACAAGAAAATGACAAAACAGGTTTTTATACAAAATTAGAGATGATACTGAGCCACAGTGTGGTTGTTTCACTATAGGCAGAAAAGTCTTAGTTATTTTGATGAATTTGTTTTCAAAACAAACTATCATTCCATAATTGCATAGTGGTAGTAAATTAGGACAGTGGGTAAGAGACACTAAGAATTCCCTGACCGTTTCTTGGGGTGTCATTGCATCTTTTTTTTCTCTTAAGGAGTTTAACGCTGCACCATCAACCCAGTGCCACTGGCCACGTGGTGCTTTAGAGCACTTGGAACGTGGCTCGTCTGAACTAGGTTGTGCTCAGAGTGTGAAATCCACACCAGAGCTCCAAAGACTTAGTATGAAAAAAAGTAAACTATCTCAATAATTTTCCCTATTAATTACATGTTGAAGGTATAACCTTTTAGATATACTGAGTTAAATAAATACATTTAATTTCACCTGTTCCATTTTACTTTTTGTAATATGGCTACTAGGAAATTTTAAATTACCTTTCCATAGGCCAGCACTGGCTTCAAGGGTATCAGAAGATATTTAAGTCAAAACCACCGGTACTAGATCTCTTAGCCTTTCCATTTGTTTTTCAGCCTATTGTAAGCTAGCTTTTTCTCCCACCATTTTACTAAAAGTTCCTTTCTTTGAGTTCGCTCATGGTCATCGTTCTTCCCCTTGTCCCATCTGATGGCGCTCTTCTCCCGGTTTCCTGCTCTAGTGTTACACCTGGGTTCTCGCTCGCAGACCAGTGTCTCTTCTCTTTCCTGACTCCTGGTGTTTACCCCGAAACGTAGTTATCAGCCATCCTTCCTCTCGGCCCACTTCTCTTCTTGCTGTACACTCTCCCTCTCGTTTGCTTCCACGCTCTTAGCCTTTCCTGTGTGCCGCAGGCCCCCAAAGCCGTGTCCTCGGCCTTGCTGTCTCTCCAGGCTGAATTTCCAGCTGTCCTGGCTGGTCCCGGGAAAGCTGAAGCGATGGTCCTCTCTGCGGACCCCGTGTGTCAGTCAGCGAACGACACCGTGCCCTCTTCCTGCCCCTACACGGCATCAGTCATGACGGCCTGTGGATTTTGCCTCTGTTACGTGTAAAATTTCTTTCCTTTCATTCCATGCTTCATCATATCTTCCTCACTCTGTCTCTCTCCCCCTAGAGACTTTTAAAAACAGGCTAAAGGCACGTTTTTCAGAAGGCTGTTTCCAGCTGCGTGGTTGTATTTGACAGTCCCTTGCACATCGTGCTGTGTGCTGGCTCCCCTGTGTACTTTGGCCTGCGGTCTTGCCTTTCCCTGGAATGTCCTCTGTCCCTCCCCTTGCTCTGCCTTCTGCCAGGCACTCCTGAATGGCCCACAAAGCCCTGCGAGTCCTGTCCCCCAACCCCGTTTCCTTCCAGCCTCACACCTGTCCCTCATCTCTGTGCGCGTCTTCAGCTCGCAGTTCTTCCCTCTGCCACCCCCAACCCCGATAGGCTCCACCATGACTGGCTCCTTCCTAACATTGGTTTGCCCTCAAGTACGCCGCCTCCGGGAAGCCTTCCCTGACTGCCCTGGAAATAGCATCCGCACACATACATACCCGATGGGCACTCTCTCACTCCTTCCCCCACTCTGAGTTCTCTGTAGAGCTTAAAACAACCTGAGGTTGTATTATTTATTTGTACTTATTTGACCCTATTGGAATATAAGTCTCCAAAGGAACGGAGGACTTGTTTTCTGCCATTTCCTCAGGTCACAGCTCACTAGGCAGTCAGTAAAACTTTGCGGAATAAGTGGTGAAATCCTTTTTCCCTGTCAGGGCTGCTGCCCTACCTCCTCAGGAACCCTCCAAGGCAGAATCATTCCGTCTTGTTCATTTCTTGCCTGAGTGCTTTGTCAACTGCAGCTCCTGAGCTAGTTGAGCCCGACAGGCCCATCTGTCTTCTGAGTATGAACTCAGGACAGTAGGGGCTTGGCATTACTCATAGTTATGGTACCACCTGTCCTGACACAAAATGGAGACCCTTTAAGGGTTTCTTTGTAGTTAGTCACCTTTCCTCTTTTCACTTACTGGGCGAGTAGCAGTGCGGGCCTGCCGGGTGCTGGGCCCTGAGCCCCGTGACGTCACCATGGCCAGGACTGTGGCTCCTGTTCCCACTGAGCTGTAGCCTCTTCCCCTCTGTTTCTGAATCCAGACTGAGATAAACCTACAAGCATCTTCATAATAGAAAAGTGTAGGCCGGATGGCTGGCTCGACAGTAAGACCCGTTTCAAAGAGAGGGCCCCCCTGTACCTCAGCATCCTCTGTCATAGGGCAGCCCTTCACGTTGCTGCTTCCCTGCCGTGTTAGGTCTTCTCGCCAAGTTGACAGTAGGCAGAGCAGAACAGAGAAGAGCGTCCCAGGTGGCGGGGGTACGATGACAGACATCAAAGGGGAGAGGTTAGGTGAAGAGTTGGTTGAAGGGACCTGAGCCAGAGAGAGAGGCTGTGAGTCCAGAGGGGCAGGTGGTCGTCGGCCTTGGGTGCAGGTGGAGGTGCGGGGTAGGAGTGGGGCAAGGAGAGGGGGAGCCTCCAGATCAGGCTCTGGGGGCCCAGCAGTTAGCGGGCGGGTCGCAGGAGACGGGCCAACAGCAGCAGCCGGGGAGTTAGCAGGAGAACCAGGACGGTGTTCTGTTCTGGAAGCCGAGAGAAAAGGAGCTGGTGAACAAGGGAGGGAGCAGCAATGTGAAGCGCCACTGAGACGGCGCAGGTGCTCAGAGGAGAGCCCTGAGGGTGCCCTTGGCTTGGACCGACCTGGGCGGCGACGAGAAGACGGAAGCCGGAAGCCGGATGGAGCGGTTGTGGGGTAGTGGCAGGAGAGGACCGTGAACATCACTGCCACCCTCTAGAGAACCGCGCGGCGGAGGAGACCGAAACGCCTGTTAACAGAACAACGTGCCTTGTACGAGACGCCGGGGAGGCGAGAGGGGCCGGGGGAGGGGAGGGCAGAGAGGGCTTCGCAGAGGAGACGCCACCCTGTGCTGGAGGGAGCCGTGAGGATAAATTTGCCAGGCCACCGGGGAGGGGCCTTCCCGAGCAGAGGCCTGGGGTGTGGGCCGTGGGTCTTGTTGAGGGACTACAGCCCGAGTGATTTGGAGCGCAGACTCCCCGCAGAATGGTGACAGGAGAGTCATCTAGAAAGGGAGGGAGGGGCCGGAGCACGGAACATTCTGGACGCTCTAGTGAAGTACTTATACTTTATTGGTGCCAGTGTCCTCAGTTCACCTTTGGAAGTACTCTTAACGGCCAAAGACAGTAAGCGCCGACCCATTCTGAAGCGCGCATAAGCCTCTTTCAAATCTCGTATTTTATTTTAAAAATTGGGATGAATTTTACATTCTAGTCCGTAATGTATCAGCTTGACTTTTTATGCAAAGATGTCCTAGTTATTTTCAGCTGAGCAAAAATGACTCCAGGAGTGCGAAGCTCATTGGTCCTCTGGGTGGCGCTTACCACCGCCGTGTACATCCAACCCGCCCCGTCCCCACTGGAGTGTGTCTCTTGGCGAAGAACAGCCAGACGACCACAGGGAGAGTATCACGATCAGACTTACAATATGGGAAGGTTGTCGTACGTGGAGGATGGGTTGAAGGTGGGGAAACTACAGACAGGGGGGTAATGAAATCCCAGATTTCATGCAGTGGGAATACTGAGATTTAGGAAATAGAATTCGCATGACTGGTGGCTTCACTAGATGTGAAAGTGGTGGAAAATGAAGGGTACAGAGAACTTTAGGACGATTCCCCAGTGTCTGACTTGAGCACTGAGGCTGGGAATACAGAAAAGAGCAGTGGGTTTGGTGCCCGAGGTGTGTATTGCATTGAAGGCCTTGCCAGGTCGAAAGGAACCGATTTTAATTGGTGCTGTGGGTCCGGAGAGGGCTTAGGGTAGAAGTGATCAGCATGGAAGTGGTGGCTAAAGCTTTGATAGTAGATGAAATTGCTGAGAAATAGAACGCAGAGTGTCAGGAGAAGAGGGCCAGCCAGCAAGAGATCTTGGGCAACACCAGTGTTTAAAAGCAGAGCAAAGAAAACAGTCGTGAGAAAAATGGAGAGGGAGGAATAGATCCAAGAGGGTATATAAGGACGACCAGTAGTTCCAAATCGTCCCTCCGTCAGTGCCTGCAGGAGCCCCACTGGACTTGGTGGGCCTTCGATTATTAAAGACATGGTGACCTTAGTGAGAGCAGGTCGAGTACAGGGGGCAAATCCCGATGCAGCTGGATTGAGATGACCTCGCTTTCAAGAAGTTGAGCTTTGAGGGAGTGAGTGTGTTGGCTAGAAAGAGATGCAGGGTCATGGGGGGAGGATTTTTTTTTTAAGTGGTTTGGTTTGGTTTTTAAGATGGGAATAGATGCAGTTACATGCTGACGAAGAGCCGGTATAAGGGAAGAGATGCTACGAGGCCTGCTGCCTTACACACAGGAAGTACGCTGTAAAAACAGCTGTCTGACGAATGACTGTCTACTGTTAAATTTCTCGCTCTCAGTTCCACAGGTGAAATTTGTATGTTTTATGGGCTACCCGCTCTTTATGCTCTTCATACGCAATCGCGGTTTATTAATTTGGGGGGTGTCATTTTGTAGCCCCAGAATATTCTGCTGACAAGTGACTCTCCACTGGGTGACATTAAGATCGTTGATTTTGGTCTTTCACGAGTACTGAAGAACGGCGAAGAGCTCCGGGAGATTATGGGCACTCCCGAGTACGTGGGTGAGTATTCCCGAGAGTTGCGTGTTTTGTGTTTGGGGTCAGGCATCACCCTCACTGGGGAACCCACATGTGGCGTGATGAGTGGTGGGGCCTGCCGTCCAGTGTGGTGAAATTCTACCATCAGAGATCCCTTCCTTTGTATTAAGTTAAAAAATGGAAAACTTTAAAGAGTAAGGTACCAAATTGGCGGTCCCTTTCCTGGAGGGCTAAGAGAAGCCGAAGGGATTTGCTTCTACAAGGAACAGGAGAGGATGTCAGGTTATCTGAGGGTGGAAGGATATTTAACAAGCAAGGCGCTTTCAAGAATTGCAAGTTGGTAGAATAAACAGTGTGAGTCATTGCAAGCCCTGTGATTGCATAGATGTGGGAAACAGAGGGCATTCTGCTGGGTTGATGCAGGGCTGACAGCTTCTGGCAGAAAGAAAAAGAGAGCAGCCGAAGTGATGAACCATGGCTTCTCGGTTTGGTAGAAAAAGTGGTAAACTATGACTTTTTGGATAGACTGGAAGGAAAATGGAGCATAAAAGAATTAGTGGTTGGATGAGGTTAAAGAAAAAGATTTCTGTAGAAGAGCAAAGCAGTAAAATAATTTAAAGGTGTGACCGGGGATTACAGTTTTATCATTTAAAATGTCCGAGTAGAAAGGGCTCTTTGTGATTACAAGGCCTTGGATGTAGCTCTGCAAGGTCAGCTTCTTTAGACCAGGAGGTCGAGAAGCACGGGTGCCAGGCCGGTAGGGTCCTGCACATCAGTGTGGAAGCTGCCCAGGGTGATGGCAGCCCGGGGAGGAGGATGGCTTTTGTGTCCGTGGGTGAGAGCATCATTGTGACCAGGAGTAGAGAAGGCTGTGGCCCGGGCCTGGGGGGAAGAAGGAGATCTGCCTGAGGGCAGAGGTGTGAAGTGGGCGGACAGGCCGTCTCCTTCTGGAAGGCCTGGGGGCGTGGCAAGAAGAAGGTGAAAGGAGAAGAGTAGTCCTTGAAGGAGCCCAGGACGGTGGGAATTTATGTAGGAAGGAAAAAAGGATTCCAGGGGGACACAGAAAGTCCCGGGGGACAGGTCGGGTTGAGGGAAACAAAGCTGTAGGGGAATGACAGTACAAAAAATACTTTGAAGTTTTAAAATACTTTCTAAAGTCCTGCAGTTTGAAACAGCAGAGCCTTTATTAATTAGGTAATAAAAGACATCGCAGGCAGAAAAACACCCTTCAAATAGTGTGTGTCTTTTGTGGACTAGAACACAATTTCCAGTACGCCAACTGGTACGTCTCACGACCGCGGAGTTAGTGTTAGGAATGTGGGTTAACATGCTGCTGCTTCAGGGGAACCGCCCATGAAGAACGGGAGGCCTTGTAAACTGGAAGAAGTACGGGAGGCTGCGGGGCGGAAGGGCTGTGCGCCGAGATGCCGATAGGAATTACTGCCCTGAATGAGTTTCTGGGGGGTGGTTTGGTTTGGTTTGTTTCCCTCCGATGCTTTCTGCTCTTTGGTAAATTCTAAATTTTCTACCAAGAGCTTTTTTCCCTCCAAAAAACAAAGCTGTATTCTTTATGATAAAAGCAGTACAAGCCAAAACTACACATAACTCAGAAGGATATAATACAGAAAAACAGGCGGCGCTCCTCTCTCTTCGCCTGGCCTGCCTTTTAAAGGGTGCCCCCGTGCCCCCCAGTCCCGCCCCAGCCTTTCATACGCAGAAAGGGCTGCCTGGGTGTGTGCCCCTCCGCACTGGCCAGCTGCGGGACCTCGGTCCCCAGATCTCTCTATACCTCACGGTCCTCTGTCCACGAAACGAGGCTGTGGAAGTCCTACCTCACTGGATCTGCTCTGTCACACTCTCACGTCAGCGCTCAGCACGTAATAAACACTCAGAAAAGGAAGCTAATGTTATTTCCTTCCCCACTCCTCCCACCATCTACTGCTCTCTCGGCTCTGTTGTACTTTTTCCCCACCAGTAATTTGGATACTCTGCATTTGATTTTAAGTTTCCTGGTAGTGTCTTTTAAAACTTTTTTTCTGTTTTCTTTTTTTGGCCATGCCGCATCACTTGTGGGATCTTAGATCCCCGACCAGGGATGGAACCCCTGCCCCCTGCGGTGCAAGCCTGGAGTCCTAACCACTGGACCGCCGGGGCACTCCCTCTTTTATAACTTTTAAATAACAGTCGTAGCCTCTGCTTCTCAGCTCGACAGCTTCAGATAGAAGTGGGGAAACCAGTATCCCCTACACCTCCCGCTCTCCTGTTCTGGGGCAGGCTTATCTCCCACTCCTAATGCATGTGCAACTTTCAGTGTTTTGGTTTTCCCTAGAACATTTTCATTCCCTTTTTTATTGTAATTACCCCCGTTTTTTAAGGCTTTGATCTATTTTTAAATGGTTTCAGTACTTATTGCCTGTCTTTTCATAGCCTAGTCTTCCTATTTCTGTACTTTTGAAAACAATCGTCTATTGGTTGACTGGATCGTACCAGTGAGTAGTCTTCAGGGAGGATTCTCCTCAATTTCCCCTGTGTCCTTGCACACTTGGGACTGTCTTTCTGTTACTTCTCTGGCTGGCAGCAGTCTAGTTAGATATTATCAAAGCAAACTTTTTCTCAACCCTGTAGGTTGTCTTTGTTGTCTGTGTGTGTGATGCACGTCCTCCAAGGATGCCCAGGTTGTTTCTAACCTTGTTGACTGACTTTGTGTTAACGGGTGGGCATTTTAAAAGCTCACTGCAGCCACAGCATGGAGAGTAGATCAGAGGGCGGGACCAAGTGGGGGTCAGGGGGCACGTGCTGTAGACTGGGGGCGGGGGAGGTCACGATTTAAAAGCGGGAAACTGATGCTTGATTAGATAAGAGGGTGTGGGAAGAGGAAAGTGTAAAAGCTGCCAGTTTATATGGCAGTAGTTATGTATTCAGATATTAAAAAAAAAATACTAGGACCCAGCATTGGAGGATAGAGGTGCAAAAAGTAAGCAAGTTAATTATAAACATCTCGTTAGACTTTACAGTAATGCATATTGACTTATAACGTGAACTTATTTCATCTTAGCCCAAACCTTGACACTGTCTTAGTTTGATATTTAAATTTTTCTAAAAGCAAATTTGGCAGTTTTTTTTCACAAAAATAAATGTTTTCTTTTGTTTCTGATACTAGCTCCTGAAATTCTTAGTTATGATCCTATCAGCATGGCAACGGATATGTGGTGAGAATAATTTATGATGAATTGATCAAATTAGTTTTAAGAAATGAATATGATACTAATTTTTCTTACATTTTCATTCTGATTTAGGAGCATTGGAGTGTTGGCATATGTCATGCTGACGGGAGTATCGCCTTTCTTAGGCGATAATAAACAAGAAACGTTCCTCAATATCTCACAGATGAATTTGAGTTATTCTGAGGAAGAATTTGATGTTGTGTCTGAGTCAGCTGTTGACTTCATCAAGACACTTTTAGTTAAGAAACCTGAGTAAGTATTCGTTAATATTGATCTCTATCAATTTATGAGCAGTCTGCTCTGAACAAAAGCAGATGAACAACTGAAACCCCGAAGTGAAGACATGAAAGTGTAGACATAAAATTAGATGAAACCTTTGGCTTCTTACATCTGTTGAAAGAAAAAGTGGCAAAAATGAAAATGTTTTTTAGAAAATGTGAACTGCACCTCAGTATAACAGATATTTGCCATCTGTTCTTGGTCTTTCAAAGGGGCTTTTCAGAGAGAACTTAAAATACTATTTATATTGTGGGGAACGGCGTTTGCATGCAAATGCTAAAACTTTTGTTTTATTCAGGAACCACAGTAAGATCTTTGTGGTTCGTATGTCCCAAAATATAATACCTTATGCTCTAAGTTATAGTTGAGGCTTTAAACTACTTCGTCCTAATTGTAAACTGTGTCTCTTTATCCAGAGATCGCGCCACTGCTGAGGAGTGTCTGAAACACCCATGGCTAATGCAGAGCAGTGTTCAGGAACCTTCTCTCAAGGTGAAAGGGGCATTAGAAGAGGCACAGGCCCTCCAGGAAGGCGATCCTGTGCCTGAAAGTCATTCAGATACTCAGAAGCCGGAAACCGAGGAATCCGTCGTCACAGAGGAGTTGATTGTAGTTACTTCGTATACTTTAGGACAGTGCAGACAGTCTGAAAAAGAGAAGATGGAGCAAAAGGCCATTTCTAAACGCTTTAAATTTGAGGAACCTCTGCTGCAAGACATTCAGGGAGATTTTATCTACTGAGCAGTATTTCCCTTTAGAACTTTAAGATTTCTATATTGGAAACATTATTTATGGACTTCTGGCCAAATGGTACATGTGCTGAAAGTGGATGACCAGGTGTCACTGGTAGAAACTAAAATAACTTTGTCAAACTTGTGGAGTTAGAGAACTCAAGCCAGATTTATAAAGTTGCCAACCAGGAGGTTTAACGGGTAAAGTTACCTTTTTCAGAGTTCTTTTTAAGAAGGGAGATGCTTGAACCTTTTATTTCTGCATCCTGTTTCTCCAGAATGAGAATATGTATGCAAAGATATCTGTAGTCACTTTCCTTAAAACTCCAAGTAAAAGTGCCAAAATTAACATCTTTGTAAATCTGTTTTGCATTATTCATGTCTATATCTGCATATATGTATGTCGATATCGTTACTAAAATTGATTCTTTTCCACTTTGGATTTTTTGAGGGGACTAAGATTTTAATTTAAGTATTTTGCAAATTTCTGAGACCTAGAATAACATGCGCTAGTTAATAATGTCTTATTTTTATATTTTATTACTGCTCTATGTTGACTTGGCTTCTGTTGTCTGTTTTCTTCCTAATGGTTTGCAGCCCTATCAGTGGAAAACCCTGGCTAATTTTAGTTTTTTCTTCAACATCACTAGTAAGAGTGGTGGTGATTTTTCACCTCTGAAATTGTTCTGGTTTTCAAGGTCAAAGGTTAAGTCACCCTGTAATGTTAACCCAGTGCTCGCTCCGCGTGTCCCTCATCACACCTTCCTTGTCTACCCTCTTTCACAGGCTGCACCCCTGCCGCCTCCTCACACGCTTGTCGCCTGACTTTGGTCTCTTGCGAGAGGCAGTGTGATCTGATCAACACAGTGGTGCTTCGGTCAGTGAGAGGACGCTATTAAGTTGTTTTTGTTAATAAAATCCCCAGGAATCGGGGAAGAAATATAAAGCACATTCATGCTGGCCATCGAGCCTCTGCTTCTGTTGAATTTCCCATTAGCCCCCAAGCAATACTAGGAAAAGTGGTAAGATGCCAGAATATTTATAAACCTTTACTTTGTTCGTAAACGACTTGACATTGGAAACTTTGTCATTAGGGAGGTCCCCTAAGACTTGTAAGATTTGTAAGAATATACTCCGTAGCATTTAATTTACTTAGGAGTGAACACTTCAGCTGTATCTGGGCCCACAGTGAACAAATTCCTATTTAAAAAAGTGGAAATGTAAAAGCGTATGCTGTATAACTTAAAGCAACTAAATCTTCTTACACAGAACAGTCTGCGAGTCCTTATTTACCTTGTATTAGGTGCTTGTATCGGGTGAACACAACTTGTCTGTGACTTGTGTGCACACAGCGTGTGCTCTGTACCGTGAGCTACTCGGACCCATTCCTTCGCAGTCTGCTAGGGTGTCACGTGGTGCTTTCTTCCCAGCCTGGTTGCTCAGATGTCAGCCTCAGGACCATGGGAACCCCTAACCATCTGTTTTCAAGTGTGTGTAGGGTACTGGGCTGGACTTTCCCATGCATGGTCTGCACGAGCTCCCAGCCCTGCCTTGCAAGTGTCGCAGGCCCTGTGTTGTTCCGACACCATCAGGTGAAATTGATTAGGCAGTTCGAACCCTCGGTTTGCACTGTTTTCTCACTAAATTGGCCTATTGATTTATACAGTTTCTTGGAAACGAGCATTTCTAAACAAGCTCTATAAAGAGGAAGAGGAAATTCTGCTACAGTGGCAATTTTCAATGAAAACCCACGGCCACAATGCTAAAGCCTCAGGTAAGTCTTGAAAAGAGGTAAAATACAATTTTAGGCAAATTTTTATAAATACCTCCAACAAAAATAGGAGGGAGGTGAGAAAAAAAAAAATCCACTATTTGAATGACACATTTTTATACTTGATGGATTTATTCAGTTTTAAAATCATGATCATGTGGACAACAGTTAGACTTTTTCCAAAGCCATTTTTATACTGTATTCATAATCCATTTAATGTAATTGCTGTATCCGTAAAAGAAAAGAAAACTAGACGTGTTTTCTTTTAGCTGGCCACTTTGCCATTTGCAGTGTGCAGCTGTCCTTAGCTGCTCTTGCTGCCTTGAATTTAGAATTGTACACTGCTTTTTTGGAAGCACTTGCACTGGTAAAGGGATATATTGACATTTTTTGGTGTCTGTCATATAAATAGAGCATAAAGAGTCTTCAGAGTATTGGACCAAACCTTTCTGTTAATTACTAACCAACTAGCTCTGTTAATTTTTCTTTTCACTTGTTTACAATGGACTGAACTATTCATATCCATGCAATTTAGAACTCCAGTTTTAATTATAAAATTCAACATTATAATATTTTAGCTTGATGAGAAGTTATGAAATATGCAAAATGTAAGTGGTTTTAGTCAACCGGGAAATTGTGTTTTAATGTTTCATTTTGTTGTTTTCACATGAAAAGTAGGAGAATATGGCTTTCTCTCAGTTACAGAGGCACATCAGATGCTAATTGTGGTGTATCTTAAACTTTTCCAACAGACCTCAGTTTGGAAGAAAGTGTAGGAGCAAAGAGGTCGCTTAGAGACTGTTGGACACGAGGTGAATGCTGTGCGGCTCCGTCCACGGAGGCCTGAGCAACATCGCTCCCTGCCACCGACATGGATCATCTCAAGGTACCAAGAAACAAATCCTAAATACATTTTAAGCTCACACTTGGAGAAATTTGAATTAGACTGATAAAACTAAAAATACGATAGTATTGTTCAAGATCATTTAGCACTTAGGCCCTTCAATTTGTTACAGAATTAAAAGAGCTGGATTAAAAACATTAACCTCAAGAGCCTTAATTGCCAACTATGCTTTTATTGTCAGAGGGGATATAATTTACAAGTAACGAAGCGTACAGCTCTAAATCCGTACCAGCCTCTCTCGAGCTTGACAAATGCACGTATTCAGATAGAGGGAATTACATGGCACGTCCACCCTGCTGTGGCTTTCACTCAGCATGATTTTGAGACTCATACATATTGGTGCTTGTATCAGCAGTGTGTTCCTTGTTGTTGCCATGTGGTGCTGTTTGAACACACCAGCTTATGTAAAACCATATCTCTGTTCATGGACCCCAGGGCTGTTGCAGGTTTTGTGTCTTATGAATAAAGCTGCTATAGATATTCTTTTTTCTGTTGTTTTTGTTTGGTGTTTTCTTTTTTTTTTTTTTTGGCTGCACTGGGCGTTCATTGCTGCTGCTGCATGCGGGCTTTTCTCTAGTTGTGGTGCGCAGGCTTCTCATTGCAGTGGCTTCTTTTGTTGCAGAGCACGGGCTCAGTAGTTGCGGCATGTGGGCCCTAGAGCACGCAGGCTTCAGTAGTTGTGGTGCGGAGGCTCAGTAGTTGTGGCTCACGGGCTCAGTAGTTGTGGCGCACAGGCATAGCTGCTCGGCGGCATGTGGGATCTTCCCGGACCAGGGCTTGAACCTGTGTCCCCTGCATTGGCAGGTGGATTCTTAACCGCTGTGCCACCAGGGAAGTTCAGATATTCTTGTCCAGGGGTTTTCTGTGGACACGTTTTCATTTCTCTTAGATTAAATAGGAGTAGAATTTCTAGGCCACGGGATAGATGGATATGTAACTTTTTAAGAAAATGCCCAACCATTTCTAAAGCGATTGTACTGTTTACCATTCCTGCCAGCAATACATGCAAGTTCTCATTGCTTCACATTTAGTGTTGGCCATCTTTTTTATTTTAGCCACTCTCATGGGTATGTGGTGGTATCACAAGGTGGTTTAATTTGCTATTCCCTGATGACTAATGAGGAACAAACACTATTTCATGTGTTTGTTGAACCATTTTTGTGTCGTCCTTTTTCTCCCTTTTTATTAATTGGATAGTGAGTTGTGATAATCTTTTATATATTCTGGATACAAGTCCTTTATAGGATTTACATGTTACAAATATTTTTTTCCGACTGTGGGTTGTCTGTTTTCTCAACAGTGTCTTTTGATGAGAAGGTAGCTGTAATTTCGATGAAGTCCAATTCATCAATTTTTGTTTTATACGGTTAATACTTTCTGTACCCTCTTTAAGAAGTCCTTACCTACCCCAAAGTCATGAAGATTTTTTTTAAGCTTTATGGCTTTAACTTTTATGTTCAGGCCTGCGATCCACTTTACACTTTTGTCCCCTTTGGTGTTAGGTAGGGGTCAAGTGTCCTTGTTTTCCGTATGAATATGTAGTTGTTCCAGCACCATTTGTCAGACCGACTTTCCTTTCCCCATTGAATTGTTTTGCTGTCCTTGTGTAAAATCATCTGACCGTATGTCTGTGGATCTACTTCTGCACACTCTTCTGTTTCATTAATTTATTTGCTTATCTTTTTGTCAGAACTTTGTAAGTCCTGATGTCAGGTACAGTAGGACTTCCAATTCCTTCATTTTTGAGATTGTTGTTTATTCTAGGTCCTTGGCATTTCTGAAGAAATTTTAGCGTTGGTTTGTCAACTTCTACCAAAATCACCCCCTAAAAAAGCCTCGTGGGATTTTGTTTGAGATTCATCTATCAATCAATTTGACTTTTTAACAATTCTTCCAGTCTGTGAATATAGTGCGTATTCCCGTTCGTTTACTTCCATTTTTCTCTGCATTGTGTTATATTTTTCAGTGTAGAGTCCTTGTACATCCTTTGCAAACTTTATCCCTGGGTATTTTGTTATTTGATGCTATTGTTTTGGATACTCTGTTTCTCAGTTTTGGTTTTTGATACTCCTAATCCTCCAGTGATCAGTTTTAGCTCATTGTGCTTAATCAGACCTATGTTATAAATTATTCAAATAAAAATGAGTGTACTTTTCTTTTGAAGCTCTTCATTTAAAGTCTCGGCCTAAAGTTTTGTTGGTAAGAGTGGAAGTAAGTCTGCTGAATTGAAATTCATGGTAACAAAATTGGGAAGGAATAACATACCCTCCTCTAATTCTCTCAAAGTAGAAAGGAGGTAATAGAATCTCAGAGGGAATATGTGGTTTGCCCAGGATCTTAGCAGCTGCCGGCAAAACAGAGGATAGAATCGTTGAGCTTTCCAGGGCTTTAACCTCAGTGGAGTCTACCTTCGGCTACATGTTAATGTCCATAAACAATCATTTTTTTAAATTATTTTTGTGTAGCCTGATTGTGGATGAATTTTTGTTAGTGACTGGAGGATACGTAACCTGAGATTAGGCTGGTACAGAGGTCAGCACATTATGCCCTTGTGGCGTGTTTGGTAAACGAAGCTTTCTTGGAACACAGCCTGTTCATTTACATTTGTCTACAGCTGCTTTCATGGGAAAACCCGCAGGGTTGAGTAGTTGCCACAGAGATCTTACGGCCTAATCAGCCTAAAATAGTTACTCTCTGGCCCTTTACAGAATAAGTTTGCCAACCCCCCTGCCAGGCTCTTGTAATCTAAACATATTCTAAATAGGAGGTATTTCCTATTTCAAACCAATACTGACACAGCCCTTTGGGGAGCAGTTCATTTTACATGGCAGAATAATCTTAGGACTTTGCATTCATTCTTATAGTTTTTATTAAAACAAGTGAGTTTTATCTACTAAAACTAAACTATTTTTACTAAATATGTCATCAGCAATAGTACAACAACATTTTTACATAAAAAGGTTCTCTTAGTTTCAATACACTGATCGGTTTTCATGAAAATTAGTATCTCTCGGTTATCTCCATTATTGTAAAGTGACCAGTTTTCTAATAACTTGTGAGAGAAATGTACCTAGAAGAAAAAAAAAAAAAAGATATTTAGGAAGAGAGATGTTTAATCCTCAGAGAGCTGGAGATTATTCAGGAGGGAAGGATTATCACCTCATCTTGCCCCTTTCAAAGGAGCATATTCAGTGTCCTTGTCCTATACCTTAATTATTTCAAAATACAAAGTTTTTAGACTTAGAAGGAGTTGGAAAGATAGTAGTACAGACGCATCTTGTGTAGTTGTAGTAAAGTGCTAAAACCAGGAGATTGACATCCAAGCAGTGCGTGTGTTTAAGTTCTATGCCATTCTATCACATGTAGTTTCCTGTAACCACAATTTAGATACAGAACTATTTCATAGCAACAAAGATGGGTTGTGTCAACATTTTTACCAGTTCAGGTAAATAGTACATCAGACAACGTTATACGTTTTGTTTCTACCACCGAACAATTCCTGAGATAACTCAAGAGGAGAAGTAAAGTCGATCATATTCACTCATGTTTCTGCTCTTTCCATTGTTCTTCTTTCCTGATGTTCCGAGACTTTTTTTTCCTCAACATTTTCTGTTTCAAGAACTTCCTTTTGTCATTCTTTTAAGGGAGGTCTATTCAAGCAAATTCTTTTTGTTTTCCATCATCTGGAAAGTCTTTATTTTTCCTTCATTCCTGAAGAATAATTTTATCAGATGCAGAATTCAGAGTTGACAGTTCTTTTAGAACTTGAAAACTTTTGTGCCATTTTTCTGGCCTCCACGGTTTATGAGGAGACAGCTATCATCTGAATTGTCTTTCCCCTATAGGTAAGGTGGTATTTCTGCCTTGCTGCTCTCAAGCTTTTTTCTTTGCCTTTAGTTTTCAGAAGTTTGTGTTATCATAGATTTCTTCAGGTTTACGTTGGTTGGGTTCCACTCGGCTTCTTAAATATATAGGTTTATGTCTTTTGCCGAATTTGGAAACTTTTCAGACGTTAATTCTTTCAAATGCTTTTTTCAGCCCCACCTTTCTCTTCTCCTGGGACTCCAATGACATGAATGCTAGATTTTTTTGTTATAGAACCACAGGTATTATTGTCGGTCTGTTTTCTCTGCTCAGATTGGGTAATTTCTATTTTATCTTCAAGTTCCTGATTTCTTCTTTTCAAGTTCAGATTTTCCTGGTTCTTGGTATAAAAGCGTGGTTTTCTATTGTGTATCGGACGTCTGGTTTTATGTCGCGGGATTCTGGATCTTGTCTAAATCTTGTTTTAAAAGCAGGCTTTTTCTGACACCGCCATACCGGTGGGTGAAGCGGGGATATGTACACTGCCTCCTCACTGCTGCCAGTTGGGGGTGAAGGTCTAGGCTCACCACTTGGCCTCTTCTGACACCCAGGCAGGGGGAGGGGTACCTCCTTACGGCTTCCCACTGAAGAATAGGGGCTCCACTGATGCCGCGGGGGGTGGGAGTATCAGCGGGCAGGAAAGGCGGGCGTAGCTCCCCTGGGCCTTCTCTGCCACCACACCCTGCAGAGGACGGGGGCCAAAGGGGCAGGCGGGGAAGGCCTCGTTCTAGCTGAGTAAGCGGAGCAAGTCTTGGCTCTCCACCTGGCCTTTGTTGACAGGCTAGGGTAGGGTTGGGGCCATGTTTTTTTCCATGGTGTCTGGCTAGAATAGGGCGATTACTGTGTGAAAGTTATTTAGCTTGAGAAAGCAGGCTTTTCTTGGCTTTTGTTGTTGTAGCCATTGGTGTTTCTAGGCTGCTGGTTTCACCAGCACCTAGTCTGGGACATATGAGGCAAAAGAAAGCCCAGGGAACTCACTGCTTTTATCACTTGGGTCCCAAGGTCCTCAGCCAATCTGCCTTCTTTTCATTTTTCAGTATGTTTATTTGATAAATGTCTAGGGTTTTAGCTGTGCTTAGTGGGAAGAATAGGGAAACGTGTGTCTACTCCATCTTGTCCCTCCTGGGGGCTTTTGCTTTTTAAAGTTGACAGTAGGAGAACTCCCTTCTGTGTATTTTAGATTTAAGCAAATTAGTAAATACACCTCGGATTATGAGAGCCAGGTTTCTCTCTGTTGGAGAAGGAGTGACAAGTATGGGAAGGAGCAAGTCTCCAGTGAGTGAGTGTGTGTGCGCGCGTGGGCACTAACACTAGACCACTGAATGTAGTTTAAAATTTCTTGAGGTTCCTTTTTGCCATGAGGATATATCCCACCAAGGATGTTGAGTCAGAACTGTTTGAAAGTCACTTGAAATATTTCTTCTCTGTGTGGTTCATTTGTTTCAATATTTTAAGAAGTATTTTAAAGATTTTTTTCTTTGATTTTATTTTTAAATTATGTAAAAACAAAACAGCATGATTTCAAATTTAAAAGTGTAAAACAAGGTACATTCAGGAAAGTACAGCTTCCATCCCTGTTTCCTACTTATGTCCCCTGGCCATTTGTTTACTTCCCCAAAGGTAACTACTTGTATTGATTTTAGTTATTCTTCCGTTGTTCCTTTTTGAAAGTAGAAGCTAACATATGCATACATATACACATGCATATATAAAATTCCTTTTCACAAGTACAGACTCCTCAACTGTATAGAAGTCAGTTTATTTAACCCATTCTCTATCGATGGAGACTTGGGTTGTACCTGGGTTGTTTACAGTTTTTTGCTGTTACAAATAGTGTTGCATTAAATAACCTTACATAAATGGCATTTTGTATTTTTTGCCAGCCTACTTTGGGATAAAATCTTAGATGTGGGATTGCTGAATAGAATGGTAAGTGTACGCGACGTTTTTCTAGATATTGTCAAATTCCCTCCCACAGGTGTTGTTTCATTTTGTCTTTACACCAGCAATTTAAAAATGCCTATTTCCCCACAGCCTTTTGAGAAAATAGGTTCTCAAATTTAGGGACTATTGCCAATTTGCTAGAAGAAAAATGGTATCTTCCTGTAGTTTGAATTTATATTCTTTTTAAGAGTGAGGTTGACCCTTTTTTTTTAGTGTGTTTGAGTCACTTGCATTTCTTTTCTGTGAATACATAGTATCTTTTGCCCATTTTTCTACTGGGTTACTGTTTTCTCAACTTTCACGCTTTAGAAATTAAGGATATTAACTTTTGTGATTTAAATTCTAAATATTTTCCCATTTACCATTTGCTTTTTGCTTTGCTTTTGGTATTTTTAGACATTTGTTTTTATACAGTTTTCCTTATTCTATAACGAATCATGGTTAGGTGAGTTTCTCCACTTCTGGGTTATAAAAGAATTCACCCATATTTTTCTGCTAGTGCTTAGATGGTTTCATTTTTACATTTAGATCTTTTGATCCAATTGGAATGTATGGTGAGCAGTTGATCCCATTTCATCTTTTTGCATATGGCTATCAGGTTGTTCCAACATCACTTTTCAAATGTCTTCCTCTCCCTCCCTGATTTAGATGCTGCTTTACCATAACCAGATTTCCATATGCATGTCTATATTTTCATTGCATTGTCTCTTCATGTGCCAGCACTTCATTATTTTATTTACAAATATGTTTTAATGTCTGTAAGACTAGCCCCCCCCTTCCTTACTCTTCCTTTGCAGTGATTTCCTAGCTATCTTTGCTTATTTCTTCTTCCAAAGGAATTTACAATTAATTAGCTTGTCTAACTTTTAAAAATCACATTAAATTTAACTCAGGGAGAACTGACATCTTTATGATGAAGAATCTTGCCATCCAAGAACATGGTGTGTCTTTCCCTTTGTCCAGTTCTACATTTGTACCTTGCAGTAGTGTGTTTTAGACCTCTCATATAGACCTCTCATGTAAGTTTTGCAGATTTCTTGCTCACTTTTTCCTAAGTAGTTTTTGTTTTGGCTTGCTTTTTGCTATTTTAAGTAAGTATTGTCTGCTCTCCATTACTTCTTCTAATGGTATATTAAATGCCTTTCATTATTAAATGAAATGTGATCTATGATACAGAGGCATGTTTCTAATATTTTCAACTCCCACTTTTGACCCCTGGATCGTAAAACGTCAGCTTTTCTGTACACGTTCCTGACAGCGCTTTGAACTGAGCAACTGCTGGAGTCGGCAGAAAGACAAGCCTGGATGGTGGACAGGTTACCGGGGAGGAGAGGCTCTTCCCGTGGGTGGAGGCTGGAGGCTTTTCCCATCATCACCCTCTCACCTCCTCCTTGAACGCCCCCCAACCCCTTCATGGGGCCTCCTGTGGATACAGCATCTTTTGCCCAAGCCTCCCAACAAGCAGTATAAACGCTGCCTCGCCTGTAAGACCAGCGATTGGTAAGTATTTATTCATACGGACAAACTGAAAACAGCAGAGTCAAGCAGCCTTCAGAAAGCCCTGTGGAGCTGCTGTCGACGGAGCATCGCCCTGGCCTTCCTGCTGTGCCAGAGGCCACCATCGGCGCAGTGCTGGCTGCTTCAGGTGGGTGTCATTCATTCAGTTTAGCTTCATCTTTGCTGAATGCAACTTCACCAAAACTGGGAGTAGTAGAACCTGTCTCATCAGGTATTACTAAATGCCTGGATTGGTGAATGGGGAACGGTTGGAAGAAAGAGAAGCAGGGGGAAGCCAAATCTTGAAAAATGGGATAAATGACAATAAAATCTGTGATTTATTTGAAAGTCGTACAGGTCTTGTCAGTATAATTCAGCACAGTCTCTTAAACCGTCATTAACAGTAGAATCATATACTTACTCCAGAACCTGAGGGCTACAAGCTCAATGCAGAATGCTGGCATTCATGCTCTGGTCACCTCACCTGTCCAGGGCTTGCTTTTACTGTATCTTCAGCTAACCTATACACTGGCCAAATGGCAGATCTTCTTTCTGGAGCATAGCTCACACCTCCCCTGCTGAGGCCTGTTTTCATGTTTTTTCTATTTGCAAGGCAGTCTCCATCACGTCTGAAATAAGCCCATGAGGTCACCAGTCCACCAAGAGGGAGGAGTGACCTGGCTGGCCTCCTGGATTCCTCCTACTCGGTCTCTCTCCTACCTCGTTTTAGCGCCGCTGCTTGGAACTCTTCTAGTCCAGTATTACGTAAGCCGCTTGTGAGCAGACACCACACAGCATCTTAGTAAAGGCGCGTGCGAGTCCTACTGCCATTTGTTGGCTGTGATCGCTCTTCTGCAGTCTTCCTAAATCTATAATCCTTACAGTCTTTCTCCAGTCACCACTGGGCTCACTCCTGGGGAGTGCTGGGAGCACTTCTGCTCAGTGAAAAGTCTCCTTTGCCCCTGATGATTGTGCATCCTCCAAGATGTCTTCCAGGTCATTACTGGGAGTCCACGGCTGAATCACAGTGATCTGATCACTGGACACACGGGAAGTAGCGGGCTACAGGTATACAGCATTACTTCAAGGAAAGAAAGGACAATGTCTATTGCAAGGACCGGGTTCCGGCCCGTTCACAATCAATCAACCATAAAGGCATTAAGAAGTCCACGGAAATATGCTTAACTGGAAATAATACCCAAGATGGTGACTTTGAAACAGAAATCAAGGATCTTTTCACTACATACTATTTCCTGTCAGTTGGGTTAGGAAAGCCTCTTCATACAAATTGTACACAAAAACTTACTTGCTTTTACTTCAGAACAGATGGTCCACTCAGGCCCTGGTTTTCTGTGGCTTGGCCACAGCAGGAAAAAATCCAGCAAACAACACTGAAAGTAAGTAAAAGCTGTTATAGAACAGTCAGGTGTGAGGCACTATATAAAGTGACATGTACACAACAGAACGGTACATGATGATTAAAGAATAAAGCAGCACAAGAAAGACTGTACAGATCGTAATATTTATCAACAAAAGCTCTCGGGGAAAGAACTTTTTCACTTCATGATCTATTCAAAGAGCATATTTTTTAAAGAAAGAAATTACAGAACGGAAATAACTTCTAACAATGAAAGGCCTGTACTGGCATATTTAAGCTTAATCTTTTCTGAGAGGCTCCCCTCCAATGAATATTAAGAATACAGTAAAGGAGCTCATGAACGTCCTTTACTACACCTGCATTAAGCCTAGTAATACTGAGGGGGTTAGACTGGCCTTTGCAAAGCAAAGCTGGCAGGTTTCTGGATTTTGTAGGCTCTGGCGCTCAGCGGGAAGGAAGGTCTTTTGTCCCCTTGCAAGACTAATAAAACCTAAAACCTCCTCATTGATAGGGCTGAAAACTGGGGTAGGGGAGAGAAGAGAAAAAGAGATGAGAAATCAACATTATTAATACTGATCCCTTTAATTCTGTGCTTTGCTTCTATATAGAGAACTTTCAAATTCTTATAAATTATAGTAGCTTTCTGATGAAATTAAAAACTTCAGCAGGGGTCACTGTGGTCAAATGAGAATGATCCTGAGATCACTGTATGCCCACACGTGCAGCCAGCCCGAGCTGGGGGCTGGCCTGCAGCCACGGGGCGCACATGGTGAGGAGGGAGGCCGGGCTAGGACGGGCTGATCACCTTCACTCCTTTTTCAGCTCATTGCTGTTCTCCCCACTGGGCTTGAACAGGGGAATCTGCTGGCCATCCTTGAGCTCTAAGAAGACCTCCTGAAGGTTCCACCTGAGAGAAACCAAAAGTATAGCCTCTAATCAACGAAACACTGAGGCAAAAGACAGACATGGTTTAAAAGGAAAAAAGCAGTTGTTAGGAATGTCTTAAGTTTTTTAAACGCTATTTTATGTTAGCAGTATGTTAACGTTTTAACCTTCTGTTCCAGGCTCACATTATTTAACCAGCATCACCGTCAAGGCACGTTTTACCAATGAATGGCTGGCACCAGGGAAGAGGAGCAGCTCGCTCCTCCCCGTTTCCTAATCCCCCCGACCTCCAGCTCCGGGCTGGAAGCTGGCCAGCTCCTCCACTAATCCCGGGTTCAGGGGGCAGTGAGTCCAGGGGAGCCAGGCAGGGGCTGCCTGCTCCTTTTGTCCTTGAGAATTAAAACACATCCTGGCTAAACAGCAAACATCTCTGAGACAGGCTTCCCGGGGGGGAAGTGAGTGAGTGTAGCTACTGGCAACCAGACAAGAAAAGCCAATTAATGGGGTAGAGAGCTTATTTAAAGAATGTGACGAATAATTCTGGAACAGGACCCCATGCCTTTATTCACTTGTAATGACGGAGGCAGCAGTGTTGGAAGCTGCGACATAGCATCAAGTTATGGCAGACCTAGACTACTACAACTGTAAAGTTCTTCAGATTCAGTAGCGTGCACTGGATAAAATGTCTGGACTGAGCTTAAGAGCCCAAGTAGCAGCATGCTGTCCAAGCTGTGAAACTTCTCAAGCTTTGAAAAACTAATTCTTACTGCCACAATCATATAACTAAAATTGAAAACGGAAATCGTTTCCATCAGAAGGTTCTCCTCCTGCTGCCTGATTCCCACCCACTTTCCCATCATACCTCTTAAAGGGGGCATCTCTGGATGAGGTGACATAGAGATAGCCCTCTGACTTGGGTCCAGAGACAGGAATCTTCAACTGGGGGTATAAAATGAGAGAGGTAAGTGTATATATAGTGCTGTCCTCTCAAGAGATAACCTATGAAATCCAGTGATTATCCACAGAACCTGGTTGTTTCCGAACTTGAGCCTAGCTGAAGAATTCACCTTATTTTCCATCTGGCTCCCTTCAAATGCCCTGCACCTCTCTGGATGGCCTGGTGAGGTCAATGGCAGTGCTCCTATCTGGCAAGGAGACCTTATGTGCCAAACTCAATGTTCTGAGTACTTGCAATGATTATTTTTTAAATCCACGGTTAAAAAAGAACTACCGATATATGCAACAACATGGATAAAGGTCAAAAACATGTAGAGTGAAAGAGCCTTACCCAAGAGTATATGACGCATGATTCCATATCTTAGACCAAACTAGGTTGGGAAAAAAATGTCAGAAAGTGCCTCTGCTGGAGCTGTGGGGATGTGAGAGGACCAACTGGGAAGAGCATGAGGCAGCTCTCAGGTGAGGCAACAGTCTACATGTAGGTAGGGGCTTGAGTTGCACAGGTGGATGCATTTGTTAAAATTCATCAGGACAGTTAGATGTGCACCTTTCACAGAATGTAAATTTTACCTCAAAAAATATATATTAAGCTCTAGTTAATGATATATATGGCTTATGTATTTAAAGGTGAAATGTATGGATATTTGAAAATAATAAGATAGATAGGTTTCAAGAACAAATAAGGTAGAGCTAGACAAACAGGTATGGGATAAAAGCACACTGAGCAAAATATTAGTTACAGAATCCAGGTGGCAGATATATGGGTTCCACAGCATAAATTCTTTGATATTTTCTGTATGTTTGAAACTTTCATAATAAAATAGAAAGAAAAAACCAAAAAACAAAAAAAGTCCACTGTTTAATAAAAGGGGGAACTATTTCTAGCAAATTGGTCCATACTCTGACCTGGACCATAAAGCAGTTCTAAGAGGAGAGCTGATAGCAAAACACACCCTCCTCAAGAAATAAAAATCTCAATCTAACCTACCATCTAAAGAAGTCAGAAAAAGAACAAAGTCAGCAGAAGGAAGGAAATAATAAAGATCAGAGAGGAAATAAATAGATCAAAAAAACAACAGAAAAGATCAGTATAACCAAGAGCTGGTTTTTTGAAAAGATAAACAAAATCAACAAACCTCTAGCCAGGCTCACCAAGAAATAGAGAGGACCCAGATAAAATAAGAAATGAAAGAGGAGGAATAACAACAGTTATCACAGAGATACAGAATCCTAAGAGAATACTATGAACAGTTATATGCCAACAAATTGGACAACACAGAAGAAATGGACGAGTTTCTAGAAGCATACAGCCTGCCAAGACCGAATCAAGAAGAAACAGATAATTTGAACAGACTGATCACTGCAAAAATCCCCTGCAAACAAAGTCCAGGACCAGATGGCTTCACTGGGGAATTCTACCAAACATACAAAGTATTCTAAAAAGGAATTCTACCAAACATACAAAGTATTCTAAAAAAAACTGAAGAGGAGGGAACACCTCCAAATTCATTCTATGAGGTCACCAGCACCCAAAACCAAATAAAGACACTACCAAAAAAAGATAATTACAAGCCAATATCTCTGATGAATACAGATGAAAAAAAAAACCTCAACAAAATATTAGCAAACCAAATCCAACGATACATAAAAAGGATCATACACCATGATCAAGTTGGATTCATTCCAGGGTCACAAGGATGGTTGAACATACACAAATCAATCAAATGTGATACACCACATTAACAAAAAACACACGATCACCACAATAGATGCAGAAAAAGCAGTTGATAAAAATTCAACAACCATTCATGATAAAACCTTTCACCAAATGATAAAAATTCAACAACCATTCATGATAAAACCTTTCACCAAAGTAGGTATTAGAGGGAACACATCTCAACATAATAAAGACCACTTATGACCCACAGCCAACATAATACTCAACAGTAAAAAGCTGAAAGCCTTCCTGCTAAATTCGGGAACAAGACAAGGCTGCTCACTCACCACTTCTACTCGACATAGCGTTACCGCAAGTCTTCGCCACAGCAGTCAGACACACACACGAAACGCAGACTGGACGGAAAGAGGTAAAACTGTCACTATTTGCAGATGACCTGATACTCCACGTAGAGAACCTAAAACCACCACACAAAAACTATTAGGAGTAATAAATGAATTCAGCAAGGTAGCAGGATACAAGGTTAATTTGTAGACATCTGTTGCATTTCTTTACACTATTAATGAAATATCAGAAAGAGAAAGTAAAGCAGTCCCATTTAAAAGCGCTTCAAAAAACATAAAATACTCTAGGGATAAACTTAACCAAGGGCGAAACACCTATATGCTGACAACTATAGAACACTGATAAAGGAAACTGAAGAGGATTCAAAGAAATGGAAAAATATCCCGCACTCCTGGATTGGAAGAATATTGTTAAAATGACCACACTACCGAAAGCAATCTACAGGTTTCGTGCAACCCCTATCAAATTACCCATGACATTTTTCACAGAACTAGAATAATCTTAAAATTTATATGGAACCACAAAAGACCCAGAATTGCCAAAGCAACCCTGAGAAAAATGAACAAAGCTGGAGGCGTAACACTTCCAGACTTCAGGCCATACTACAAAGCCTCAAAACACCATGGTATTGGCACCAAAAGAAAAAGATAAATCAATGGAACAGAATAGAGAGCCCAGAAATAAACTCACACACCTATGGTCAATTAATCTACAACAAAGGAGGCAAGAATATACTACAGAGAAAAGACAGTCTCTTCAACAAGTGGTGCTGGGAAAGCTGGACAGCTACATGTAAATAAATGATATTAGAACATTCCCTCACACTATATACAAAAATAAAATCAAAATGATTTAAAGACCTAAATATAAGACATGATACCATAAAGTACCTAGAAGAGAACATAGGCAAAACATTCCTTGACATAAATTGTAGCAATATTTTCTTAGATCAGTCTCCCAAGGCAAAAGAAATAAAAGCAAAAATAAACAAATGGGACCTAATCAAACTTAAAAGCCTGTACACAGCAAAGGAAACCATCAACAAAACAAAAGGATAACCTACGGAATGGGAGAAAATATTTGCAAACGATGCAACCGACGAGGGGTTAATACCCAAAATATACAAACAGCTCATACAACTCAATAGCAAAAAACTGAACAACCCAATCAAAAAGTGAGAAGACCTATATAGACATTTTTCCAAAGAAGACCTGCAGATGGCCAACAAGCATATGAAAAGATGCTCAATACTGCTAATTATTAGAGAAATACAAATCAAAACCACAATGAGGTATCACAACAGTCAGAATGCTATCATCAAAAAATCTACAAATAAATGCTAGGAAGGGTATGGAGAAAAATGAACTCTTCTACACTGTTGGTGGGAATGTAAATTGGTGCAGCCACTATGGAGAACAGTGTGGAGGTTCCTTAAAAAACTAAAAATAGAACTACCATATGATCCAGCAATACCACTCCTGGGTATATATATGGAAAAAACAAAAACTGTAATTCAAACAGATACATGCAGCCCAATGTTCATAGCAGCACTATTTATAATAGCCAAGACATGGAAAGAACTCAAGGGCCCATCAGTAGACAACTGGCTTAAGAAGATGTATGTATGTATACACACACACACACAACACACAATGGACTATTACTCAGCTATGAAAAAGAATGAAATATTTCCATTTGCAGCAACATGGATGGACCTAGAGAATATTATGCTTAGTGAAATAAGTCATACAGAGAAAGACAAACCCTATACAATATCACTTATATGAGGAATCTAAAAAATAATAAAAATGAATTTATTTACTCACAGACATAGAAAACAAATTTATGGTTACCAAAGGGGAAGGGGTAAATTAGGAGTATGGGATTAACAGATACATACTACTATATATAAAATAGATAAGCAACAAGGATTTACTGTATAGCACAAGGAACTATATTCAATATCTTGTAATAACCTATAATGTAATATCTGCAAGAACAAACAACTGAATCACTATACATCAATTAAATTTTTTAAAAAAATCATCAATTATCCTTATCAGAATACTTGGGCACGAATTGCTTTTGTAGTTAGGGGGAAATATCTCTAATAAAACTATTTCCATTAAAAATAATAAAAACTGGGCTTCCCTGGTGGCGCAGTGGTTGAGAGTCCGCCTGCCGATGCAGGGGACACGGGTTCGTGCCCCGGTCTGGGAAGATCCCACATGCCGCGGAGCGGCTGGGCCCGTGAGCCATGGCTGCTGAGCCTGTGTGTCCAGAGCCTGTGCTCCACAACAGGAGAGGCCACAACAGTGAGAGGCCCGCGTACCGCAAAAAAAAAAAATAATAAAAACAACAACAAAAAATAAACTAGGTCAGATCAGTTCACTCTTGTCCTCCAAATATTTCAGGGCTTCTGCTTGTCACAATTAAGTGCACACACCTCACAAGACGATGTCACAGCCCTCTGGTTGCCTCAGCCCATTCTCCCTGCCCACACCCTCCCTGGGCAGCTGCACCTCTGCTGAGGACACACTGGCAGGGAGCACAGCAATGTGCCTTCGTGTACAAGCTGCTCAGCGTGGCCTTCCCTGTCATCACAACAACCTCCCAGGCCACTAACCTCTCCCTCCTAGGCCTCTACTAAGGCATTTGCTTCACCCTGTCTTATGCTGGAATTTTAAACTATAAACTTCCTGAAAGCCTTCTGTATCTCTGTATTCCCCACACAACTGAGAATCATTCCTCCAACTCAAAACATATTAAACAGAAGAAAAAAACCCTTCTTATATTCAGTTGAGTTTTATCAGTTGAACTATAAAAGAAGATAAGATACAGCTGAAAAAATGGACTGGCATTCCATGGAAGCAATGTAAATAAGCTTTAAAACTAAAGTTTAGGTGTATTTCAAGTTCAAAGCTGAAATACTGGCAAACCACCAATGATCATTTCTCTACAACCTCCCGTTCAAGATGGCGACCTGAGCACAAACAGGGCTTTCCGTGCCACATCAATTCCCCAGAAAGGAAAAAATCTATATGAAAATAAATTAATCCATAAGGCTTTTTTAAACGGTGCTAGGTACCACCTAGCGGCAGTTGTACGTAGCAGATTTCCCCATCCCACATCTTTCTCCAG
This sequence comes from Monodon monoceros, assembly GCF_005190385.1. Taxonomy (NCBI): domain Eukaryota; kingdom Metazoa; phylum Chordata; class Mammalia; order Artiodactyla; family Monodontidae; genus Monodon; species Monodon monoceros. Next base: position 9,679,510 of record NW_021703776.1, on the reverse strand, counting down.
CTTCCTCCAAGACTCCTTCCAGAGGACGGCAGCCCCTCCTCAGCTCAGTAGGCACCCGGCCTGCAGTTCGCAGGGGGGAGCACGTTACCTTTGCATCAGCAATGTCCACGAAGTTGTACTTGTCGGTGAGTCGGAGATAGTGAACGTTGAGAGGAGTGCCCAGAGCTTCCAGTGCCTCAGGGTGGCTGTGCAGATGCTCCAACGCCAACTGGTAATAGGAAGCCCTGGAAAAAGTTTCTAAGTGGGAAAGAAAAAGGTTACTTTTTTTTTTTTTAATTGAACTTGGTCAGGTATACTCTCCCTAGAAAGTGAGATGATGTAATTCATGTACAACATGGAAACAGAAACATGAAATTTATGGGTGGAATTATCATTAGGGACCATCTACCCTGAACTGTCCATTTTAGAGACTCCAAAACCAAAACATAGGAAGTCGGCATCTGCGGCGACGTGGCAGATGACCTTGAGCAAGGTACTGGACCTTTCTGTGCCTCAATTTCTTCACCTCTTATTTCCTCACCTCATTCGTTGCCTCTCTTCGTCTAAGGGGTCTGATCAGATCGTCTCTAACTTTCCTCTCAGTTCTAAGTCCTCTGGTTCCATGACTTGCTCAAAGTGGTACAGCTAATCCGAGGCAGAGCTGGGGCCAGAACCTACGACTAAACGCTAACTTGTCAAGTTTATAGATGTATGCCAACATTTCATGTAGATAAAGCTTACAAACTGCTCTCAGCCTCAGGTATCCTTGGCCCAAAGGCTACTAGGAACTCCAGGAAGCACCTCCCTGAAAATGCAAGGTGGGACAAGCCGCCCCGAGGAGAGAGCAAAGGACAGTGAGCTTCCCAAGTAAGTTTTTGTGTTTGGCAACAAGACAGACTTCCCTCTGTAGGCCCAACCACAGTAATGGACTGGAAAGGCGGCTTGAGCCTGCAGAGGCCAAGGAGAATGCCCCTCCAGTGCTGCTTCCCAGGAGAGGGGATGCTGCAGGCATGAACGAGGTGCCAGCCCTGAGGAGAAGCAGAGGCTGCGTCCAGACAGTTCATCTTCACTGAGCGATTTCTCAGCATCCCACAAGTTGTGAGATTAATGTTTACAACATCCTCGCATACAGGCACTAATATTACCCCTCGTCACATGGATAACTGAGGCCCAGGAAGAAGCCAGACCCCCCCCCCATAAGGCCACACAGCTAGTCTAGAGCCGGAGTTGGCTGCCAGGCCCCTGACCCGAAAGTGTACTCGTTCCCATCAGGTCCTGCCTCCGTCCCTCTGGCAGAGGGGAGGGGTGGCTGAGTTGTTCCGGTCTGAATTATCCCTGGGAATGCTCCTCTCCGGCCGCCACCAGACTCGCAGGCCTCTGGGCCCGCCCTGAAGGAAGGTGGGGAAGAGCGGGCGGAGGGGCCGGGGCCGGGGCCGCGGGTGACCCTCACATCCTGGCAGGAAGTAACGGGCTGCGGAGTCAGGGTGAGAAGCCAAGCTGGGCGGGCATAGAAGATCTTCAAAGAAAGTCAGTCTGGAGAAAACTACTGCTGCTGCTTCGCAACCAGTGGCGTGGAAATGCCCTTAAATGTCTCGGCTGCTCACAATAACCGCGGCCTGTCTTTACAAATTCAAATTTGGGTGCAGAGGGCTGGAAGCTGCATCTGCCAGGATTTTGCCAGCCTGGACACTGCTTTTATTTTCGGCTCTTGCCAGAGTCCGCTGCGCAAGGTCCCGTCCTCCAGTAAATCAACAGCAGAGAATGGCAAGGCAAGGCTTGAGAAAGAGCCAGTTTTCCACACCTGTGAACCATCTGGTGTCCCCCTTCCCTCTGTTCTTTCTCTGATCTCAGAAATCTTGATGGATCTACTGCTTGTGCACTGGAGTGAAAGCCCATCTTGCTTTTCTGAGGCTTCGTATGCAAGTGGGTCCTATTCCTTTGATTTGTTCTTGTGGCTCCTAGGAAAACTGGGATTACAGGATAAGAAGGAAGCTATAGCCAATGGAATGGCTTACTGGCTTCTAAAAATAGTCCTTTCCTTCTTTCTCTAACCTGCTGAAAGCATCTGAAGTATTTCCTTTGATGGAGGAACGGGGAGAGACAACTAGGAGGCGGCCCTGCCTCGGGCGCTTCATCGGATACTTACTCTGTATCAGGTAGTACAAAAGGGCGCAGCCCCCGCTAGCCGCCATGCCGGTAAAAAAGACCTGTTTCCCCAGAGGCACTGACATCCTGCTTCCTAGAGACTGAAAAACAAAAGATGTGAATTTATGGTTAGATTCAGGTTCATGCCAAGCGCCGCTGCCTGGATTGGACCCCACAGGGAAAGGAAAGCTAAGGAGGAAGCCAGCAAGGAGGCGAGGCCGCCTTCCCTTTCAGAACGCCAGGGCCGGTTCTGGAGCCCAAGCCAAAGTGCCCTCCCAAGGGTGGCCCGCATCCAGGACCCAGGCCATGGGGGCAAGGGCTGAGCACAGAGCCGGCATTCAGCCCTGCTGTCCTGAGGGACAGAACACAGCCTGTGTGCCAAGTCCCGCACAGCCAGGAAGTACAACCACTTTGTCTCACGCCGTCTGGTAAACAGGAAGCTTATCCTTTTGTTGCAATAGCTGGGCTTGTAAGCCTCCGAATGGGCCAGGGTGGTCTCTGGCTGCTTTCTTTCATGTTTTGAAAAACATCCCACCCCCTGGATGAGGACACGGTGGTCCTGACTTTCAGGCTTAATGAAGAGATGGACAGGAAGGAGACAGCTCAGCAAATTCAGGGCACCCAGCCCAGCCGGCCTGAACTCCCATCCCCTGAAGGCCAAGTGGGACTAGAAGCAGCACGTGGGTCTCGATGGCACCAATTATTCTCCTTCCTGGTGGCCTTTTAGCCACCGCTCACACCCAGGCCTTTCTGGAAAGTGTTTGCTACCTGGCCATAAAGCAGAGGAGGGCACCAGCTTAGATGAGTCACAGTTCAAAGGCGCGCACGGCCAAGACAAATCACATAAACGAGCAGCCCCTGAGGAGTGCCGACAGGCAGCTTCAACCCGGCTCCAGCTAACTTCACTACGCGGGCCAAGCCTGGAGGGATCTTCCGATTTTTCAAGAGGTCTTTTATGTAAAATTGCCTGAATTCTAAATGTTGACAGCCAATTAAAAAAAGAAAAGACCTAACAGAATACGCCTGTGAGTCAGGTTCTCTGTGGGCTTCCAGTTGGCTCTGACCACACAGGCTGCATGGGGCATCCTCGCCCTATAAGGTAATTCCTCTGCCCTCTGTGCTGACATTTCTCAAAAAAATAAAAAAAAAAAGATTTGGGGCAGAGATGGAAACTCCAGGTTTACATAAAGGAAAAGATAAACCATAAGTATGTATGTCCCCGTTTGCATATTTAACCTTAGACTGTATGTGCTTCTTTAGAAAACAAAGCCTTTGATGTGACCTAAAGGGGTGCGCAGTGCAGAACTAGGGGTAATGCTAATGCCTCCACTGGCTGATCGGAGTCCAGGTAAACACATTCTCATTACCTGCTTCTCCACTTTCTAGAACACGAGAGTAAGAACAACTGCCTATCATTTCTGACACCTGAAGGTGAGTGAATCCTGAAGGGAAGAAGGCCTGTTGGAGAAAGTTCCTCATGTGGATACTCTTTCTGGGAACTGATCATTAAACACACCCTCTGACAGGGCTAAAGTTGACCAGTTCTACACAGAAATATCATCAAATCCAGAGTTTAGATAAATCGAATGAAAGAGGGTGAAGTTTCGGATCATCCCTGTATTATTTACTTATATACTGTTTTGTTCAACTAAGAAAAAGGTGCCGAACCCCCAAATCAATGTTCTCCAGCTGCTGTGGAAGTTTCGGCTGTGCTGCAGAGTAGGTAAGAGTATTTCTCAAAGTTGAGGGTCAAGTCAATTGCAGTGATGTGACCTGGGAAGAGCCATTCAGTCTCATAAGAAAAACGAGCAGAGCATCTCCAAAGAATGCATTAGTCAGATCTTGCTTAACCTGAAGGAGAGCTCAACAGGGTGGGGCAGCGAGCAGGAGTTCCGCACGGCTGCAGCTGCCAAAGCGAGCATGAGAGACAAGGGAAAAGTCATCCTACACGGTTCAGCGACAAGCCACCCCATCCCCTCACGTGGCCTTGCAGCCACAGGTCAGCACTGAAGACCAGGTGAACCCACAACTATCTGGGGAGCGACGTTCATCTACTGTCTAACCTGAGCACACCCCGGAGGCTTCCAATGGGGAACTTGGCCCCAGAACAGCCATTACCTTCTGCCACTTCGTAGCCCAGCTTCCTTGAAAATCATCAAAGTAAAGTTGCCCTGCAATCAGACAAAAACTTTACATTAAAATCACTTTTTCAGGGACTTGCCTGGCGGCCCAGTGGTTAGGACTCCGCGCTCTCACTGCTGAGGGGCCTGGGTTCAATCCCTGGTTGGGGAACTAAGATCCCACAAGCCGCGCAGTGCAGCCAAAAAATAAATAAATAAAATCACTTTTTCAAACCCAATTCTTTCTGGTTTCTAGTTTTACACAGCCAAGATTTCTTACCGGTCTAAGCTTCAGAGCATGCAAGAAGTTACGCTGAAGTTCTGAAAGGAGCCTTATCTATACAGGGCCCTGGCTGTTCCCTCTGACTCCTCTGCCATATGAAGAAGAAAAAACAACGCCTGCTGGTTTCCTCTCTGTGTACCGTGCATGTTTTGGTGCAGCAACCAGAAAACTGGTGTGGGCGGGAGATGGTGTGGGACCGCAGCACATATAATGGGACCAGTCCACAGACACCGACACGAGATGCTATCCATGTAAGCTGTACTCCAGTGGACTAAAACAGCATCTCAGGGTTAAAAAGAAACAACAGTATATTAAGTGCATATGTAGCCATTTATGATACTGATAATAGCTAACACTCATATCTCCTGCTACTATGTGCCTGGTGGTATTCTAAGTGCTGCACATATAAGGGTTCACTGAATTCTCACAACAACCCCCATGAAGTACGAACTACTGTTATCATCCCCATTTTACAGACCAGTAAACTGAGACACAGAAAGGTTAAGTAACATACCCAGATTCACACAAATAAGTGTGTAAGTGGCAGACCTGGGATTCAGACCCAGGCAGTCCAGCTCCAGGGCTGTGCCCTCACCCACCATTACACACTGACTAAGATATCTGTGATTTCAGAGACACTGAGATGTGAAGAAAAAAAAAAATGTCTCGGCATTACAATATATTTATAACGTTCAGTGCAAAAGGCGTTGTCAGGTGTGCCTTCCCTGCTATTTTTCCAGACAAAAGCGTGGCAGGTATTCACACCTTTGCTCTTCCTTCCTTTGGCGTATCAGCAAATGGTTGTTGAGGACCTGCCCTGGGTCAGACAGATGGTGCTGGGGATACAGACAATTCACACAAATTTCAACACAGACGAGGCCACGGAGCACAACCGCACAGTCAGGCACACCCACCCCTACACACACACACACACACACACACACACACACACACACACACACACA
>NW_021703776.1:9581865-9674008 GCF_005190385.1 Monodon monoceros | reverse complement strand
CACACACACACACACACACACACACACACACACACACACACACACACGGCACCACTCACAGGGTAAACGGCCTAGACTCACACACTCATTAAGATGGGTTTCCAGCATTTGGAAGCTGTATAAAGTGCCTTGTTCTAATTTGCACAAAGGCGCCCACGGGCGAGCAGCCCAGTTACTGTGCCCCCATGTGTGCACCAAGAGAGGAAGCAGCACCCAGGAAGTGGTCGGCCCTGCCTGGAGGGGATCAGCAAAGGTTTCACAGAGGAAACCGACTCAGCAGAAGGAGGTGAAGGGGTAGGAAGAGGGCTTCAGATTTGCAGAAATGACGAGCAGAGGGAGAACAGAGGGGCAGAAACGAGAGCTGCAGAAGTACGGGGAGCAGAAGGGGAGCCACAGGAAATGGGTCTAGAAATAGAGGCGGTTACTGCTCAGAAAGGCCCTCTACCCTGCGCTTCTAGGTCTAGAAATAGAGGCAGTTACTGAAAGGCCCTCTACCCTGCGCTGCTGGGTCTGCTCTGCAGGTGAGGAGCTGCAAGTGGGAGGAGAAGGGTGCGGCGCGAGCAGCCAGGTGACTTCTGCGACAACTCAGACCAGCGCAGTAAGGCTGGATCAAGAGGGTGGTATCTTAAAATATTTAGGACCGTTCTTATGTATTTGCTAATTTGTACACCAACTTCGTCCAAAAAGGATGATGGGGCTAACAAGGACATGCATATCAGAAGAGAAGTAAATAAATGGATGAGGAAATGAAGACAAATGGAAAATAATTTTAAGAAAAGAAACACAGCTGGGGTAAAGTTAGTGTCCCAAATTACACACTGTCATGCACTTAGACATTTCCTCAAGGTGGCCACGGATTTGACACTGAGCTTCCTATCTGCTCAGCAGAAAAGGCAGCCTCGGCATCTACAAGGTCCAGAGCATCCATGGAGGAGTACCACACCTGCTAATAACACACCAAGCCTGAGAAAGATCTCTCCCACACATGTTCAGAACGGGAATCTCTCAAGTGGCTGGTGTTACAAACAGCATCCCCAGATTTTTCTCTTTAAGTTCATAACTTTCAAATGACTATTTTTTATAACATTTCATAATGAAAACCACAATCACAGTCCACGAAAAAAACATAAACAGAATTTTACAAGTGTCCCAAGCAGTGAGGACTCAGTAGGAAGCTCTGCTGGGCTACCTTGACTCCGTGGAGAGGTAAGGCAGTCGTGATCGACCTGCTCTCCATTTGCCAAAGCGGGGTGAAGGGACTGGGGTGGGAGGCGAGAAAGGGGGCTCAGTCTCTACTCCTGTTTAACCAGCTTCAGTTTACCTGCTCCGTCAGCTAGCTTTTGAGTAGAGTGTTCAGCAGGCCCTAATCTCACAGAAAAAATTCAAAAAGGTGCTGTAAAACTAGAGATAGACTTTAGGCTACCTCTAAGAATGTGACATTTTAAAACTAAGCTTTTGATAAGAATTGGAAATATTTAAACTTGATGTGAAAATCTGCTAGAAACTTAAATTCAATTAGTCTATTACACAGCCAATCAAGAAAAGAATTTTTTTGCTTTACCGTTAACCAAGCGGAACGGGTCGCGACCCATTTTGAAAATTAAGGGACTGGTTAGCCACAGGAAGACGGAACAAAGTACAGGCAAGGTCTCTCCAGAAAGCAGTCCTAAGTAGCTCTGCTCTGATATACGAAGGGTGACTTCAGCCTCCAAAGGCCAATGGTCTACAAACTTCTTTCAAAGTACTGAATCCCTTTCTAGAGCCAAAGGACAATCTGTTAGACAGCTGCGGGAGCTGGCACAGGGCAGGAGGGCCCTCCTGGCTGCCTCCCCTCGAGTCCCCGACCAGATGAAGGAGGTCTACAGAATATCGCTAGGGCGATGAACAGAAGCTCCCCTGAGGGTTCCAGCCACAGGCAGGATCTGACCTGGGAAGAGTAGAAGCAGTACCGTGGTGCAATCTCAACCTCTGTGCACATCAGAATCACCTGAGGAGCAGCTCAGGGTCACGAAGCTATTCCACACCAGAGCTATGACATGCATCTGTCTTGACACCGGAGGCCCTGGTCTTTCCACTGAGTGACGAAACACACATTACAGACCACAGATTTCAGAACAACCAGCCTCTCATACAAGTGATACGCGCTGTCCAAAAGCCACTCCAAAAGTTCACAGGTGCCACTGTATCCCCAAGTCATAATTTCAGGGGTCAAGACAGAACAAAGAGACATAAAATCCACTCAGAAGGAGAAGGAGAGAGAGGTCTTCCCTATTTGTTGAATGACACTGCCCACAGCTACTGCCACTCTTAAGGACTACACATCCTTCCAGCCTTTATAAAATGAAACCATGACGGGGAGGGAGGGCAGAGGAGGGGAGAGAATCAGGCTTAAGAAAACAGACATGAAAAAATTAAGGCAGTAAGAATTAAAATTAGAGTGAAAGAATAAGGAAGGAATAAAGCCGAAAAGACCAATAGAGGAAAAAACAGAATTTAAGAAGTAGGAATAGCAAAAAAGAAATAAAACAGGCCTAAACTTTAAAAGAATGAAATTATATTTGAGATAAGGGAGACAAAAAAGGCTAATAACAAAACCCAAAAGTATAACAGCATGCAAGTAAATGTGATAAAAGATTTTTTTAAAAACTAAAAGAACATAAATGTTCTCACCAAAAATAAATAAATAAATGTTAAGGGATGGATTTGTTAACTAACTCATTAGAGGGAATGCTTTCACAGTGTTTACGATATGTATATCAAATCACCACAGTTGTATACTTTAAATATCTTACAATTTTATTTGTCAATTATACCTCAGTAAAAATGAAAAAGAAAAAAAAAAAAGGTGATTATGTTAAAATGAGGCCAGTAGGGTAGAGCTCTAATCCATTATGACTAGTGTCCTCATATGAAGAGGAAGAGACACCAGGGATGCAGGTGCACAGAGAAAACCATGGGAAGAACAAGACCACGCAAGCCAAGGAGAGAGGCCTCAGAAGAAACCAACCTGCCAACACCCTGGTCTCCAACTCCCAGTCTCCAGAACTGTGAGAAAATAAATTTCTGTTGTTGAAGCCCCTTCCCCCAAATTAAAAGACTAAGAAGGTAAGCATTTAAAAACTTAAGCATAGAAACATTAGTGCCAGCTTACCAGTTTCGGCTCTGGAGTCTTAGAATAACCAAAGGCTTCTAGAGGAATAATCTCTATTCCGAATTCAGGATAATCCCAGGCAAGCACCCTGGCATGAGTCAGCTTTCCCCCTTGGTTAAGCTGAGTTAAAAATGTTGAGGGCAGGGGATGGTGGTGGGATGAATTGGGAGATTGGGATTGACATATATACACTAATATGTATAAAATAGATAACTAATAAGAACCTGCTGTATAGAAAATAAATAAAATTTTAAAAATATAGTTTAAATAAAGGCAGTTAATTGTAAAAAACAAACAAACAAAAAAAACACCTACAAAGACACACACAAGAAACGACAGAAAGTAGAGCCTACTTTGAACAATAACAATTTACTCAAATCTGGGAGAAATTTCCACTAATTACAGTGTGAATGAAGACAGAGACACACACCAGTGGCCAACTGCAGCCCTGCCTCTGAAAGGTAAGAGCACAGTTGCCAGGAAGTGCATGGGAAGAGGGTGCAGCAGCCCTTCGCCTCTCTCCACCCCTAGCCCAAAGTTTCTGGGTTTGTAGCAATCAGGAAACAGGCAGCCAGCCCCAGAGTGGGTGAGTCCTGACAGCCACTCTCCCTACCCCAACCGGAAGTTCTTTTTCTATATCCATTCCAAGACTACGATCCTTATCAGTACAACCCCACAGTAAGTAGACACAGGACTGGCAGTGGCAACAATTCACTCCAAGAAATAAAATAATATGGAAAAGAGCATTGATCTAGACACATAATTAGTTACTGAAAGACACTGCCTGTAAGAACCAAGTACAACAGGAATAAAGAGACATCATGCTAAGAAGGAAATGGGAAAAACTCAGATAAGGAGATTTCAAGGAAACCTGAAAATGCAACAGCAGACCTGCCATTAGCATTGGAGAAAAACAGCAGAATTAACATGGCAGAAAAGCTGAATTCATAATGAGGAAGTTACATCCAAGACATTTTCCCATAATGTGGAATGAAAGAGCAAAAATAGAGAAAATGACAAATGCCAATTTTATAGAATTAAGATCTACCAAACCTGATCACTGTAATAGCTGTTAAATGGAAGAAGAGACAAAACAAAATTATACTAGAAGAAAACTTGACAGAGTTGAAAAAAGACAAAACTGCACACACACCGTGTTCCAGATCCATTTGCCATCCCTCACTGGCAAAAACTTTACATGAAAAAAAATTTAAAAAAAAAGAAGAATCCAGTGCCCTAAAAAGGTATACCCATAAAGAACAATGAATTCCCAAAGACAATGGAATAATAACAATAAACTCCTGAGAAGCACAGAATGTGATCCAAAAACACTGTAACCGGGAATTCCCTGGCGGTCCAGTGGTTAGGAGTTGGTGCTTTCACTGCCGAGGACCAGGGTTCGATCCCTGGTCAGGGAACTAAGATCCCCAACCAGGGTTCGATCCCTGGTCGGGGAACTAAGATCCCTCAAGCCCCCTCCCCACCCCCCCCAAAAAAACCCAAAACAACTCTATAACCAATCAAACTGTGTGAAGACAGAGGAAGGCATTATAAATTTGGAAAGAACTCAGGTATTATAATATACAGAGCCTTCCTGAAACATTAGTTAAGATATACTACATTTCATCAAAAGATAAATCCAGGGCTTCCCTGGTGGCGCAGTAGTTGAGAGTCCACCTGCCGATGCAGGGGACACGGGTTCGTGCCCCGGTCCGGGAAGATCCCACATGCCGCAGAGCGGCTGGGCCCGTGAGCTGTGGCCGCTGAGCCTGCGCGTCCGGAGCCTGTGCTCCGCAACGGGAGAGGCCACAACAGTGAGAGGCCCGCGTACCGCAAAAAAAAAAAAAAAAAAAAAAAAAAAAACTGAAGGATTTAAACTCTCATATTGTGGTAGGTAGGTTCCCAATTTGTCCCTCAGTGAACCACACCTCCTGGTGTTTACACCCTCTCACATGAACCTGGGCTGGCACTAGTACTCATTTCAGCCAACAGAATGAGGCCAAACTGATGCTGTGGCAGTTCCATGCCTCAGCTTGAAGGAGGCCTGGCCTTCCACTAGCACTCTTGGGAGTTCCAAGCTGTCATCTAAGAAGTGTGGTTACCCTGCCCTGCTATAGAGATCACATAAAAAGAGTAAGTGAAGAGGGCACTTGGTAAGGGAGAGGACTGAGACTAGATGATAGCATAGATAGTAGATAGACAGACACACATGCCCCACGGTTCCAAGATCCCAGTTGAGCCCAGCCATCCTTCATGGACATTCCAGTCTAAGTGAGCCACCACATGACTACAGTACCAGCAGAATAACCATGGAACAGAAGAACCATCCAGCTGTTGCAACCATACATCATGAGACTTAACAAAATGGTTCTAAGTTTAAAGCCACTAAGTTTTGAGATGGTGTGTTATGCAGCAATAGAAAACCAAAACATCTTTTAAAAGCTTTTCTAGGGACTCACCTGGTGACCCAGTGGTTAAGAATCCGCCTGCCAATGCAGGCAACAGGGGTTCAAGCCCTGGTCTAGGAAGACCCCACACGCTGCGGAGCAACTAAGCCCATGTGCCACAACTACTGAGCCTGTGCTCTAAAGCCTGCACGCCACAACTACTGAAGCCCACGCACCTAGAGCCCGTGCTCCGCAACAAGAGAAGCCACTGCAACAAGAAGCCTGTGCACCACAACGAAGGGTAGCCCCCGCTCACTGAAACTAGAGATGGCCCGGTGCAGCAACAAATACCCAACGCAGCCAAAAATAAATAAATAAATAACTTTTCTAAAAGGATTTTTTAAAAAAACAACTCCTTCAAATATATGTCACCTTTAAGAGCAAAAGTTTAAAAAGCAATGAAAGGCTTAAAAATGGAAGACTTGGCATATTCATACAAGAACAAAGCAGAGTGGAAACATTCAAAGAGTAGAATTCAAGGCAAAAAGCATTAACTGGGATAAAAATAGACAAAAATATAATAGTTATAAAAATTAATGGGCAAACAACATAACACTAAAAATATACAGCTAAAAACAACTAAAGAAAACATATAAAAAAAATTGGAAACAACCACAGTAGGAGATCAACATATCATTTTCCATCTTTTACAAATCCAGTCAACAAAAAGCAATGAACAACAGGGAATCTGCATAATTTTTTTAACCTTGCAAGATTCAACGTGTGTGTGTGTATGCATGTATACATATTTGAACACAGTGAGATTTTCCAGTGTCTAACAGGCAGCATTCATCCCATAAGGCTTTGTAAGGCTTTGTTTCTCCTGTTCTCACCACCCAATCCTGTGACTACTTCCTGGAGAATAAATCTGTACAACTCATGAGAGGGTAAAGCAAGTGCAGATCAGTAATTATGTATCTTAAACCAATTAATCTGAACCACTGTGGAAATTCATCTCATACTACTACAAGTGGCTATTATCCTTAATTTTGAAGATTAAAATGGTAATTTTTTTTTTTTTTTTTTTTTTTTTTGCGGTACACGGGCCTCTCACTGTTGTGGCCTCTCCCGTTGCGGAGCACAGGCTCCGGACGCGCAGGCTCAGCGGCCATGGCTCACGGGCCCAGCCGCTCCGCGGCATGTGGGATCTTCCCGGACCGGGGCACGAACCCGTGTCCCCTGCATCGGCAGGCGGACTCTCAACCACTGCGCCACCAGGGAAGCCCTAAAATGGTAACATTTTGACAGAGTTTTAAATAAGACGGGAGAACTTAAATCAGCTTAATGCCATTTTCAGTAAGACTAAAACAAACTAGAAACGTTAACAGTTGTTATCCATTCAGTCAACAAATATTTGTCAACTGCATCCAAAATACCAGGCACCATGTTGTGCACTGGAAATACAGAAGAGAACAAGACAGTTAGTTGTTCACGGATTTTACACTGTAGTGGGAGGAGACAAACAATAAGACTGTTTTAGTTAGTGATAAATACTTTGGAAAAAATAGAGTGTTCAGAGACTGAGAAGACAAGCCACAGACTAGGAGAAAATATTTGCAAAAGACGTATCTGATAAAGGACTTTTATCCAAAATATACAAAGAACTCATAAAGCTCAGTAAGAACACAATAAGAAAATGAATCACCTAATTAAAAATGGGCAAAAAATGTGAACAAACAGTTCAACAAGACATAAAGATGACATAAGCATATGACAAGATACTCAATGTCAAATGTTATTCGGAAACTACAAATTAAAACAACAATGAGATACCATTAGGCACCTATCAGAACTGCTAAAATCCAAAACACTGACAACACTAAATGCTGGATGTGGAGCAACCACTGCTGGTGGGAGTGTACATCCACTCTGGAGGACGATTTTGCAGTTGCTTACAAAACTAACCTAGTCACCTACTTACATACATACATACATACATACACGTGACATGCTAGAAAGTGAAAGGGGGAAAGAGCAGTTTTAGCTGTGGAGTGAGGGAAGGCCTCCCTGCCAAGATCTCAGTTGAGACTGAAGGAGTAATCTGAAAACCCAGGGAAGGGCAAGTAAACCAGGCTAAGGCCCTAAAGCAGCCACCGGCTTGGTCTGTGCAAGCAGCAGAAAGCAGGCTAGTGTGGTAAATGAGGGCAGGCAGGGTCTTCACCACACGGATCTTTACAGGGTATGGTGCTGAGTTTGAATTTAAGTCCAGGTGTAATGAGAAACTGCTGAAGATTTCAATCAGGGGATGACACGCTCTGGCTTGGTTTTTTGTTTTTTTGGTTTCTCTAGAAAGGGCAAGAAGGAAGCAGGAAGTCCAGTTAAAAGTCTTCTGTGGTAGTCCACACCAAAGGTGATGGCAGCTGGACTAGCTGGTGGCAGTGGAGATGCAAAGAAGTGAACAGATGTCCGATATGAAGCACAATAACAAGGCTGAAGGACACGGCACGTAGCAGAGTGATTTCACAGAATTTATCATTATCCTTAAACCTCCTCACAAATATTTTGAGCATTCTAAACTACAATGCAGTTAGAATTCAGAAATGATACAAGAGTCTTGTAGAATAAGCTTTAAATAGTAAACTAGGATTTCTAAATCTCACGATGTCTCATCTGTTTGAACAAAATACGTTTCAAGGCCATTCTCTTAAAGATGTGAAAACACAGCCACAATATATTCAGTATGTTCTGGCATCCAAAACTTCATATAACAGACTCTGATTCGTAACTATTTTTCAAGTGAGTATGAGTAAGGCAAACCCTATTAAACATTTACTTCAGCATTTCTACTGAAAGTCTCCATTTTAGAAAAAGAATTTAGAAAAGTAAAACAATTCGGTATCAGTGACTAGATTTAGAATCTGGGAGGCTTGTGGTTGACTCTACCGTCCCTGAAACCCTCCCTTTATTTGACTCAACCCTCTACCTATTTTCCTTTTACTTCTCTGGCCAGTCCTCTTAAGTTCCTTACTGCAATCTGTAGTCCTCTACCTGTCCTACATTCTCCCTTATTCTATGTTACGGGCTGAACTGCCACCCCCTCCACTCACCACAAAATTCATATGTTGAAGCCCTAATACCCAGTATCTCAGAATGTAACTGTATTTGAGAATAAGGTCTTTAAAGAGGTAATTAAGTTACAGTGAGGTCTTTAGGGTAGGCCCTAATCCAATTATGACTGGTGTCCTTATAAGAGGAAATTTGCACAGAGACATGTGGGCAAACAGAGAAAGGACCACGTGAAGACAAAGGGAGAAGATGGCCATCTTCAAGCAAAGGAGAGAGGTTTCAGAAGAAACCAAAATTGATGACACCTCTAGAATTGTGAGGAAATAAATTTCTGTTGTTTAAGCCACCCGGTCTGTTGTATTTTGTCGTGACAGCCATAGCAAACTAATACACATTATGTCCCCACTTCCACCCCCAACTTCCGTCCCCATCCCAATCTTCACCTAAGATCTTATTCAATGACTTGAATTTGGGTCTACTAAGATGATTCCCAAATCTCTGTATCTAGGCCAGGCATCCCTTCTGTGCTTAAACTAAACCTCTGTTAAACACTTACACATATCCCCAAGTGAGCTTCTTCCCCTACCTTCCCCTCTGCCGTGCCAGCTCTCCCCTTCCTGCATTCCCTACTGCGGTGGATAGAACCAATCCAGGTGCCTAAGTAAGGTACCTGGGAGTCATCATCATCATCAAAAACAAAAATAGCTACCACATAATTACTGAACATGTGAGAGCTTTACATGCATCTCCACAAAGGAACGAGAACTCTCATATACTGCTGCTGGAGTATAAGTTAGTAAAAGCACCATAAACTACTGTTTGACAATATCTATTAAAGTGTACACGTACATACCCAATAACCCAGAAATCCCACTCCAAGATATATAGAAAAACATACATACGTACATACAACAAAAAGCACACAGAAGATGTTCCTAGCCATGTTATTTATAATAGGCCCCAAATAAGAATATCCTCAATGACGGAATGGAGAACAAAACAACTGTTGTATGTTCACACGATGACACACAGTACATCAATGAAAATGAACAAGTGAAAATAAACCTTAGAAACACCATATTGGGCAAGAGAAGTCTGGATCCCAAATATTGCACACTGAATAATTCTCTATGCATAAAATATTTTTCCTCCCCAAAGGTGGGGGGCGGGCAGGTAAAAAACACACAACACAGGATGTCATCACCAATAAGGCAGAGTAAAGAGACCCCAGCCTCCATCTCCCAACAAATAACGATCAGACAGCTATCCGTGAATGAAAATCGATCCTGGAGAGCTCAGGAATCCACTTAAGGAGCATCCGCAACACAGTGGGTGAAAAAGCCTGAGGATAACTGCACAAAAAAGGTAAGAAGAAAGTCTGACTTTGCCTTCACCAGCCCATCCCCCAGGCCAGCACTGCTCAGTGCCAAGAGGGAACTCCCCTATGCGAGACAGTTCTCCTTGCCAGGAAAAGGAAAGCAGGTGAGTGACTAGCTTCCCCAGCCTTTCGGGGCATGGCACACAGGACCTGCTGCAGTTTCACCCCACCAGAGACAAGCAAAGCTGACAAGTATGGAGAGAGAGCTCGGAACAGGAAGGAGGGCCGGGGCTACCAATATCAGCCATGTGGCAGGAGTAACACAGTTCCCAGGGGCCTGCTCTGCAGAGGATCCCAGCAGCTTTCACCAGCAACAGGCCTGGTGGACACTGCAGAGCTGGCAGCCTTCATCACTGAGGACCTCACTGCACGCCCCAGCAGACTGCTCCACAGAGGACCCCAGTAGGTTTCACAGCTGAAGAAACCAGAAGGCAGCACTGCCTGCTGTAGACCCCCTGCAGATTTCACCTCTGAGATTTTCACCCACAGGTTTTCACTCTGACAACAGGGCTGGAGTCCCTCCCCATTCCTTCCCCACGGCTTCCCACTTGAGCCCAGGATCCTCCCCTGCAGCCAACTCAGGCTGCTGCAGCTGCGTGCAAACGAGACACCAGCCTAGACCCCTGCAGCTGACCCCCACCGATGTGCCTGCCCCTATGGCCCTTGCAGCCACACATGTGCACACCAACAGCTAAGGCCCACATAAGACTCTGACTCTTGTCACTGGTCTGCACAGCTGCACATGCTGGCAGCCAGCCCCTGCAGGCCACTGGCGCCAACTCCCATCACCGGCCTCCAACGCCATGCACATGCCTGCAGCAAGCCCCTGAAGCCACACAAGTGTATGGTGACAGCCCAGGTCCCCAGAGCTGCTCAGGCACCCAGAGCAAGCCCCAACTCCTGTCACTGGCCTGCACCTCACATGTGCCCAAGACAGTCCCAGCAGCCACACCTCTATGCTCACCAGCCTTGATTCCAGATACCGGCTCCAAAGCCACGCATGCCCCATGGCTAGCTCCTACAGACTCACAAGTCAACTCTAACAGCCAGGTCTCCTAGAGTTGGCCCCTGACCCTGCTACTGAACCTCTGACCTTGCCACTGCGCATGTATCTGCAGCCAATCCTGCCCACACAGGCTGCAGCAGCCCTCGCAGCCAAGCACGTGGCACCAACTCTGGCCACCACCACTGCCTGTCCTGGTACATAGCCGCTGGACCTGCAGACACTGCTGAGGACCTCAAGAGCCCTTGCAGACACTATGGACCGCCTCTGGCTCTCACCAAGGATCACACAGTTGTCGGTGTAGTGGATTCCTGCTGCTTGAACTGACAAGATACCATGCACCCGTGGGGCCTGTAGGTGCCACACACCCGTACACTTGGCACCCTGCACCGCTAGACCCAGGTTTACAGTGCAGTCCAGTGGGCCGCCACCTGCAGGTGAAGGTCTTTCCTTAGTGAAGTCAGTCCATAAAGTCTAGAAGTGACTGCTTCCTCAAATACAAAGATGCCTACAGCAACCAGAAAGAAACAAGGAAAACTGACACCACAAAAAAACCAGTAAATCTCCAGTAACTGACCTCCCCCCAAAACGGAGACAGGCGAACTGCCTGACAAAGAATTCAAAAAACTGTTATAAAGATGGTCAGAGAGCTACAAGAGAACACAGATAAACAATTTAATGAAATCAGGAAAACAATACAAGAACAAAATGAGAAGTATAACAAAAAGATAGAAAACATAAGAAAGTACCAAACAAATTGTGGAGCTGAAAAATACAGTCACTGAACTGAAGAATTCAATAGAGAGCTTCAACAGCAGACTAGATCAAACAGAAAAAACAATCAATGAACTCAAAGACAGGTCATTTGAAATTACCCAATCAGAGAAACAAAAAGAAAAAAGAATGAAAAGGAATGAAGAAAGCCTACAGAACTTATGGGACACCATTAGAAGAAATAAACAATGCATTATGGGAGTCCCAGAAGAAGAAACAGAGAAAGGGCAGAAAGCTTGTTTAAAGAAATAGTGGCGGAGAACTGCCCAAAATGGAGAGAGTTTGGACATCTAAGTTCTTGAAGCTCATAGATCTCTGAACAATTCAATCCAAAGATAACTTCCCCAGGATACATTATAACTTTCAAACTTAAGAGACAGAGAACCTCAAGAGCAGCAAGAGAAAGGAAGCTTGTCACTTACAAGGGAACCCTCCTCACACTATCGGTGGGCTTCTAGCAGAAACCTTACAGGCTGGGAGAGAGTACGATGATATATTCAAAGTGCTGAAAGAAAACAATGCCAACCAAGAATCTGTTATCTAGCAAAGTCATCCTTAAGAAATGAAGGAGAGAGAAAAAGGTTCCCAGACCAAAAAAAAAAAAAAAAAAAAAAAAAAAAGGCTGAGGTACTTCATTATCACTAGACCTGCCTTACCAAAAATGTTAAAAGAAGATCTTCAGGGCTTCCCTGTTGGTGCAGGTTGAGAGTCCACCTGCCGATGCAGGGGACACGGGTTTGTGCCCCGGTCTGGGAGGATCCCACATGCCGCGGAGCAGCTGGGTCCATGAGCCATGGCTGCTGAGCCTGCGATTCCGGAGCCTGTGCTCCGCAACGGGAGAGGCCACGACAGTGAGAGGCCTGTGTACCACAAAAAAAAAAAAGTAAGTACACTAAATAGTAACATGAAAACATATGAAAATATGAAAGTTAAGTAGTCAAATTCAGAAAACTCCAACATAGTGGTATGTTAATCACTTAACTCTAGTAAAAAGGTTAAAGGGAAGAAGTACTATAGCTACAACAATTTGTTAATGGATATACAATATGATAAGATATAAATTGTGACCAAAAAAAACCCCATAAAATGTAGGGGGAGTAAAAGGGTAGTTTTTTGGTATGTGATTGAAATTAAATTACAGTTAACTTTAAAGTAGACTGTTATATCTATAAGATGTATTATGAAAGTCTTGTGGAAATCACAAAGCAAAAACCTACATACATACACAAAAGATTTTTTTCTCTTCTTAAAAAAGGGAGCCAAAGCGTACCACCATGGAAAATAATCAATTGACAAAGGAAGAGAGCAAGAGAGGAAGATAACAATAAACACCTATATTTAAAAAAAAGATCTCAAATAAACAACCTAACTTTATATTTCAGGGAATTACAAAAAGAAGAACAAACTAAGTTCAGTGTTAGCAGAAGGGAGAAAAGAGCAAAGATCAGAAAAGAAATTGATGAAACTGAGACCAGGAAAAAAAAAGAAAGGCTCAACAAAATTATGAGGTAGTTTCTTGAAAAGATAAACAAAACTGACAAACCTTTAGCTAGACTAAAAAAAAAAAGAGAGCAGGAAGACTCTAAATAAAATTAGAAATGAAAGAGGAAACATTACACTGATACTACAGAAATATAGAGGATCATAAAGATTACTGTGAACAATTATATGCCAAAAGATTAGATAACCTAGAAGAAATAGAAGTTCCCAGAAACACACATCTACCAAGAATGAATCAGGAAGAAAGAAAAAACCTGAACAAACCCATGAGTAAAGAGATTACCCATAAGTAATCAGAAACCTTCCAACACAGAAAACCCCAGGACCAGACCACTTCACTGGCAAATTCTATCAAATATCTAAAGAAAAATTAATGCCACTCTTTCTCAAATTCCTCCAAAAAGTTTAAGAGGATGGAAAATATTGAAACTCATTCCACCAGGCCAGCATCACCCTGATTCCAAAGTCTGATAGTGACACTACAAAAAAAGAAAACTAAAGACCAATATCCCTGATGAATAGAGATGTAAAAATTCTTAACAAAATATTAGCAAACTGAATCTAAGAACACATTTTAAAAGGACTATATACCATGACTAACTGGGATTTATTCCTGGGATGCAAGGATGGTTCACCATTCACAAATCAATAAATGTAATACATCACATAATAGATAATCATAGGATCATCTCGACAGGTGCAGAAAAAGCATTTGACAAAACATGACACCCTTTCATGATAAACACCCTCAGCAGATTGGGTGTAGAAGGAACATAACTTCAACATAATAAAGGCCATACATAACAGACCCACAGCTAACATCATACTCAACAGAGAAAACCTGAAAGCGTTTCCTCTAATATCAGGAATAAGACAAGGATGCCAGCTATTACCAGTCCTATTCCACATGGTACTGAGAGACCTAGCCAGAGCAATTAGGCAAGAAAAAGAAATACAAGGCATCCAAATCAGAATTGAAGAAGTAAAATTGTCATTATTTGCAGATGATATAATTTTTTTATGTAGAAAATCCCAAAGACTCAAGTCTAAAACTGCTGGAACTAATCAACAAATTCAGTAAAATTGAAGGGTGTAAAAATCAACACATAGAATCAACTGTAGTTATGAAAAATCAAACATCTGAAAAGAAATAAAGAAAATTATTCTATTCACAATACCATCACAAATAATAAAGTACCTAGGGATAAGTTTAACCAAGGAAACAAAACTACAACACCTTGTTGAAATAAATCAAAGAAGAAACAAATAAATGGAAAAGGATCCCATATTTATAAATAGGAAGACTTAATATTGTGAAATATCCATACTACCCAGAGCCATCTATACATTCAACACATCCCTATCAAAATCCCAATGACATTCTTCACAGAAATAGAACAAACAATCCTAAAATCTGTAGGGAAGCACAAAAGACCTCAAATAGCCAAAGTAATCCTGAGAAAGAAGAAAAAAAACAGAGGTATCACACTTCCTGATTTCAAACTGTACTGCTAATCAACAGTAATTAAAACAGTATCGTTTGGCATAAAAAGAGACACATAGGCCAGTGGAACAGGACAGAGCCCAGAATTAAGCCCCCACAAATACAGTCAACTGATATTCAATAAGGGAGCCAATACACCCAATGGGGAAAGCATAGTCTCTTCAACAAATGGTGTTGGGAAACTGGATAAACACATGCAGAACAAACAATGGAAAGTGGACCCCTATCTTACACCATTCACAAAAAACTAACTCGAAATGGATCAAAGACTTTAACGTAAGACATGATACCACAAAACTCCTAGAAGAAAACAGAGGGAAGAAGCTCCTCAATATGAGTCTTGCTGATGATTTTTTAGATATGATACCAAAAGCACAAACAACAAAACCAGCAAGTGGGACTACATCACACTTAAAAGCTTCTGCACAGCAAAAGAAACAATCAACAAAATGAAAAAGCAACCTACAGCATGGGAGAAACCTTTTGCAAGCCATATTTCAGATAAGGGGTTAATAGCAAAAATATATAAAGAACTCATACAATTCAATTTTTTAAATCCAATTAAAAAATGGGCAAGGGGGGGGCTTCCCTGGTGACGCAGTGGTTGAGAGTCCGCCTGCCGATGCAGGAGACACAGGTTCATGCCCCGGTCCGGGAAGATCCCACATGCTGCGGAGCAGCTAGGCCCGTGAGCCATGGCCGCTGAGCCTGCGCGTCCGGAGCCTGCGCTCCGCAACAGGAGAGGCCAGAACAGTGAGAGGCCCGCGTACCACAAAAAAAAAAAAAAATGGGCAGGGGAACCAAACATTTTTCCAAAGAAGACATGCAAATGGCCAACAGGTACATAAAAAGATGCTCAACATTACTAATAATCGGAGAAATGCAAATCAAAACCACAATGAGATATCATCTCACACCTGTTAAAACTGCTATCATCAAGAAGACAAGAGATAACAAGTGTTGGTGAGGATGTGAAGAAAAGGGAACCCTTGTACACTGTTGGTGAGAATGTAAATTGGTTTAGCCACTGCAGAAAACAATATGGAATTTCCTCAAAAAATTAAAAATAGAATTACCATAAGATCCAGCAACTCCACTTCTGGGCATATACCCAAAGAAATGAAAACAGGTTACTGACGAGATATATGCACTCCCATGTTTATTGAAGTATTATTCACTATAGCCAAGATAGGAAAACAACCTAAATGCTTGTCAACAGATGAATGGATAAAGAAGATACAGTATGTATGTACATATGTATATATACCATAAACACACAATGGAATATTATTCAGCCATGAGAAAGGACGCCCTGCCATTTGTGACAATATAGACAGACCTTGAGGACATTATGCTAAGTGACATAAACCAGACAGAAAAAGACAAATTAGACAAATACTGTATGACATCACTTATATGTGGAATCTAAAAAAGCCAAACTCTAAGCAACAGAGAGTAAACTGGTGGTTACCAGGGGATTGGGGGTTACAGAATAGGACAGACTACCTTGCTTAAGGGCACAAACTTGCAACAGTAGCAAATAAGCCCTAGATATCTAATGCACAGTATAGTAAATATAGACAATATTGATCAAACTTGCTAAGAGAGTAGCTCTTAATTATCCAACAACTTAGAGAAATGATACGTATGTGATGTGACAAAGGTGTTAAACATTGCTACAATGGCACTCATATTATTAATATATAAATGTATCAAATCAGTATGTTGTACACCTTAAGTTTACAGAATGCTGTATGTCAAATACACTTCAAAAAAAACAAGACAGATAATGACAAATGTTGGTAAGGGTGTAGAGAAACTGAAACTCTTATACACTGCTAGTGGAAATATAAAAAGGTGAAGCTGCTGTGGAAAACAGTTTGGTAGTTTCTCCAAATGTTAAACATAGAGTTACCATATGACCCAGCAACTACACTCCTAGGTGTGTACCCGAAGGAACTGAAAACAGACATTCAAACAAAACTTACACAAGTTTAAACGCAGAGAAAATAACTCTTAAACCCTAACCACCCAAGAAAAGTATACAGAACATATAAGTAAATCCTACAAACCAATAAAAAAAGAACAAACAACCCAAAAGAAAAAATGAGCAAGAAATATAAACAGACATTTCACAGAAGACTTATGGCAGTAAACATATGAAAAAGTATTTAGTCTCATTAGTTTTCAGGGAAATGTAAAACTAAGACCATAGACTAGCACTGTATATCCATCAGAATGGCAAAAATTAAGAAGCAGGAAAATGGAAAGCGTTAGCAAAGATGGAGATCATTGGCAACACTCATATACTGCTGATGGAATGTAAACTGGTACAACCACTTTGAATCACAATTTTGGATATCATGTAAAATTCAGCATTCACGTATCCTAAAACCCAATAATAGCAGCCCTGCTCAAAATAGCAAAAATCTGGAAACAATTCGGATGCTCACAGAAAGGCAAATAAACAAACATATGATGATGTATTAGCAGAAAGGAATATTAGACAATAATAAAAATGAATGACCTACCATTAAAGGCAACAACATGTAGAGACAAACAAACAAAAAACAAGAATACATGATAACTTTTTTGTAAAACCTCAAAAATAAGCAAAACTATACTATATATTGCTTAGGGATACATAAATTTGTGATTTTTAAAACATTTTAAAAAGGCAAAGAAATGATAAACAAAATTGAAGATAGTAGTATTTCTGATGGGGAGGTTAGAGGGTAGAATGGTAGTGGAGTTTTGTAAAACTTGACCTCTACCCTATTAGAGTCTCCAGCTGGGCCTGAGAATTAAATTGACTTCAGACAGTTTAAAAGGAGAAAAGCATACACATTTTATTTTTTCATGTACACGTAAGCGTCCACAAGAAAATGAAGACCCAAAGAACTGGCAAAACCTAAGTGCTTATATATTAGGTGAACAAGTAGAGGCAGCTGTGGAAAAGACCAGAGACAGACAGGAGTTATTTTTACAAGGTTTGTTTGCACAGAATACTCAGTCTCAACTCCCGGCTCTAGTGATACGAGTGCTTCCTCCTGGTATGGTAGGCAGAGCATCTTACACTTGCGAGTTTTATCTCCTGCTTTCAGGAAGAATGGGGCAGGGGCGGGGTGGGGGCAGGGCAGGGGCGGGGTAGTCAGAGCGCCCTTCTTGCACCTTTTTTCAATTGCCTTTAGCCCACAATAATCCTTATGCCAAAGTGGCGTATTTTGCCATTCTTCAATAGTGTTGGTTCTCATGTGTCCTTACACTGGGTGATCAGTTCACAAAAACCCGTAACTTACATATGTGACACATAGATTCTTTTGCATGTATTGAATAGTACATATTGTTAAATACAGAAAACATTTTTAAAATATAAAATAATTATATATTAGCTCTGTGCCAAAAATATAGTAAATACTCAAGAAATATTAACTATTTTTATTGTGAGGGGAAAGTACTTACATAAAAGTATAATAGAATTCCATCATGTATATGCTCCATGGTCTCAATAAAACAGGACTTATTTTTTATGGATAAAAAATAACAAGGAAATAAACCAAAATGTTCACAATGACTCCTTCTGGAAGATGAGAGGCAGAGTAAATTACTTTTTTCTGGATCTTCATGCTTAACTGTACTTATAAATCTTCTGCATTAAGCATGTTTAAATTACTAAGAGTGACAGCAGAACCAAATAGAACAGTCAATGAATACAATGTCTGACACGTATTATGCACTTAACAAATACCTGTTGGATAATAAAGAAAAGTAAATATCTAACATCTTCAGTCTTATCAAATTACTAAATGGTTTTGCTTCGCCATTTTATCCTAGCAATGTGACTCTAAGATCAATACAGGATATATTTTAAAGGTCCCACACAGGCCCTTGTGCTACTCTACACAGCTTATCCAATTCTCACTCAGTTGGCATCTCACGAAGACACTGCAGAAACACAGGAGTGGGGCTAAATACACACTCCATTCTTCGTTTAATCTCCCTGGGCCTTTGTTATCCCAGCTGTAAAGCCCAAACAGTACTGTTACGAAGAATAATGGAGACTTATACCATAAAAGCAATGTGTTAATAGTTTTGAGTTGCCCTTATCCTCCTATACTTTGAGTATCTTGGGGGTATAATCAGATCTTTGTGACTGACTGACCGTCAGAGTTTCTGAAATAAAAAAGAGGATCAATAATGGCTTCTTAAATAGAATTTTTAAATGTCTTCGTCTTCCCCCACCCAAACAGTTCTGCCACTTCTGTTTTATAGATTAGAAATCTTCAATGACTAAGATGGTCTCTGATAAAAATCAAAACTATTCTTAAAATTCAGCTCACGGGCTTCCCTGGTGGCGCAGTAGTTAGGAGTCCGCCTGCCGATGCAGGGGACACGGGTTCGTGCCCCGGTCCGGGAAGATCCCACATGCCGCGGGGCGGCTGGGCCCGTGAGCCATGGCCGCTGAGCCTGCGCGTCCGGAGCCTGTGCTCCGCAACGGGAGAGGCCACAACAGTGAGAGGCCCGCGTACCGCAAAAAAAAAAATTCAGCACAGAGTGAACTTTTCTTCTCTTTTATGTATTGTACCTTCCTAAGAAGACTCTGTTTACCTGCAAGGAGAAACTGTATGTTACTTGTGTTGGATTCAATATAATACAATGTGTGGCAAGTGGGCAGCATTTAATATACATCAAAGACTATTTCTTTCTTGTTCCAAAAGTTAAAGGCCTTTATAAATCTCAATAACTTTAAGGAAGTGTTGGAGTAATCACCCTAAACATGTAAAACTGCTGACGATCAAATTGCTGTGGGCAATTTGATAATAAGCCACTCCTTGTGTTATGAAAGAATGAACCTAGCAACATGCTTTGTCCATGATTTCAGCCTGATGTAATCCTAAAATTGGAGAGTATGATTTGTGACAAGTGGACCTGAGTCAACGACAAGATTTCCTTAATGAATAGGCTTTATTGAGCTAGTCACTGAGGGAATAAATATGCCCAACTCAGTATCAGGGCTTATCTTCAGGACTTGTAAGGGCACACTTCCCGTGACCACTCTCATTCCAGCCCAGACTGTGCTCTCTGCATAGCTGAACCATGGCACAAGTGTTAGGTATGTCAAAACTGTTGATAAACTGATAAAATGTCTTGGTTGAAGGTAACTTTAAAAGTTAAAGGTCATTAGCCAAGTTTATTTTTCAACCAATACTACACTCTGCATTTTTCACAGATACCCTCTATACAAGAATAGCCCTTCATGCTTTATTTCTTCCCCAACACACATAATACATGACATCTACAAGCACAAATACCCTGCCAGGCTACAGAATAAGTAAGTACATTCACTATATTGTAACACCATCTCTTTCTCCCCTGCTCAAGGAGGCAAGTAGAAAACTACTGTAAGATTAAGTGTAAATCCATCCTAATTCGTATGTAAAAGTAAAATAATTACAGAGAAAGTCAGGTTATACTTTGAGAAAAAAGTGCTATTGGTACATAGTTCAAGAAGATTTACATGAAAAATCTTATCAAAGAATCCTATAATGAATTTAAACAAAGCCAAATGTTAATAAACATCCAACTAAAATCATTAATGCACTGCTTTGCTGACTCCTTTAATATTAAGAGCCCCTCAACAGATCTCTGAAAATTACTACCTATGAATACTGACTGCTTCTAGCTCTCCCTTTTGGAAATCCTGTACTTGCCTATTCATGAACAAAGAAGAAATTTCTAAAAGAAATGAAATGAAATATTAGCAGTGTATCATCTGAAGAAGTATGATTAACATTTACTATGTTACTAAAGTTTTTTAAATAGGGAGGTTGCCTCTCCATCCACCCAATTAAACATGATTAAATAGGTGACATATTAAAATACAGGCTCTAATCCTTACTCGTGATTGGGGGAAAAACGTATAACCACTAAAAGGAGATGGGAATGCTTTCATGATACCCATGTTCTTGGCAGAAAATTACATCTTTGTTTCTCTCACTAGTAATTCAATTCTAAGTAAGCTTTATAACCTAAGAAGATGAGATTTAGACTAATGAATTACTTGGTTATTAAAAAATACATATGCTGATAAGCTGTACCTTTTTCCCATGAAAAGTGCAAAATTGCAACCAAACAGTATTTAAAAGCTAAGGATAGGGGGCTATATCCCTCCACATGTTTTATAGGGTTTAGGGTATCACTTGTATTCTCATTCAAATTGATTTAAAACATTAATGAATTTTCCTATTTCCAATACAATGGTGAAATATGTTTTCATCTTTCAAAGGCACTGAAAAACATCTTTCAAAAGTACTGAAAAATAAGAAGTAATAAAAGTACTGAAAAATAAGAAGACAGTAAGAATTTATCAAGTCAAAACTAAGAGGGGATTTCAACAAATGGTGCTGGGAAAACTAAATATTTACATGCAAAGAAAAAAAAATGAAGGTGGACATTTACCTTACACCATATACAAAAACTAACTCACAATGGATCAAAGACCTAAATGCAAGAGCTAACACTTAAAACTTCAAAAACATAGGGAGAAAGCTCCATGACACTGAATTTGGCAATGATTTCTTGGATATGACACTAAAAACACAGGCAACAAAAGAAAAAAAAAGATAAATTGGACTACATCAAAATTCTAAACTTTTGTGCATAAAAGGATACTATCAACAGAATAAAAAGGTAACCTACGGGGGCTTCCCTAGTGGTGCAGTGGCTGAGAGTCCGCCTGCCAATGCAAGGGACACGGGTTCGTGCCCCGGTCCAGGAGGATCCCACGTGTCGCGGAGCAGCTGGGCCCATGAGCCGTGGCCGCTGAGCCTGCGCGTCCGGAGCCTGTGCTCCGCAGCGGGAGAGGCCACAACAGTGAGAGGTCCGTGTACCGCAAAAAAAAAACAGGCATTGGAGAAAATATTTACAAATCATATATCTGATAAGGAATTCGTATCTGGAAACAAATAACTCCTAATACTAAACAAAAACTGGGCAAATTCAAAAATGGGCTAAGGACTTGAATAGACACTGATTTCTCCAGAGAAGATATACAACCAGTCAATAAGCACATGAAAGGATGCTCAACATCACTAATCACTGGGGAAATGCAAATCAAAATCACAATGAGATACCACTTCACACCCATTAAAATGGTTATTAAAAAAAAAAAGATGTGGAGAAACTGGAACCCTTGTGATTGCTGGTGGAAATGTAAAATGGGGCAGCTGCTGTGGAAAATGGTATTATTGATTCCTCAAAAAATTAAAAATAGAACTACTATATGATCCAGCAATTCCACTCCTGGGTATATACCCAAAAGAAATGAAAGCAAGGACTCAGATGTTTGTACACCCATGTTCAGAGCAGCATAATAAACAACAGCCAAAAGTGGAAACAACTAAAGTTTCCAATAAATGGATGAACTGCTAATCAAAATGTGGTGTGTGTATACACACACACACGCACACACACACAATGGAATATTATTCAGCCTTAAAAAGGAGTGAAATTCTGATACATGTTATAACATGAACCTTGAAGACATTATGCTAAGTGAAATAAGCCAGACATGAAAAGGCAATTATTACATGATTCTACTAATATGAGGTACCTAGAATAGTCAGGTTCACACAGTGTAGAGCAGCAGTTACCAAGGGCTGGGGTGAGTGGGGTAAGGAGGACACTGTTTAATGGGTACCGTTTCAGTTTGGGATGATGAAAAGGTTCTGGACATGGACAGTGGTGGTGTTTGCACAACAATGTGAATATACTTAATGCCACTGAACTACACACTTAAAAATAGTTAAAATGGTAAATTTTATGTTACGTATATTTTACCACAATTTTTTAAAAAGTGAAATGGGAATGAAAAGTCAGCATGGAAAACAAATTCTGAAGCCACATTTCCTCTAACGGGTCCTCGCTGATCTTGGAAAATTAGAGCCTTTGTTTTGATTGATTCTCAGGGGGACAGATACAGAAATAAAACTGAGGGCCATCTCACCTAAGACCCTCCCCACAATAAGCTGGAATCCCAAAGGGCTACGTCCTTAAATAAGAATCTGAAATCTGAAGCAGATTATAACCTAGGATCAAACTAGGATCAAACTGCTTTTCTCAAACTTTAAACTTGGTTTATAACCCATCCCGGATTAGAATACTCCCAAAGTGTCTGTCAGAAGCAAATGCAAATTTTCTAAGTACCTATGCTGTGGGCCTAAAAATAGTCTTAAATAATTTTTCAAATGTAGTATCGAGGGCCCAGTCGAGGATACTGGAATACACAGGAAACTAAACAGGAATAAGAATAAGCAGAAACAACAGACAGGAAAAAGTGGTCAGGAGATAACTTGAGAAATTGGAAATATCAGATGCAGACAAAAAAATAATTGTGTTTTCTGTGATGGGATAAACAAAAGACAAGTTGGAGTTTTTAGCAGAGAAGTGAAAACTATACACAGTGACAGTTTGAAAATAGAAAAAAAAATAGAAAGTCAAGAATTAAAAATAAAATAACCCCAATTAAGAACTGAATAGAGAGGTTTAAAAGCAGATTAGATGCAACTTAAAAGATATTTAGTAAATGGGAAGACAGGAGAAAAGCCTAGAGGTATGCTAGAGCTGGCCTGAACCAGCCTGTGAAAGCCAGTTACGTGCAGCTCCTTCTAACTCTGCCTCAGTGAAGTCATGCTGGTTGCCTGAAACTGCCCTTGCGAATATTTACACTATGGAAATCAACAACTGCTACAAATCAGGGCTTTTTTTCCCCCTGGAGAACCAGTTTAACAGCACATCACTGGAAGCAACCATACAGAATTCAGGACAGAGAGACAAAAAGATGATGAATGCATGACAGAGGGTAAGAAATGTGAAGAATACATGAGAAAGTCCAATATATATTTAATTGGAGTTTCAAAAGAAACTGAAGAAATTGAAGAACAAGAGAATGGCAGGTGAGAAAATGGCTAAGATTTTTCCAGAACTAATGAAATCACCAAATCATAGCTTTAAGAAGCCCAATGAATCCATTACAGGATAAATAAAAAGAAGTCTGCAGTGAAGTAAGACTGACCACTGTACCATTAGAGTAACCTATTTATTTTTTAATCTATGAATTCTTTTCTTTAAAAACTGTGTTACCAGAATTCAGGCAGGTGGGGATTTATTTTCATTAATTTTACCCAGAACACAATGACGCCTACACTTTGGACCTGCAGATTCAGAACCTTGTTACCTCAAGAAAGTTTTCTTCTACTTTTATTTTTCGCTTTTGTCACATTTATTCTGATCTCTCCCTTAGAAATACCTTATTCTCCTCTCTCTGTCCTCAGTATCTGTCGTCTTTACCCTCGTCACTTCACTTCCCTGTCATCATTTTCTCCTTATTCTGGACAATCTCAAATACTCAATATAGGATTGATTCCATTTTCCACAGGATCAGCTCTGCTCTTTACAATTGCCATTGCAGATTTTTATCCCGCTATTGCATTTTCAGGTTTTTTGTTTATTTTTAGCTCCTCTTAAAATCATTTCAGCTCCTCTTAAAATCTCATTCTGATTTTTTCTTAGGACTTTTTGTTTTGATTTCATAGAGGTCATATTTTTTGCTCTCTTGCTAAGAATAAAATCTTACATTTCCACAAATATCTTCTGTATACCATAATAAATCATACAGAATGATTCTTAAGCCTTCCCTCATCATCTTTGGGTAATGGGGTTCCCTTCTTTTATGCTACAGATTTCTTTCATAATTTCCATAAAGATTATTATCTTTGCAAAAAGAAAATGTACAATTTTTAAATGGCAGAGTATACAGATCACCCTTGATTCCTGCCACTATCCATTGGATGGTGAAATTTTGCTCACATCTTGAATTTGGTCAGGTTTTGTGTGTACAGGCTGATGCACAGGCCATGGCTCCACTTATAATACTCGGCAGACAGTACAACTATGCTGGACTGATCTAGGATCTTCTATGATTCTCTCATATTATGAGGAGAATTTTGTTACTATAACATCAGGAACATGCTGCAGTTTGTCGTTTAACAGAAAAAATAAATGCTAATCTGAAACCCTAAGAGCACAACTCTTGCAGGTTTCCTCTTAACACCACTTCTACAGCTGCATCACATCCCTGGAAAGCAATATCCTAGGTTTCCTTTCATTCTCTTCCATACTACATATTGGAAATGTTAGTCTATGAATGGATACACAAAGAATGGTGCTGAAGGTAGTCTGGAGGAGTTGAGAGTGGGGGGAGATAGAGGAATCTCTAGTGAAGTTAACTGGCTTGTAATATGTCATGAAATACAGAACATGAAGGAAACAGGCTTCCAACAGTCATTCATGGTAACCTTCATCTTGGAAGTATGAGTGAACAATGGGAATAGATCAAAGCCTCTTTCTAACTTCTCCTCATCTCATTTTATTCTCCTGTGTTAGAAGTCAAAGCATAAATACACCACTAAGGCTTTCTCAGTCTACTCCAACCTCAATGTAGTAAGTAGTTAGTGGAAATGCCTCTAAAACTAAGAAACAGTTGATTGCTACTTAACTCTTTGGTGCTGTTATGGGACTATGTGCATAGCTTAACGGGAGCTGGAAGAAAGCATATCACACATAGCCTAAAGTCAACATTTTTGAAGAGGTACATTTTCTAAAACAAAAAGACTGATACTTTAATCTCTGTGTTTGAACATACAGTCAACCAAAATATGGTGACAGGTATTAACTAATACAGAAAGAGTGAAATAACTAGAATTCTTTCACAACAGGAAGATGAAGATCAAGACTTATCATGACCGTATACATTTTTAAAGACCTATGACAATGATTTTATACGTGGTGATGTAGACACTGATTTCTTCTCCATATCACTTAAAAGTCTGAAAATAGTCATTTTAGGATGATTTTTTAAAGTTCTACTCTAATCACTCTACCCAGTAAACACACAGAATTTGTTATTCCAGAAGGTGCTCAAAGGCAATGATATAAACAGCACTTAATCTAATTCACAGATGATAGCTCTAAATAGGCAAGTAAGGAAAGCTAGGCTTATTTTGAGGACATGTCCTGACCATCCCTGCTGATATTCTTGAGAACAATTACCAGAACCTCATCCCCTCAAATGTAGAAAAAAATTCAAATTCGGGAAAAGCTTCATTCTTTTTCCTTTTTACATATCACAATGAACATTTCATTAATAAAGTCAAGCTGAGCTCACTATTTCTTATTTGACAATGCTCCCCCCAAACACTTAGTGTCTAATGGATTTCCCTTAATTAATAGCTAACATTTAATGAACCCTTACTGTGTGCCAGGTACTTTACTAAATGCTTTACATAATTAACTCATTTCTCTGAAGGAATGCTATTATTACCATCAGCAGTTTAAAGATAGGAAACAAAAGGGACACAAAAGTCAAATAATTTGCCCAGCTTTTCATTCCAGTTACTACTGCTACATCACAAATTACACCAAATGTAGTGGCTTGAAAAATGATTTTATCATACATGAAATCTGTAGGTCAAGAATTCAGACAGGGCACAAAGGTAACGTACAATGTCTGAGGCTACAACTAAGAAGGCTCAACAACTAGGGATGTCTCAATGGCTGGGGGTGGGAGTCATCTGGGAAAATTTTCGCTTGTGTGTATGACTGTTGATGCTACTGTCATCTAGAATCTCAGCTGGAGCTGTCAACTAGAGCACCTACATATGGCCTCTCTCGTGTCCTGGGCTTTCTTCACAGCATGGAAGCTTCAGCATAGCAGGACATCTTGCATGGCAGCACAGAGATCCAAGTGCAAGTGCCCCCGAAAACAAGGTGGCGGCTAAATTGCCTTTTCCAACCTAGCCTCAGACATCGTTCAGCACTTATGCCACATTCCACTAGTCATAGGCAAATCACAAGCCTGTGCAGATTCAAGAGGAGAGGATAGAGACCCCTCCTCTCAACAGAGGAGTGTCAAGGTCACAGCCTATAAAGAGCAGGGGGCTGGAAGTGCAGCCATCTTTGGGAAATACAACATACCACCATTGTATTGCAGAGATTCACAGTGCATGTTCTTAACTACCATACCCAACTGCGAGCTCAAGAAGTGGCACTCTATATAGTGCTTATCAACCAAGCTCTTGACCTAGTCCAAAAGTTTTTGTGTAGCATGCAATGCCATTTGGAATCTGGAATGGGCAAAGGGACCAAGGGGAGGGTGAGTTCTGAAGAGGCTTCTTAAGGCTATATTCCCTTCATGTTCATCCCCCACTCTGGAAGCCATCAGTGAAAACAGAAGATTCTCTACACCACCAAGAAAACAGAAGAGCCTCTTATAATCTCTCCACCATGATAGTTCCCAGGGGTGGCCAATTCCATCATAAAAATCAATTTAAGTGTTTCTGAAAGATGGCAAGCGATGTCCCACGGACAGCCTCCTCTCATGGTGGCCTGTGCACCATCATCTGGTCATCTGATGTCAAATATTACAGACTTAACCCAAATCAGACCTTGATTTCTGAGGTCACATTTAATACTGCCACAAGGTCCACGTTATTTACAAATAAATCAACAAACAGTTCAAATTCAAATGGGAACCTGTAAGTCTAAGAGCAAGTTTCCAGAACCTTTTTTAGGGAGTAGAGGAGTTGGAGGAGCCATTCAAAACAAGTAATTTTTTATATCACTTTATTTCATATACATGTGATATAATCAAAGCTTACCACTGATTCCACTGCCAATTTCAAGGGTTCTGGATAAACTAAAGCACAATTGAGAGACTAGAGAATCAGGCTATTTAGAGACTCTCCAACGTTAAATCTTTCAGGATCAGATCCCTGGCACAAAGCCAGGCAAACAAAAGGTACAAACTGACTCACTGGACTAAAAACCCACGCTTCATTAGCCGCAGAGGAAGAATGATGTTTTAAAGTGGTACAGTTATTATTTGGGCTGTGAACAAATACCTCCCCATTAACAGTCCCTCAGAATACTAATCTGAAAAACCTTGGTGTTACCAAGGAATTTCATTCAATCTGGTGGGGTTTTTTTTGTTAAAAATAATAAAATCATTGTCTTCAATAAAGTGTTGGTTGATACAAAGGGAAAAACCAAGAATGCCTTCCCTCTCTTTTGGTTTACACCCTAGGTGAAGGCATGAAAACACAGTCAGCTACAATGCACTCGTGGTTTATTTAGAGAGAAACATTCTGGCAAAATTAGCATAACTGGTTAAGTGTTACTTATTTGGAAATACTGGTGTAGCAGTAATTAAAAAAAAAAAACAAAACTGCTTTACCAGTTTAACTTTAAAGTCAAGTCAAATTTTCATTTTGAATAAAATTTCAATTGACACAGACAACTTGAGCTGGACTATTAAAACAACCAAACAGCAGAGGAGACATTTAATGAATAAACTCCCCTGTTAACACTTTGTCTACATGGATTTTTCCAGAGGTACTGTGTTCTGGCTACATGAGGCTGGCTTTGTTTCTTTCAGTAAATTAGAGAAGGGCAAAAGGTGGGGAGGGGAATGTGACAATCACACTTAATCCACACCAGGCCGCCATATGTCACTTTTGTCCTTTGCTGGTTCATTGATTATTCATGAATTCACTACCTGAAAAATGCTGTATTTATCTTTACAGCCACAAAGCTGTCAATTCAGTTCCAAGTATGCCTGCCTTTGTTTTCAGTGAAATGCACACTTTGGGAGAAGGCGGCCTTTTGTATGACACTGCCCTATGCTATAAAACAGGTATATAAAAAAAAATTGATACAATATAGGTGAGTTTCAATGTTGATACTGACCTGAACATTGTTATTATTTTGTAATGACTGTTAGATCAAAAGAAAATGAAGCAGTCTCGGCTTTTAGAGCCTTTGGCCTCTAAAGATTTCCAGAGAGGCCCTAAATCCTACTCCCTACTGTATTTTGTTATCAATGGTCTTACTGTTTCCATTTCTTTTCTTCTTTTATACCTGCTTGTTTCTGGTAAGTATCTTCTGCTATTATGTTACCTGCTCAAAGCTACCTGAGTTCCAACCACTGCTTCTCTGGGATGCATTACATCAGTTCTAGCTCAGAATCTGCCTGAAAGTTTCCTTTTCCCACATACAGTCATTGCCTTGAAGGATTCCACAGGTCATTTAAATTCCAACTTGTTTGCCAGCACATAGAGGAGACATACTTTTAGAAAGGCAAAGAGACACTCAGCTTTCAACACTACCTACCAGACAAGAAGACAGGGAAGATAAGCTTGCCTAAAGACATTTTAAATGCTTCCCTGATGGCTTCAAGCTTAAAACTACTACCACAAATCCATCATCTTTGTCCTGAGGGAGAAAAGTCAGAGGGAGAAAATAGATTAAAACTATACTTGCATCCTAAAAATTCTGTGAACAGCTTGAAGGATAAAAAAGCAAAGTGAAATCTACACTCCCAAATTACTGTCATTTTAAAGTTTTGTGACAAAAGCCAAAAATGTAAATTGAATTTAATTTTCCCTAGGTGTGCTCAACAACAATTTTGACATGAAACGTCAAACATGTGATAAAGGTTCTTTAACAGTTAGTGACTGAGGGTAAAGACCTAATCCAAAGAGAAAAATAGCACTTCATAAATAGTTCCAACAGATCGTGCATTCTTCCACGTTTTATTTCAATTAACCTTTTGAGGATACCTAAAAGTCTCTTTCTAATTCAAGAATGTGATTAAGACCTGCACCTCCATTAACAGGAAAATGAGGCAGAAGGAGCCTTAATACTTCAGAACTCCATTATGATGTAAGACTAAGTCATCAAATTCCTAACATGATTAACTTATGAGATCAATGTTCATGTCTAAAAAAGCAAAAGAAAAAAAGATTCAAACACAGCTTGACTGTTTTCATGTTTTAAAAAATAATTTAATTGCAGAGATTTAATCATGTTAGTGCCTAATTGTTTTATAGGACTGTCTACCTTCAGAAGCCCCTAACCTGTTTGTTCTCTACCAAATGCATCACTCCTTGTTCAGTCATCCAGGATCGAAACCTGGGCCTCTTCTGTCACCCTGCTTTCATTAGTCAGGATTAAGTTCAACCACATACAACGTGAGCAAAAACAAACAATCAGACAAAGCCATCAGCTTACACAAGACAAAAAGTAATTGTATTCTCACAAAAAAAGACGCCCAGATGTAGTCAGGCCAGTGTATTCTAGTTCACAGTGCCGGGCCCTTTCCCTCTTGATGACGTGCCGTTCTCAGCATGTGCCCTCCCCTTCAAGGTGCAAGATGGCTGCTTGAGCGCCTGCTATCGCATGCCCATAACAGCCAGTAGGAAAGAGGGGAAGGAGGGCTCAATCCTTTCAATAACACTTTCTAGAAGTTCCACACAGCACTTCCATTTTCATCTCACTAGGCTGAATTTAGTGATAGTCACATCTAGCTACAAAAAGACTTGAAAATGCAATCTTTTCATTGGGCAACAATATATCCAACTGAAAATTAGGGTTCTGTTATACAAAGGAAGAAGGAAATGTTTGCCAGAATGAGCACGGTCACAGTCTCCAGGATTCTTCTCTCTTACTCCCCACATCCAGTCCTCTCAGCTCACCACCGTTATTTAGCTAAGTCAGCCCTATCAGCATGGTTGTAATTCACCTTATCATCATCTCTGCCTGAACTATAATATCGTAACTGATCTCCCTGAGCCCGGTGGAAATCAGCTATTCCATTTGGTCACAGAAACTTTCAAAGAAAAGCGTGGGAAGAGACACGTGAGTGGGAGGCACCATCACTTCTCCTTCAGGCTCATACAAGCCACCCTGGCAAAGGAGGAACTCTGCTCTTCCATGCAAACGTATTAAGGTCCCTAGGGAAAGACAGAGAGACTGACTGCAATCTGGTGTCTGTGTGATTGCGGAGAATCTTGCTGGGGTTCAGTGGTTAGAGATGAGGGTCTTCACAGAGCAGGAAATCATCTGTACCTCAAAAAACACTTCTCCGTGGGCAGAATCAAAAAATTATCAACAGAATTCTATACTCAACACAAATATTTTCCACAAATGAAGGCAAAACAAGTACTTTTGCAGACAAATTAAAGCTGACAGAATTCACTGAAAGCAGACTTGCACTATGAGAAATTTTTTTAATTGAAATATATTTGACATATAACATTGTGTAAATTTAAGGTGTACAACATGCTGATTTAATATTCATATTTGGAATACGACTGCCTTTGTAGCAATAATCACCACCTCCATCACATTACATAATTATCATTTCTTTTTAGTGGTTGGAATAATTAAGTTGTCTCTTAGCAAGTCTGATGATTATAATACAATATTATCTATATTCTCTGTACTGTGCATTAATTCTATAGGACTTATTTACTACTTGGTGCAAGTTTGTCCCCTTAAACAACATCTGTCCTATCACCCCTACCTTCCATCCTCTGGTAACCACCATTTCACTGTTTTTATGAGTTTGGCTTTTCTAGATTCTTCGTATAAGTGATATCATACAGTATTTGTCTTTCTCTGACTTATCTCACTAGAAATATTAAAGTTCTTCCAGCAGAAGGAAAATATCAAATGGAAATTTGGAACTACAAAAAGTAATAGAGGCCTACAATGTAAAATACATGGCTAATTGTTAAGGACATTTTTGTCTCATTTTTAATCTTTTTAAAGGTTAACTGAAGTGACATCAGCAAGATGGCAGAATAGGAGTTTTCTACTGTCTTTTCCCCAAAGACCAATGATTAAGACGATCACCTACCGAGAAGAGTGCTTTTGTGCAACTGCAGAGTCCAGCAGAGAAGTTCCAGCACGCTACGGGAGCAAAAACAGCAGAGATTAGATGCAGTGAAGAAGGTAAAAGGAACATATTACCCCCTCCCCAAGGTGGTGCGGCTCAGTGCCTCTCGCCAACAATTTCTCCCACCAGGGAAAGTGAGAGCATGTGAGTGCGTGCCCAGCTCCCCCAGCTGTACAAGGTGCTGCCAAAGGGGCCCACTTCTTTCCTGCCCCATCCAGGGCACTGAGGTGAGCTGAACAACGACAGTCAGGGAGGGGCTGAGAGAACAGCTGCCAGAGCCGGGAATGTGTCAAAGGGACATGGATCCTACTGACCATTTCGAGGACAGCATCAGGAAGCCCACCCCTGAGTTGCTGGGGATACCTCCCCTGCACTTCCCCATCTATGCACCTCACTCACACATACTCCCACCCAGTGGCAGACTCCCCATGTGTATCCCCCCTGCCCCACACTTCCAGTGAAGGGACGTGTTCAACGCTAGGTATGTAAATAAAACTGTGTTTAAAGAGATGTAAATACAATGGAATGTTATTGAGCCATAAAAAAACAAGGAAATCCTAGCATTTGCAACAACGTGGACAAACCTGGAGGACATTATGCTAAGTGAGATAAGCCAGACAGAGAAACAAATATACTGCCTGATCTCACCAATATGGAGAATCTTAAAAGGAAGTTGAACGCACAGAAACCGAGTAGAAGGGTGGTTGCCAGGGGCTGGGGTGGGATGGCGAAATGGGGAGAGGTTGGTCAAAGGGTACAAATGTTTAGCTGTTAGATGAATAAATCCTGAGGATCTATGTACAGCATGACTACAGCAAACACAGCACAATGTACAGTATGGTGGCTATATTCTGGTATTATATAACTGAAATTTGCTAAAAGAGTCAATCTTAAGGGTTGTCACACACACGCACAAAAAGTGAGGTAATGGTTGTGTCAACTTGATTGTGGAAATACTTTCACAATCTATACAAATATCAAATCATCATGTTGTACACTTTAAATATGACAGTTCTGTCAATTATAAGGCTGGAAAAAATTGGCTGTTTAAAGCAAACTTGATAATAATAAAGTATGTGGGTTTATAACATGCAGAAATAAAATATATGATAAAAATAGCACAAGATGACAGTGCAGGATGGAAGTATATTGTTGTAAGATTCTTGTGTGAAATGGTATATTACTTAAAGGTAAATTAATAAAGTTAGATATATAAACCCTAGAGTAACTACTAAAAATAATAAAACAAAAGGTATAGCTATCAGCCAATAATGGAGATAAAAATGGAATCACAAAAAAATACTCTATTAATCCAAAAGAAAGTAGAAAAACATGAAGAAAGAGGAACAAGGATGAGACACGTAGAAAACAGAGAGCAAGACGGCAGATTTAAACTTGATCATATTGAAAATAAATGTAAACTGTCTAGACACTATGCTTAAAAGGCAGAGATTATCATAATGGATAAAAGAAAAAAAGCAAGACTCAATGATATACCATCTGCAAGAATTAGTTGGTCAATGACACTAATGTTCCTAAGGTCTACAAAAATATAAAATAGCCTCTTCCCTATACCTGGGAAATTACTGGATAGTGCAGGAAGGAGGGCCCAGAAAGGTCCTCACTTCACAGTGGGTCAAGAAATTTTGCGTCAATAAAAAATTTCGCTGCCAGGGAGTGAACAAATGCAGAAAGTCAGACAGAATTACGGATTCTGCCTTTCTGGCAGCCCTAACAGAATGTGCTGAGAAGACAGACACTTTGGGTGAATTCAAGCCTCCCAGCCACATGGAGAATAACATAAATTTGAAAAGGCTGGGGGAGTCAGTTGTCCTAATTCATATCACACTGACCCCCTGAGGCTTCTGCAAAATCAAGCCCCCGATACCAATTAACTCTACAACAGTCATTGTGCAATGTGGAAAAACTTGGTGCTGTACCCAGTCAAGGATTACATCATTTGCAGGAGCTAACAGACATGTTGGCTACATCCTGGCAAGTAGGGCTATCAAACATGCACGTCAGCCTGCTGAGCAAGTCAGCCCAATAAAATAGGTAACCAGGCAATGGCCCAGCATTTTCCTCCTCTGTGAAGTAGAAAGAAGCAAGATATACATTTCACTCAGTCTCTTTCATAAATAGGAAGGTATGAGCAACTGCATTTTTTGCCATACAGGTAATTTCCCTGATAAGCATTACAAAGTGACAAAAAAAAATTTCTTAAGAGTTAGGGCAGGGCGGTTAGCACTACTGGATCAGCCTGAGCTTGAATTCCTGGAAAGTAGCAGACAACAACAGAATAGTTTCAAAATTTTACATAGCCCCTTAACATGGATTGTGGTTTTTAAAGCCAATGAGCAAATACTGAGGAAGTGTGTCTTAAGGATAGTCAGAGCTGAGTGAGAGTAGACAGTCTTACAGTGGGTTGTTTTACCCAAGGATCTAGGTGACAAACATGGAGCCAGGATTCATAAGGGAAATCAAGGCAGCCAATGAAATAATCAGGTGATGAGGGAAGCGGGAAAGCCAAGTGGGTGACTTTTTCTGAGGAGCGGTATAAATGCTTGCATTCGTTTTCTATGGCTATTGTAACAAATTACCACAAACTTAGTGGCCTAAAATAACACAAATTTATTATCTTACAGTTCTGTTAATCAGAAGTCTAACGCGGATCTCACTGGGCTAAGATCAAGGTGTCAGGAGGATACATCTTTTTGGGGGGCTATATGGAAGAATTTGTTTCTTTGCCTTTTCCATCTTGTAGAGGTCGTCCTCCTTCCTTGACTGTGGCCCCTCCCTCCAACTTCAAAGCTAGCAACAGCAGACCTAGCCCTTCTCACACTGCCATCTCTGGTTCTCTCTTCCAATTCCCTCTTCCACTTTTAGGGACCCATGATTACAGTGGGATCACCAAATTAATCCAGGATAATCTCCATATTTTAAGGTCAGGTGAATAGCAATCTTAACTCCCCTTTACCATGTAACCTACCATATTCAGAGGTTCCAAGGTCTGAATGTGAACATACTGGCAGGGGTGGGGGGATGGCGACCACATTACTCTGCCTACCACAGCGCTGCCAGCAGCTTTCCATAGGGACGTCTCTACTGATTTCCATGAATAAAGCAATGCTGTTTAAAGAGGGGAAACAGCACAGATTCGGGGAAATACAGGTAGCCATTGTGATTCCAAGTCTGTGATTCTGTAGATCTTCAGGAAGAGGTGTGGACAAGGCTGCCAAGAAAGCATCAACAGTACTGCAGATTGGACTGGCTCAGTATAGAGTGGCTGGGAAACTTAGTGCCACTAAGAAGCACAAAGACACAAAAAAAGGGGGGGGGGGGTTAGGGGAGGGTCAGGGTTTGAGTCCAAGATGTGGTACTAACTGCAAGATCTTACTTACGCAAGTCACTTAACTGCTGTGTCCTACTTTTCTCTTCTGCAAAATGAAAAAGTTGATTTAAATTATCTTCTAAAGTCTCTTCCAAGTCAAAGTGCTATGATGTAATGTAATAGGGGAGAAAGGAAATAAAGAGACCAGAAGTTTACTCTCCTTAAATTTAAAACCAGGGCTTAGCATTTCATCTTCCCATGGGAATGGAGAATAGGAGACTTTTTTATTTTGAAGTCAAATAAATGATACCTTGTAAACACTAAGTATGTGGGAAAATCTGACTCTCTATAGCATCAGTTCTTAAATTTTTGACTAATCCATGTAAACTTAAAAAGCCAACAGATGACATATTTTGATGATTCTAATAATTAAAATATATAAAATGATAATATTATACCATTAGGAAAAGAAAGAAAATCTTAGGTTAACCAATCTTTGGTGCTGGGGAGGAAGGATTGGGAACAGTGGAGGAACCAGTTCCTAGGAAGCAGGAAGTGTCATTCAGGACAAATTATAAGTTATGAAACTGGTAACTAACATATTAATAAACACCTAGAACACAACCTTAAAAACAAAAAAAATAATCAAATGCCCAGTCTACATGATTTCAGAATACTAATTTTAAAAAGGTAAAGTATTGAAATATCCTATGTAGTTTATCCTTATTACACAAGAATATTGCCCCATGATATGTGAATACTTACTGATTGTAGCAATTCTCAGGTATTCAATATAACTTAATGTCCAGAAACAATACCTAGGCTTTTTGCCAGAAAGAACTGATAATAATCATTAACATCCTACACAAATGTACCAGAGGAATACAGAAAAGTATAAAGAATTACAGGCAACCTAAAAGTAAAGGGATATCTCCTCTAAAATAATAATCCAGATATCCACTTTTTGGCCTCAATTAACACTTACATAAATATTAGTAAGGTAGGCTTTGGGAATTCAGAAATAAATCTATCTGGGTAATTTATACAGTGAGGAGAGAGCTACAGGGTTTGTACATGACTGCCTGTTCTGAATGGTGAATGTGTAAAAGAAAGCTATGTGGAGCCAGCAGTCTAAGGACATCATAGCTGGAATCAGGGCTACAGTATTTACAGAGTGATCATGGGAGGAAAGTTGTGGTTCTGGTGACAATGAATTAAACATTTGGAAACCTAAGCCCCAGTCCCCATATTCTCTAAAGGCCTAGGTTTGCTCACCTGTAAAATAACAAGGTTCTAGTATTTGAGAGGATAACAGCTATTTTTCACATTTACTGAGGACAAATATTAAGAAGCAGGCGTACACTGTCAAATGAACGCCTTATGATGGATAAGGGAATAATTTTACATTAGAAAGTTTTGTTAAATATTGCAACATGCCATCAAAAGAGCCTGTAAATTACTTTTTTGTTTAATAGTAAATTTTACTTCTAGAGCAGTTTTAGGTTCACAGGAAAGTTGGGCAGGAAGTACAGAGAGCTCCCATGTATCCCCTGCCCCCATACACACAGCCTTCCCCACTATCAACATCCTGAACCAGAGTGGGACACTGATTACAATCAATAAACCTACAGTGACACATCGTCATCATCCAAAGTCCATAGTTTGCATCAGGGTTCACTCTTGGCGTTAACATTCTATAGGTTTTGACAAACGTATTAACAACATGTATCCACCATTACAGTATCCTAGAAAACAGTGTCACTGCCCTAAAAGTCCTCTTGATTTTGCCCATTCATCCCTCCCTCCCTGCCAACCCCTGGCAACCACTGATCTTTCTACTCAAATTACCTTGTTTTAAGGTCAAAGGCTTTCCTAGGACAAAGGAGGAAAGACTTTCTATGTGGCCATTCAACGTCCTAAGCTGTCTTTACTCGCTGTCATACAACGTCACAGAGCACCTGAGCTTTGTCACTATTGTAACAGTACAGTATAAGGAAACTCCCAGGAGAATGAAAATATTTCATGCAAGAAATTTAATATAAGTTATTGGTACATTAATTATAACAATATTCTGATATTGTACTCCTCTAAACTTCAAAGAATTTTAGAGAATGTGGTACAAGGTGACGAGAGTTGAAAGCAAGCAAGCAGTATTTTTGTCCTTACCATTTTTTCCCAGTGGTCTTTAATATTTATGATGTTATTTTCAATCTTTATTTTTCAACAGATGCTAAAGGTATAGCTAAAATAAAAGAAACTGGCATTTCCTGCTCCTGATAGTAATAAAAAGGCTTCATCATAATGCCCTACCAGCTTCTGCTTCCCAGCTTTCCGTCAAGAAATGAAAAATTAAGTTCACTGTGTGGCTCATTCTACAGATCAAACTCCAGCTTTTATAATTTTTTTTTTTTTTAACAGCAGTGGTCAAAGTACTGGAAATCAACAGCTGCCAAAAAGCAGAACCTGGCAATTTACATCCATGAGACATACGTCACAGTTAAGCAAAACCATGGTGGCCATTCCT
Source organism: Monodon monoceros (assembly GCF_005190385.1). Taxonomy (NCBI): domain Eukaryota; kingdom Metazoa; phylum Chordata; class Mammalia; order Artiodactyla; family Monodontidae; genus Monodon; species Monodon monoceros. The sequence goes on along the minus strand of NW_021703776.1, from coordinate 9,636,595 downwards.
CAGAGCTCTTCCCTGACTCAAGCCTGACTTAGGGCTTGACTAAGGGCTGTTTTGCAAGCCCTAACCCCAGACTCAGAACCACAGTCAGGCAGGTACGGAAGACCCGAACTGCCCTGGATAACTGGGTGAGGCCCTCGTCACCTAGAGCACGTTTCCACTTGCCAAAAGAGCTCATTTCCAGTCAGACAGGGGGGATAGAGCTGATGAGAGAGAAGGCAGAAAAGACCATGGTCTCTTATGGGTCTCCAACTACAATACACTGCCAGGAGGCCAGTTTTCATATGAAGTGTTATCTTGGATTTTCAAGCCATCTTCTACGTATCATGTATCATTTTGGTTCACCATATAACCTAAGGCGAGTACACTTTGATACGAAATCTTGTCGTTCAAGGCAGGCAGCGTAAGATCTGATTTTTTTTTTTTAATTTATTTATTTTTGGCTGTGTTGGGTCTTTGTTGCTGCGCGCAGGCTTTCTCTAGTTGCGGCGAGCGGGGGCTACTCTTCATTGCAGCGCGCGGGCTTCCCATTGTCGTGGTTTCTCTTGTTGCAGAGCATGGGCTCTAGGCACGCGGTCTTCAGTAGTTGTGGCTCGCGGGCTCTAGAGCACAGGCTCAGTAGTTGTGGCACACGGGCTTAGTTGCTCCGTGGCATGTGGGATCTTCCCAGATCAGGGATCGAACCCATGTCCCCTGCATTGGCAGGCGGATTCTTAACCACTGTGCCACCAGGGAAGCCCAAGATCTGATTTTTAAAAATCAAATCTTCCCTAGTAGAGGGGACAGTGACTAGAATGGGTGGGGGAACAAGTGTGGCTTCTGGATGGCTAGTAACGTTCTGTTTCCTGATTTGGGTGCTCATTAGACAATGTGTGCAGGTGCGTACTTTTATCAGTGTTCATGAAATACTTCAATAACAAACTCAAACCAAAACAAAAATCAACCATTCAGCAATAGAAACAGAGAGTAATAGGTAAGAATAGGCAATTCACAGAAACTCAAAAGGCCAATAAACTCTGAAAAGAAGTCCCATCCCTCTTGAACTCCAGAATCCTTTCCCTAATGCCCTCAGAAACACCTCTATCATCCCCAGTTATTCAACCTTTTCTCAGACATTCCTGCTTGGGACACAACCCTGGCTGCACATACAACCACCTGGGAGTTTTAAAAAATTACCTAAGCCTGAGCTCCACCTCAGACTATCTGAGTCAGAATCTCCAGGGGCTGGGACCCAGGAAATGGTATGTTTACAAGCCCTCCCTGGTGATTTAAATGTGCAACCAGGGTTGAAAGCCACTGCCAACTGAAACTTGGCTCTCCCTGCAGCCCTCTTCAGTCCAGCTGTCTTTATTCTCACACTCTTCCCCCCATTAGGCTGGAGGCAAGAGAGATGCTCTTATTTCTCATTGCCACTTCCAAACCACCGTCACACCTGCTCCCTAAGATTCCAGCTTTCAATCTCACATTATCAGACCACACCATCCCTAATTCTCCTGTTGCAGTCATCAACATGACACCCCCAACCTCACTCCCTAATGGTTTTACCTCGTGGCTCTGATACTCTCTCCAACACTGTTCTTATCAAAATGCATAACTTAAGAAATCAAAAAATACCTTGAGACAAAAGAAAATGGAAAAACAACATACCAAAACTTATGGGATGTAAAAAGAAATGAAATTGAGTTATTTGTAGTGAGGTGGACAGACCTAGAGTCTGTCATACTGAGTGAAGTAAGTCAGAAAGAGAAAAACAAATACCGTAGCTAACACATATATATGGAATCTAAAAAAAAACTGGTTCTAATGAACCTAGGAGCAGGTCAGGAATAAAGACGCAGACGTAGAGAATGGACTTGAGGACACGGGGAGGGGAAAGGGTAAGCTGGGATGAAGTGAGAGAGTGGCATGTACATATATACACTACCAAATGTAAAATAGATAGCTAGTGGGAAGCAGCCGCATAGCACAGGGAGATCAGCTCGGTGCTCTGTGACCACCTACAGGGGTGGGATAGGGAGGGTGGAAGGGAGACGCAAGAGGTAGGGGATATGGGGATATATGTATATGTAGAGCTGATTCACTCTGTTATACAGCAGAAACTAACACACCATTGTAAAGCAATTATACTCCAATAAAGATGTTAAAAACAAACAAAAAACAAACAAAACTTAAATGCCTACATGAAGAAACAAGAAAAATCTCAAATGAACAACCTTACATTACACCTCAAGGAACTAGAAAGGAAAAAACAAACGAAGCCCAAAGTTTATAGAAGGAAAGAAATAAAGATTAGAGCAGAAATAAATGAAATAAAGACTAAAAAGACAATGGAAAAGATCAATGAACTAAGAGCTGGTTCTTTGAAAAGATAAAATGGACAAACCTTTAGCTAGACTCATCAAGAAAAAAAAAAAAAAACCTTTAGCTAGACTCATCAAGAAAAAAACAAAAAAAAGAAAGGACTCAAAGTCCAAAATGAAAGGGGAAACGTTGCAATCAATACCACAGAAATACAAAGGATCATAAGAGACTACCATGAACAATTATATGCCAACAAATTTGACAATCTAGAAGAAATGGATAAATTCCTAGAAATAACATGATGATTTAAATATCCGCACAGATGACCCCTGACGTCCTCCTCTCCTCTCAGAAGGTGGTCCTTCACTTGACTACAGCTATTCATTCACACAGTCATACCCTAGAACTTGTCGTAGCCAATAACTTGACCCCCTCCACAATCCCAATCTCCAGCATCCTACTCTCCAGCCACCCCCTCATTTTTTCAGCTCACCTCCTCAAATATCTTTACTCCCATACTTTTTTTTATACAAATTTATTCATTTATTTATTTTTGGCTGCAATGGGTCTTTGTTGCTGTGCACAGGGTTTCTCTAGCTGTGGCGAGCGGGGGCTACTCTTCGTTGCGGTGCGGCGGGCTTCTCGTTGCAGTGGCTTCTCTTGTTGTGGAGCACGGGCTCTAGGCACACGGGCTTCAGTAGTTGTGGCACACAGGCTCCGTAGTTGTGGCACATGGGCTTAGTTGCTCCACAGCATGTGGGATCTTCCTGGACCGGGGATCAAACCTGTGTCCCATGCATTGGCAGGCACATTCTTAACCACTGTGCCACCGGGGAAATTCCTTTACTCCAGTATTTTAAATCCCAGTTCTACAATCCATTGATCCTACCACCTTTTACTGTCCCCTTCACCCAACCTAGAGTCCGTGGTCCATCATTACAATCCCACTCTTTTGAACACGCCCTCAACTATCTTGACCCCTCTTCCTCTATCATTATCACCAGGCAAACCCCAATCCTAGATAAATCCTACCTCCACCTTATCTGCACAGGTGAATTGTTTAACTCTGCTGACTGACCTCACTATATACCAATGACCACTGACTCCAAGTGGGCCATGCTGTGGCCCTGTAATCATAGACAATTTCTCTATTGTCCTGAATGATTAGATCACACCTTTTCCTCTCATCTCACTTCTACACCTCCTTCCCCCTCCCAGGCTTCTTAATTCACTGAGAAAATAAAAGCAGTCAGAATCTATCAGTTTACCTACATTTGTGCCAAAGTACTCTTGCCTTCCCTCTGCCACCATGGATGTGCTCCTATTAAAACCAGTCCCTCCACTGTATGCTAGATCCCATCTCCTTTCATCTGCTCAACCTCATTCCAGCAATTCTCCCCTCTCTCTTATACATCATCAATTTCTCCCTCTTTACTGTATCACTCATATCAGCATCAAACACGCTATAACAGCCCCCATCTTTGAAAAAACTTTAATCCCGTGTCTTCTTCTAGCAACAGTCCCATTTCTCTACTCTGCCGTGGAGAGAAATTCTTCAAAAGAGGTGTCTATTTTTGGTATCTCCAAATCCTGTCTTCCCATTCTCTGAGGGTATACCAACCTAGTCTTTTTTTTTTTTTTGGCTGCGTTGGGTCTTCATTGCTGTGCACGGGCTGTCTCTAGTTGCAGCCGGCAGGGGTTACTCTTTCGTTGTAGCACACAAGCTTCTCATTGCAGTGGTTTCTCTCGTTCCCGAGCACAAGCTCTAGGCGCACGGGCTTCAGTAGTTGTGGCACACGGGCTCAGTAGTTGTGGCTCACGGGCTCTGGAGCACAGGCTCAGCAGTTGTGGCACATGGGCTTAGCTGCTCCGTGGCATGTGGGATCTCCCCAGACCAGGGTTTGAACCTGTGTGCCCTGCACTGGCAGGCGGATTCTTAACCACTGCGCCACCAGGGAAGCCCCACCAACCTAGTCTTTATCTCCTCGCTACTCCACAGAAAAAGCTCCTGTGAAAGTCTTTAATGACCTCCATATTGTTAAAACCAAAGGTCAAGTCTCAGCACTCACCTTACTTGATCTATCAGAGCATATCTGACATCACCAACCAATCCTTCTTTGAAACAGATTCCGAACTAGGCTTCTAGGGCACTCTGGTTCTCCTCCTCCCAACCGAGCACTCATTTTCAGTCTCTCTTGTTGGTAAGCATCATCTTTCTGACCTCTGAACATTGGGCTGACCCAGGGATCTTCTCGGACTTCTTTTCTATCTCCACATTCATCCCTTCATCCAATCTCACAGCTTAAACCCCTCCTCTATGCTGACATCCTTGCCTCTAGCTCAGACTTCTTCATATTCCAGACTCATGTATCTACCTTCCTCATCAACATCTTAACCTAAATGCTAAGGAGGCATCTAGAACATGCTTGCCCCAAATCAAACTCCTGAATTCTCTCTTCTCCCCAAACCTGATTCTCCCAGGAATTTCTTTCAATGAATGGCAACTCTAACCTTCCCACTGTCCCGGCCAAAAACTTTCGTACATTTTCTCTCACATCCCACATATAAAATATCAGCATACCTTGTTGACTCTGCTTACAAATATATCCAGACTGTGAACACTTTTCATCACCTTCATCTCTACCCTGGACTAAGTCACCATCATCTTGCTTGAATTATAACGACTCCCTAATCAGTCTCCTTGTTTCTCCCATTAGCCTCTCTTACAGTCTCCTCTCAGCACCACAACACTCTATGATCCTTTTAAAGACTAAATGAGACGATGTCTCTCCTCTGTTCAAAATCCTCACATTTCAGATGGTAATCACATTCAAGGTAAAAGACAAAATCTCCATAATGGCCTATGAGGCTCACTATTCATTCTCTCACCTCACCTCCTACTACCCCCTTGCTTACTCTATTTCAGCTGCCCTGACTTCCTTGTGATTCTGTGAACATGTCACACACAAGGATCGTCTCATTTGTTATCCTCTCTGCCTGGAATGTTCTTCCTCCAGTGATCCACAAGGTACTTGCTCTCTTCTCTCTCTCCACAGCACTTATTACCATCTAAGACACTGTGTATTTTCCTGTCTATTCACTTTCTGCCTCCGTTTACTAGAATGTAAGCACACGGGACTTAGCAGTACTCGGTTCATCCGTTGTGTGAATGAATGGTACTTATGCTCATTAATAATCAGTAAAGCGCAAATTAGAGCAATATGAAAAGTCATTACCTACCGATCATATGCCAAGAATTTAAGTCGGATAAAACCAAGAACGATCGGAGCATGGAACAGAAACTTTTATACACCAGTGGTGGGAGTATAAGGCAAGTACTTTAAAGAACAATTTGGCAAAAATATCTAGCAAAGCTGAAGATGCATACGCCCTTCAACCCAGCACTTACACCTCTATGTATATATCCTAGACCCTAGGGCCCACAGCAACTCTCTTACAAGTACACAAGAAGAGCTCTGCAAGAATACTCACTTCCATGTTGTTTGTAAATGCAAAACAACCAGAAATCTAAATACCTACCAACAGGAAATGTATAACTTATAATAGATACATATAACAGAGTACTATGTAACAGCTAAATGATTAATGACCAACCTACAAATATCAACATGCTTGTTAATACGCTGAACGAATGAAAAGCAACTTGCAGAATGGTAAGTATTATAGTATGATGCTATGTGTGTGTGTATATGTATGTGTGTGTGTGTGTATATATATATATACACACACACACACATACATATACACACACACATATAATTGAATATATGTAATTGAAAACACAGAAAATGAACCAATCTTGTATGTAACTATACTTCTATATAATAATATGTATCAGGACAGTGGTTACCTGTGAGGAGGAAGGGAAAAAGAGAGAAAAACAGAATCAGGGAGGATTATACAGGGTGCTTCAACTGTACCTATTTTGTTTTATTTCTTAAAAAAGAAAAGCCTGTAAAGTTTGGGAAAATATTAGAATTTGACAGAAGCAGATGACAGCTATATGGGTATTTGTTAAGTTATTCTCTAAACCCTGCTGTAATCTTAAAATATTCATAATTTTAACCAAGTATATTACATTCTAAGAAAACTTATATGATTAAAATTTCCTATTTCCAAACTTCGTAAATAACAATGGCCAGCTTCTTCTAATTGAAATGAATGGTAAGGCTGCCAAGGCTTCTCTGAGAATTCTGGAATTCCGCAAGAAGAGGGCTGGCTGCCAGCACACTCACTCTTCCACCTCAGCTTCCTTTCCTTGAAAAGACCTTCGAGTGGCATGTTTCTATTTAAATATTAATCTGTAAACACTACCACATAAATACACCCTAGGGAGGGCTGTGAAGTGGAAATGCAATTTGAAGCAGACACAGCAATCGGCACCAAGACCCATGTGAGTTTCTAAAACCACCAGTTGGTACAGATGACTGATGTAAAGGTAGATAACTACTCTTTCACTTAGAGCCTTAGGCTCCTGAATTACAGTAGGACCGGTGAGATCTCTTCTGTTTTCTCAGACCTTCTACCAAAATTAGAAAGTGCCTATGTAACTTGAACTCAGAAGAAAAATTCTCAAGATCACTTATTAATTAGAATAATACAGGATAAAAATCCAGAAACATTAAAGCATAATCTTTAGGAAAACTCATGACTGCAAGGTCAAAACAGAAGTTGTGGAATCACATATAACATGAAAAACTAATGTTTAGCCCTTAGATAAATCAGACAGGTTAATTTCACTGACAGCAACAAAACCAACTTGCTCTTATAAGCAAGACTGTTTTTAAAAATCTCAAACATGAAAACTAATACACAATTTGCAGAAGCAAAGGCATAAACCCAGCTGACTGGTATAAATGACAAACCTCTCCGTGCTATGGTTTCCTTGCTGTAATACCCTGTACTGAATACTTGCCACCCACTAACATTAACACAGAAGAACCTTTGAGAATCACAGGACAAAAGGCAATGCAAAACCTGCTTTATAACCAGAGTGAAGGTTTAGAGCTGATTCACTAGGCAGCCATGAGCTGAAAATGATGAAGTAACTAGCACAAGAACAACTCTATTTTTCTAATTATTTGTATAAATTGTGTTAGTGGCTACGTGATGTGAATCAATAGCTTGCCATACTTGTGATTCGTACTTCGTTGGGTACTTGGTTTCCAAGGACACTAATCTAAACTAGGATGTGCTTTTAAAGCCCGTTATCAGCCATTACCGATTAAATAATCTTCACAAGGAGATATTGCTTGGAGGGTACACCAAGCACACACTTCTACCACACAAATGTTCCGTCTGTATGAGGGCTGATAGATCCATTCTGAAAAGCGTCTGCACGTTTGAAAGTCAGAAGCCCTCACCACCACGACCGCTTTATATTAGCTTAAATGTTTTTGCAATTGTCCACCAGAAAGTTTCAAATTCCGCCGGGATTTATTTACACTGAAGAGGCATCTAGAGCTTGGGAAAAGTCAACAGCAGCACGGGTTAGAAAAGCTACACTTATATTTTGACTGCCTTCATCAAATTATAGGAGTGGGAGGTGAAGACACTGAGACACTCAGAAGAACGAACCCTTAAAGGTGAATCCTGCACTCTGATACACTAGGATCAAACGCAGAAGTCACACATACCCCTTCGCTTGGTAAATTTTACAGGAAGAACAATGGGGAGTGCATAGTTCATCCTGTCATGAGAGGAGACAGTCAATGCACCTTTCTGGATGTAACCTAGGTACTTATTATAATTTAAAGTTCTTAATTCACTTTATTAATTACAGAGTTAATTATGTCTGTGTAAAGGGAACCGTGGGCTTTGCAGAGTCAACTTGTTATTTGTTTTTTAAAAAAAGTGAAAATTTTTTTCTCTAAGTACTAATTAGCATGGGTGTGTTTTATATTCGCTCCTAATACAGTTTCCAATCTTGAAAGATAACCACAGACAGCACCACTGTCACACTGTCACAAAAAGGAAATTTTAAACAATTCTGTTAGAAATGTTTTAACTGATTCATTATGTCCTGGAGAGAAGCTTATTTGATATCTTACAAGTAATACCACAGCTATTTAGAATGCTGTTAACATCCCAATTCCTAATTAGCATAACATACATGCTATCACTTCAGAATGAGAACTATCTTAGAAGTCCTGGCCAAAGGCATTTGAGAAATAAGTTGAAAGAGAAATTGGGCGGGAGGTGGGGAATTCCTGGGGCATGATTAGAGTCAGCCTGACTTTCCAAATACACAAATGCCAGGGCATGGGACTATTTTAGGTACATTTTTGGTCTGCCCTTTTGATTCTTCATCTGGTAGATCTACATTAAGGATTATAAATATATTTATATATCAATATTTAACATCACTTTGTAAGCACTTAAAGGGCAAGGGAAAACTTAACTTCTGCCTCTTTAGTGTCCCTCACTCAACAAAAATCAAGACTATGCCAGCAAATCCCGGAGGCTCTATGATTCTGCTGGATCTTGTCCAAATTAGGCTCTAAATATTTAGCATATTTAGCCTCATCTGGTGGCCCATTTATTCTTTAAATTGGAGAAGGAAGTATGGACCATAATAAGTAATGTAAAACCTCAAATCAGTAATAATATTCCAACATCAGTGTAAATTAATGCTTTTGGAGTTGTTCAATTTGAGTCATAGATACATGGCTGTATGTTACCCTAATTTTGTCTATGTATGAAATTTTCCATAATAAAAGAACAAAAAATGCAAGCCTCTGAAAGTAGCCTGATTTGTCTCATGGAAAAATTCTTTAGACCCACATTCTAACTAATTCTGTCCTCAGACTGCAAATATAATTTCTGGTAGCATCAGAGAAAATAACTAGCAGAGAAGCCGTGATAAGTGTTCCAAAAATGTAGGATGATCCCTGAACGTAAATGAGGGGAAGAAAAAAACTTAAATTTATAGTTTAATACTCAAGCTCATACTGATCTTGCTGTATTTTATTACAGTAGTTCCATTTTAAAAAATGGGACAGCTAATGTTCTTTACAGCTTACAAATGTAGTAAGTTAAGAAAATGAAGCCATAGCAACATTGGCTTCTGCACCCAGAACAAATACCTCTCTACTAGGTGCTCTGTAAAGAAGTACTTCTCAGTTTATCCTAGACTCAGAGGCGTCCCCCGCCTCGAAGAAATTATAATATGGACTAACGTATCATTTTATCAACAGCAGTAATGAGTTGATTAGGCCGATACATCCTGCCTACCTTACCTATTTTCATTTCTACAAAAGAAAGCTACAAACAAAACCAAAAAGCTTATGTAGACTCAGAACAATATATGACTATGAAGAATTCTTTTCATAAAAGGTTAAAATACTTCTTTACCACTAAATTATTTTTAAGGAATAAAGTGTGAAAACTCTTTTAGTAACTAACAAATAAAAGTAGAGAAAAAATTTCATCTTTTGTATTACTGAAAACCTTTTATACAAATGCTTAGAGTATTTTGATTCGAAAGCTAAAAATGCATGCAGTAATATTAGAATCTTCAGTGACCCTTTATTCTCTATACCTTGAACCTGTTTAAATTCTGCTTTGAGCCCCTTATTTATTCTATGAGCCTTCCTAAGAATTCAAGGGTTAACGCATAACCTAGAAAAGAATGCCACTTAAATTTAGTGGAGAAAATAGAGAAATTTTACTTATTTAAAAAAGTATGAGGGGAGAGGGGGTAGGACTAGGTAAGAATGACCATTTAACTGTATTAGGAATACTGGTGTGCAATAAGATATTTTTTAAAAAGAGGAAAAGATTGTTTAATATCACCATTATTAATACTAATTGATATAGCTGATATGACTGTATAGGAAGATAAAACAAAGAAATTACTCAAAACTATTACCAAAGAATCAATGAGGTTAATCAAGTGTGATATAAATGATAATCATAAAAGCCAACGTTTTTGTAAATACTCAGCAATTAGAAGAAATTTGAAAATATTCCATTTGCAATTTGAAAAATAAATATATTAAAACTTCTTAAATTTAATAGAATGTATGTAACTTTTATAAAACCACAAACCTCCTGGGTTAAAAATAAGGTTTCTGGGCTTCCCTGGTGGCGCAGTGGTTGAGAGTCCGCCTGCCGATGCTGGGGACGCGGGTTCGTGACCGGGTCCGGGAAGATCCCACATGCCGCGGAGTGGCTAGGCCCGTGAGCCATGGCCGCTGAGCCTGCGCGTCCAGAGCCTATGCTCCGCAACGGGAGACGCCACAACAGTGAGAGACCCGCGTACCACAGCAACAACAAAAAATAAGGTTTGAAACAATAGAAAAAAATACCCCCAAAAGTGACAGCTTCCACTGTTTACAATTAAGACTTTTCTACAATGAAAACTAAAACAACAAATGTGTCATAAGAGTTTCATTGTACTTCTCATCTTTAAAAAAAATTATACTGTTTGTAGGTCACACAAAAACTTGGAGCATCTGAATTTTCAAGGGCAAAGTCACTTTCTGTATGTGTGCTGGCTAAAACGGCCCCTATCTAATCTTTAAAGAGTTCAAATTTATATCATCAAGCCCCAAATTAATCATTATTCAAAGGACATATGCAAATGCTAACAAATGAGATGGAGAGGTAAGAAGGACAATCTCGTATTGAATATTTACTGGGCATTATAAAGCTGCGTAGTTCTTTCCTTATTTTTCTATTGAAGTTGAACACAAGAAGAAAAGCACGCAGAACATAAAGGTTCCGCTCAGTAAATCAGGACAAGCAAGCATCACGTAGCCACCATGGAGGTGTAGAAATAGAGCACTGCCAGTACCACGAGTCCCCTGCTGATCCGCCCGATCATTAACCCCTTCTTCCTCTCCAAGGGGAACTATCATGACTTGTAAACACTGAGATCATACAGTATATATCCTTTAGCATGTGGGTTCTTTTGCTCAATATTATGTTTTTGAGATACATCCATTTTGTTGTGTGAGCTGAGTTTGTTCATTTTCGTTTACAGTATTTTATTTCTAGGCAGGAACATATAATAATTTACTTACCCACTATATCACAGATGCACATTTTCCACACCTCCCCAATATGAAGCGAGACCAAATAATGCTGCTGTAAGCATTCACATACATACCACTGGGTTGTACCATTCCTGTGAGGAGTGGAACAGCAGGGTCATAACGTATACATACGTTCAGCTTCAACACTGCCAACTAATTTACCCAAGTGGTTGTACCGATTTATATTCCAGCAACAGTGTATGAGAATTTCCTTGCCCATATTCCTACGAACTATTGTTAGTCCTTTTAATTTAGTGTTCTGGTAGGTGTGCAGTAGTTACATGCCATTAGGGTTTTAGTTTGCATTTCTCTAATGACTTGTGGTCTTGAGCACCTTTTCTTATTTTTACTGGACATTTGGCCATCTTTTTGGTGAAGTAGCTGCTCAAGTCTCTCACTCATTTTTCTATTGGGTTGTCTTTTTCTCACTGGTCTGCAGTGACCCCTACCCCCACCCTACTGGCACAGCCACCCCTCACCTCCAAGGAACCGTAACTCCAACAGTGACAATACTACCACAATGAAGACCCCCTGTGGGCAAGTACTCGTCTACGTCATCTCACTAATCCCAGCCCTGTATGGTGTGTTCTATAACTATCCCTATTTTAGAGATGAGGCAAAAACACACAGCCAAGAAATGAGAGAGCCCGGGTTCAAGTCCAAGTCTCCTCTGGGGATCCCAAGCCAGGCACCCCTCACTGCTCTCCTGCCACCATGTGCCCACATAGTCTCACTGCTCACCCAGGAAGCCTCTTGGCTGCAGAGCACACCCCCAGGCCTGTTCCCTCAGTATTCTAAATCCTATCATGCCTTTATTCATTCCACAAACCCTGTGAAAAGAAAATCAAAATGAAGTTGGTATTGCTAACAGAGCTCTCTAAAATGGAGCCAAGAGGCCACCGAGGAAGCTGAGACTTGTACACGTCTCAGCCCAGATGGAAGAGCTCTTTGTCAGACTGCTGCAAATATCTTCTCCCACTCTGTGGCTTGCCCTTTCACTCTCTTTAAAGGTGATTTGTGATGAACAGAAATTCTTGATTTTAATAAAATCCAGTTTATAATTTTCCTTTTGTAGTTAATACTTTTTGTGTGCTCTTTAAGAAAACTTCACATACTCTAAGGCCACATATTTTCCTATACTGCCTCCTAAAATATTTATTGTTTTACCTTTCACAAATAGATCTACAATCCACTGGGAATTTATTTTGAGTGTGATGTGAGATAGGGGTCTTGCTTCACTTTGTTCCAAATGAATATACATGATGCTCTAGCACCATTACTGAAATACATTTCCACTGTTCTGTGTGCCACCTTTCCCATAAATCAATTGTCTGTGTACACATACACTTGTTTCTGGATTCCTTATTCTGTTCCACTGATCTACTGAACCAAGGATATTGTGTATCCTTGTACCAATAGAACACTGTCTTTATTAACCTAGCTTAATTTTCATTAAAAATATTGAGACCTATCAAACAAGTTGTTCCACTTTGTTCTTGAAAAGTGTATGGCCTTGAGCTTCCCTGGTGGCGCAGTGGTTGAGAGTCCGCCTGCCGATGCAGGGGACACGGGTTCGTGCCCCGCTCCGGGAAGATCCCGCATGCCGCGGAGCAGCTAGGCCCGTGAGCCATGGCCGCTGAGCCTGCATGTCCCGAACCTGTGCTCCGCAACAGGAGAGGCCACAACAGTGAGAGGCCCGCGTACCGCAAAAAAAAAAAAAAAGTGTATGGGCTTTTCTCAGCCTTTTGCATTTTCATATAAATGTATCTCTTTTAATGATTGTCACAACCCTGTATGTAACTAAATCTTATCAACCCACTTTAAAAAACATGGCAAAGCAACCCTAAAGAACTTATATTACTTGACCGAGATCATAAAACTGCACAGCCTAGATTTGAACCCAGGAGTGTGTTTGTGCAAAGGGCACACTTTACAATATCCTGCATGCCTATAAACTTAACGTGAAAATGTTAAACCTAAAAATATACACAAGTAAAAATAACAATAGAGTATTATTTTACTACCTATTTAACTTATTATAAGTAACGTTAAGATAACTAATTCTACCAATGCTGGCAAATTTATTGTGAAATTGGTACAACAGTACCAATTCTGCCAATAGAAGTGAAAATTACTACAATTCTTTTAGAGTTCTAAGAAACTAATAGTGATTACTACTAATAAAGGTACAAGAGAACTTGATGTCCTGAAGGATTGATTTAGTTACTGCCTGCTTAAAGCCCGATTGTTATAAAATGTGGGTCATGTCTCACTCCCGTTCTAGTGCTATTAAGGAGATGAAATGGATAGATCTTTGGTAGGTAAAGGAGAGAAAAGATTCATGGACAATTCCCAAATGTCTGGCTTGAGCAAAGGGTACTCATAGAATTAATACTCTATGAATTAATATTTCTTTAGCAGCTAGGCACTGTGGTAAGTGCTTGACATAAATTATCTCATCTCATCCTGCCAACTCTAGCAGGTATTACTGCTGCCCCAAATTACAAATTAAAAAAAAAAATAGGAACAGGAAAGAAAGTACAGGATATCAGATCTTAACTGAAACCTTCAGTTGCTAAGTCCTTTCCACCATAACAAACTGCTAATAACCATGTGATATCTATTTCACAGCTGAGCTGAAAAACTAGCTTTTCCACTGGGGAATATACAAGTGACTGGAAAACAAGAGGCAAGCAGCTGTCAGAATTTCATTGTAACTGAATGTAGTAAGTCACATGGGAGCCTTTTGACATTACTGCCCCTAGCAAAGTCACCTTTGAAAACAATACTACATTTGTTTGCTTGGGGTTTTCTGCCTTTTTTCCCCCTTAAATGCTGGCACTGTAAGCTTAAAAAAAAAGAAAAAAAGATGTTTAGATCTTTAATCTATGTTAGAAACCATGTAATAGCTAACCCCACACTTTTTACAATCCCACTACAGTGACAGCAGAAATCTTGGGATTTGGTTTTTAACATATTCTGACACAAATTATAACCAGGTATTGGGCACCCCTGGTGGCGCAGTGGTTGAGAGTCCACCTGCCGACGCAGGGGATGTGGGTTCCTGCCCTGGTCCGGGAGGATCCCACATGCCACAGAGCGTCTGGGCCCGTGGGCCATGGCCACTGAGCCTGCGCATACGGAGCCTGTGCTCCGCAACAGGAGAGGCCACAACAGTGAGAGGCCCGCGTACCGCCAAAAAAAAAAAACAAACTAGGTATTACATGTATAAAAAACAAGATCCTACTGTATAGCTCAGGGAATTATATTCAATATCTTGTGATAAACCATAATGGAAAAGAATATATACGTGTATAACTGAGTCACTTTGCTGTAAAGCAGAAATTAAACACAACAGTGTAAATCAACTATACTTCAATAAAATTTTTAAACAACAACTAGGTATTACAGACTCATGAAAAGATAAGGGATCATTATGATACACTTTGGTATAACTGGGCAGAAGAAAATAATTTTCTTACATACATAAGAGGATTGTAACTACAAGTAGGGAAGAAATGGATCTGCTTCATTCTGTACTCTTTAGACCACATTAGTAATACTGAGCAATACACTTACTCAATCAGAGTAACAATTTTTATCTAAGAGTTAAGATTTATAATGTAGAGTCCTGGAAATTATTTACAAAGTTTCTATTTCATTGGGTCTGAAGATGGGGCCTAGAAATCTGATTTTTTAAATGTTTCTAGAAAACAGCCAGAAAACAATTAACAAAATGGCAATAAGCACATACCTATCAACAATTACTTTAAATGTAAATGGACTAAATTCTCCAATCAAGACAGTGGCTGAACTGATTAAAAAAAAAAAGACCTATCTAAATGCTGCCTACAAGAGACTCACTTCACATATGAGAAGAAACACAGACTAAAAGTGAAGGGATGAAAAAAAAGATAATCCATGCAAATGGAAACTAAAAGAAACCTAGGGTAGCCATACTTAGACAAAATAGGCATTAAGACAAAGATTGTAGTAAGAAATAAAGAAGGCCATTACATAACGATAAAGGAGTCAATATAACAAGAGGATACATGTGTAAATACTTATGTGCTCCCACCACAGGAGCACATAAATATATAAAGCAAACATTAACAGACCTAAGGGAGAAATAGACCACAGTACTTTAATAGTAGGGAATGTTAATACCACACTTTCACCAACAGATAGGTCATCTAGACAGATAATCAATAGGAAACATTGGCCTTAAATGACACGCTGACCAGATGGACTTACAGACATATACAGGATATCCATCCAAAAGCAACACAATACACATTCTTCTCAAGTGGCACTGGAACATTCTCCAGGATAGATCATATGTCAGGCCTCAACCAAGTCTTTAAAAAATTAAAAAGACTGAAATCACATCAAGCATCTTTTCTGACCACAAAGCTATGAAACCACACATCAGTTACATGAAGAAAACTAGAAAATTCACATATTTGTGGAGATTAAACAACATGCTACTAAATAACCAATGGTCAAAGAAGAAATCAAAAGAGAACTCAAATGACGTTGAGACAATGAAAACGGAAATACAATTTATCAAAACTTACAGGATGCAGCAAAAGTAGTTCTAAGAAGGAAGTCCAAAGCAATAAATGCCTACATCAAGAAACAAGAAAAATGTCCAAGAATCTAACAAGACACCTGAAGGAACTAGAAAAAGAAGAACAAATGAAGCATAAAGTTAGCAGAAGGAAGGAAATAACAAAGATTAGCACAGAAATAAATGAAATAGAGACTAAAATGAGAACAGATAAGATCAATGCATCCAAAAGCTGCTTTTGTTAAAAGATAAACAAAACTGACAAACCTTAGCTAGACTCACCAAGAACAAAGGAGAGAGAACTCAAATAAATATAATCAGAAATTAAAGAGAAGATATTAAAACTGACACCACAGAAACACAAAGGATAATAAGACTACTATGAACAATTATATACCAACAAATTGAACAACCTACAAGGAATGGACAAATTCCTAGAAACATAAACCTAAGAGACTGAGTCATGAAGAAATATCAATAGAAAACTGAACAGACTGAGTGCTAATTAGAAGACTGAAATAATAACCAAAAACCTCCCAACAAACAAAAGTTCAGAACCAGATGGCTTCACTGGTGAATTTAACAAAACATTTAAACAATACCAATCCTTCTCAAACTATTCCCAAAAAAATTAAAGAGAAGAGCACACTTCCAAACTCATTTTGTGGGCCAGCATTACCCTGACACCAAAACCAGAGTAGGACATTACCAAAAAAGATAATTACAGGTGAAAATCCCTGATGAACACAGATTCAAAAATCCTCAATAAAATATTAGCAAACCAACTCAACAATCCATTAAAAGGATCATACACCATGATCAAGTGGGATTTATTCCAGGGCTGCAAGGATGTTTCAACATCCACAAATCAATCAATGTGATACACCACATTAACAAAATGAAAGACAAAAACCTTATGATCATCTTAATGCAGAAAAATGATCTGACAAAATTCCACATCCATTTATGATAAAAAAAGAAAACTCTCAATGAAGTGGGTAAAGAAGGAATGTACCTCAACATAATAAAGGCCATATATGAAAAGCCAACAGCTAACATTATATTCATGGTGAAATACTGAAAGCTTTTCCCCAAAGATCAGGAACAAGGCAAGGATGCCCACTCTAGCCGCTTTTATTCAACAGAGTATTAGAACTCCTACAAAGAGCAAGAAAAGGAAAAGGCATCCAAATCAAAAAGGTAAATCAGAAAGTAAAACTGTTACTTTTTGCAGCTGACATGATATTATATAGAGAAAACCCTAAAGACTCCACCGAAACACTGTTAAAACTAAGAAACAAATTCAGTAAAGTTCCAGAATACAAAACCAATAATAGAAAAAAATCTGTTGGCTTCTATACACTAATAATATGAGAAAGAAATTCAGAAAACAATCCCATTTACAATTGCATTAAAAAGAATAAATACCTAGGAGTCAATTTAACCAAGGAGGTTAAAGACCTGTGGACTGAAAACAATCTAAGACACTGATGAAAGAAACTGTAGAAGATGAAATAACAGAATGGAATGAAATAATATCCCATGCTCACTGACTGGAAAAATTAATACTGTTAAAATGTCCATACTAACCAAAGCAATCTACAGATTCAATGCAATCCCTATCAAAATTCCAATGGAATTTTTCACAGACATAGAAAAAACAATCCTAAGATTTCTATGGAACAAATAGACAAAAATCTTAAGAACAAAGCTAGAGGCATCATGCTCCCTAATTTCAAATCGTATTACAAAACTACTGTAATCAGAACAGTATGGTACTGGCATAAAAACAGACACATAGATCAATGGAACAGAATACAGAACCCAGAAATAAACTCATGAATATATGGTCAGTTACTTTACAACAAAGGTGCCAAGTATATGCAGTGGGGAAAGAACAGTCTCTTCAATAAATGGTGTTGGGAAAACTGGACAACCACATGTAAAAACAATGAAACTGGAACACTATCTTACATAACACAAAAGTCAACTAAAAATGACTAAAGAATTGAATGTAAGAACTGAAACCATAAAACTCCTAGAAGAAAACATAGTGGTAAACAATCATCTTGGAGAAGATTGTTTGGATTTGACACCAAAAGCAAAGGCAACAAAAGCAAAAATAAACAGTGGGACTACATCAAACTAAAAAGCTTCTGCACAGCAAAAGAAACCATCAACAAAATGAAAAGGCAAGCTGCCAAAAAGGAAAAAATATTCCAAATCATATATCTGATACGGAGTTAATATCCAAAATATATAAAGAACTCATAACTCAATAGCAAAAACACACGATCTGATTTTAAAAATGGGCAGAGAATCTGAATAGACATTTTCCCGAAGGAGACATACAGATGTCCAACAGGCACATGAAAAGATATTCAACATCACTTAATCATCAAGGAAATGCAAATCAAAACCACAATGAGATATCATCTCACAACAGTTAGAATGGCTATTATCAAAGAGACAAGAGAGCTTCCCTAGTGGCGCAGTGGTTGAGAGTCTGCCTGCCGATGCGGGGGACACGGGTTCGTGCCCCGGTCCGGGAGGATCCCACATGCCGCAGAGCAGCTGGACCCGTGAGCCATGGCCGCTGAGCCTGCGATTCCGGAGCCTGTGCTCCGCAACGGGAGAGGCCACAACAGTGAGAGGCCCGCTTACCGCAAAAAAAAAAAAAAAAAAAGAGACAAGAGAGAAGTGTTGCAGAGGATGTAGAGAAAAGGGAACCCTAGTGCACGGTCAGTAGGAATGTAAATTGGTGCAGCCACAATGGAAAATGGTATGCAGATTCCTCAAAAAAATTAAAAATAGAACCACGATATGATCCAGCAATTCCAATTCTACGTATTTATCCAAAGAAAATGAAAACACTAACTCAAAAAGGTATATGCATCCCCATGTTGTTGCAGCATCATTTGGCAACAACAGTCAACATGACATGACAGCAGTCAACATGACAGCAGTCAACATATGGAAACAACCTAAGTGCTCCTCAATGGATGAATGGATAAAGAAAACGTCACACTCACTCACACACACACACACACACACACAGGAATATTATGTAGCCAAAGAAAAGAAGGAAATCTTGCCATTTGCAAAAACATGGTTGGACTCTAATGGCATTACACTAAGTGAAGTCAGACAGAGAAAGACAAATACCATATGATCTCATTTACATATGAAATCCAAAACAAAAAAAGAAGTTCACAGATACAAAGAACAGATTGGTGATTGCCAGAGGCCAGGGGTGGGGGGTGGAGGGTGGGCAAAATAGATAAAAGGGGGGTCAATAGGTACAAACTTCCAGTTATAAAATAAATAACTCATGGGTGGGGCTGTAATGTACAGCAAGGTGACTACAGTTAACAAAATTGCATATTTGAAAGTCGCTACTAAGAGAGTAGATCATTTTGCAATATATATAAATATCGAATCATGTTGTATACCTAATACCAATAAATTGCTATATGTCAACTACATTTCAATTTTTTTTTCTTTCACCTGGTAAGGATCACTTTATTAGATCAAGTGAAAGTCTCAGGAGTATTACAAATGGAATTGTAAGAGGAGATGCAGGTTGGAAGAAATGGGCCTTTGCAAACAGATCAACTGAATCAAGCCCAGAAGTCAGTGAATTGCGTACCATCATGTAATAGTGATAGATTTTAAAAATAGCTTTTTTTTGAAAAACTATGTGTTAATTGTGTACACAAATAAATAGGAGTAAAACTTAGTTTCCTCCCTCAGGAGATTATAATGTCATTGGGGAAACAAATATATCAAATGGCTATAAAACAAGGCAGAATTAAATAAATGTTTAAAGAAGCAACAAGGCATATGCATTGTAAAAATGTAGAGGATAGGGCTATCATTCTCCATTTGAACATTTCAAGGATAATACAAACAGTGACCCAATATAGAACTCATCATTTTTGCCCAAAACAGTCTACCTCCTATACTCTATCTCATTCTATCTTTCCTAAATTCCTTTTTTTAATTTAACTTTATTTTTTTATACAGCAGGTTCTTATTAGTTATCCATTTTATACATATTAGTGTATACATGTCAATCCCAATCTCCCAGTTCATCACAGTACCACCCCCACCCCACCCCCGGCCACCTTCCTCCCTTGGTGTCCATACGTTTGTTCTCTACCTCTGTCTCAATTTCTGCCCTGCAAACTGGTTCATCTGTACCATTACATTTCAATTTTAAAAAAAAGAAAAAAGTTTCTATTTCATATGTATCAAATACATATCCTATATACATATGCATATAAAAAGAAATTAATACAATAAACTCCCATATATCCACTGCCCCTGTTTTAAACACTGCTCTTTACCAGGACCTTAGAAGCCCCCTGATCTCATCCTCTTGCCTCCCCTAAGGTAACTGTTAGCCTGACTTCTGACTTCTGTGTTAATCATTCCCTTGCTTTTCAGATTAGTTTTGCCTTTAATACACATATACATACATACATATATAAATGTATATATCCCTGAACAATATATTTTTGGTTTTTAAAAACTTAATCGAAATCACAAACCTAGATACACAAGGGCATGGTACCCTTATAGATGAAGGACAGTAAGGAAGGATAGGGAAAGATAAACTGAACAGTCTCTGTGTCACTGTCCAGTTTCAGCTTTCCAGAAAGCTAAGAGAATTCGTCTCTGGAAAAGTTATGAGTTATGAGGCCAAGTTATGAGGCAAAGACATGAATCCTGGAAAACACAGGTCAACCACAGTCAAGGCTTCTAGCTGGGTAATGTAGGCTAGCATCATTGAACCTACAACAGAAATACAGATGAGAGAGCAGGCTCTGTTCATCTTTTGTTTCTAAGCTCACTACGGCCACCCACCAGAACTTAGCAGTAGGTCAAAGCAGAATATATCTGAGAGGTGAAACAAGTATCCTCAACTGAGCCACACAGCAGGGCATGAGGGGAAAGCTGGAACTTCCATAGTACATAGTCAAGGCAAGCTAAGAACAGATAAATTCTGGATCAAGCTCACCAGAGTATTCTGTCCTCAGGTTAAAAAGACAACCGTGACAGCAAGCACCTTGGTAATTCTGCATTTCTAGGTCCTGATTCACAGCCCTCCAACTGGAGTGGTTGCCCTCTATATACAGTACACAGCCAGCACCTTGGAATCTCCTAAAAGTAGCTCTGGGGATTCCCCTCATCTCCCTCCTTCTTGGATCTCCTGTTTCCTATACCCCACTGTCTTCCTTTTTCTTAATTTACTCTCAATTGGTGTTTCTCATTTCTCATCCTCCAACAGCTTTTTTTTTTTGGCTGTACCACACGCCTTGCAGAATCTTAGTTCCCCAAGCAGGGACCGAACCCACACCCTCAGCAGTGAAAGCAGAGTCCTAATCACTGGACCGCCAGGGAATTCCTTCCAGTAGTTTTTAATAAAGGGGACAAGAGAAGTAAATATTTTCAGACCTTGCATGTCTGAAAATATCTTTATTCCAGTTGGCCATAATTTGGCTGAGTACATACTTCTACGTTCAAAATCATTTTCCTTCAGAATTCTGAAGGCATTGCTCCACTGTTTTCTCATGTCTAGGTTGCTGCATAAAAATCCAAAGCCATTCTGATTCCTTATCCTTTATACATAACCTGTTTTTTGCATTCTCGAATCATCTCTTTGCCTTCCAGTGTTTCGAAGTTTCCTAATGATGTATCTTAGCATGGGTATATTTTCACTTACTCGGTTGGACACTCAGTAGGCACACTCAATCTGAAAACTCTAACCTTCAATTTTGGATAACTTTCTTGAATTATTTATTATTTTCTCCTTTTCATTTCTCCTCTTTTACCTGGATCTTCTTGGTATGGGTATTGAAATTCAGGAATAGTTTGCTAAGTGCGCTCTCTTTTATTTTCCACATGTCTTTTCACTCTACTTTTTGGGAGATTTCCTGAACATTATCTTACAGTGCTCCTAAAATTTCATTTCTACTATAATATTTTAAATTCTTTTCTTTGTTGTCTGATTATGCCTTTTACAGAATCCTTTTTTTTACTTCCACCTCATCTCTTATCTTTCGTAATATATTAATAATGGGGAGAGTTTTCTTTCCTCCTTGCAAAGTCTCTTCCAAGTGCTTTTCCCTGTTTATTTGTTTCAGTTCCCATCTTCCATCTTCGATATAAGAGGCTTTCCTCAAATAACCGGTAATACTTGGGTGTTTGCTTACGATTAAGAGCAGGGGACTAAAGAGCTTGTAATTGAACTTGTGGGTGGGGCTTGGTAATTTAGATCTTCAAAGAAATTCATGTCAGGTGTTTTCTCTACGGCTACTTAGAAACCCCTGAGAACATTTCAATCTCCTATTGGCTACCAGCATTCTATGAACCTAGAAGAGAAATGGAGATGAGAGTCGGAGTGGGGGTGAGGCAATGCCCCCAGATTCAGTATGCATAAATCATTTATTCTTCTATTTCCATCACAGTTATGACTTTTATTTCCCAATATTATTTCCAAATTCTTTGGGATTCGGAAACAAGAAACCGAACTTTCCCAAATCACAAGTTATTCTCTATTTTTCATAAGACTTCACTTATTTTTAAATAATAATGAGTGACCATAAAAATACATAATGAATCATTTTTCTGCAATAAGGTTATAATAAAAGTTTCAAAGGTTTTCTGTTTCTAAAAAATCCAGTAATAAATCCATGCACATTTATTATGAACCAATATACTGTGGTAAGATTATGTA
Organism: Monodon monoceros; assembly: GCF_005190385.1. Taxonomy (NCBI): domain Eukaryota; kingdom Metazoa; phylum Chordata; class Mammalia; order Artiodactyla; family Monodontidae; genus Monodon; species Monodon monoceros. Next base: position 9,613,926 of record NW_021703776.1, on the reverse strand, counting down.
TCAGAAAAACATGTAAAAATGATCTCTATCTGAATTAGTCATGGGATGATAAAAGACTTTAGGAGAGAGTGATATCATCACAATGGCGGAACAGGAGTTTTCTACTGTCATCTCCCCAAAGAACACCAATTATGATAACCACCCACAGACAAAAGAGCCTTTGTAGAAATCCAGGAGTCCAGGTGAGATGTTCCAGCACACCGTTGAAACAAAAAAGACCAAAACTACCCTGTGAGGAGGGTAAGAGGAAATGTTTGACTTAACGTACCATCTCTCCCACAAGGGGGCAGGGCTCAGTGCCAAGAGAGCCCTTCTTGCCCAGTGATTTCTCCTGCAGGGGAACATGAGAACATGTGAGTGCTTGGCTTCACCAGCTGTGTGGGACGCTGCCAGTGAGGCCTATTTCTCTGGCCCCATCCAGAATACCGAGTTGTGAGCTCAGGGCAGTGAGCGGCTAAGAGAAAAACAGCCAGGGGTCAGTAGTGAACACCTCAAAGTGACAGAGATCATACTAACCACTTTGTGGACTCTATTATAGGTCTGCCCATGAGCTACTGGGAATGCCTCTCCAGTGCATCCCCACAACTGGCTCCTGGGCACCCCCAGCACCCCACATGCCTCACCCATAAACCCTCCCACCCACAGACAGCTCCCTGAATGCTCCCCATGGCAGCAAGAGCAAGCCTTTGCAGATGGCTAGTGAGCATGCCTAGAAAGCCAATTTAGGAGAAACCACAAACTTGAACATTGAGCTCTGGCCTAGGGAAAGCAAAAGGGAGGCTGTCAGCACCCACTGAGCTTTGTAGGACAAAGAGAAGGCATACAAGCTTAAGAATTCTGCCACAAGAGAGTACAAGGAATGTGGAGCAAGTGTACGCATAGAAGAGGTATGAGAAAGCCTCAGAATCCCTGATGGGTGACAGAAGGTATTTCTTTCTAAAAGCCACTCAGTAAAGACTGGAGGAGGTGACTGCTTCTTCAAATGTGAAGACACAATGCAAGATTTCAAGGAATATGAAAACTCAAGAAAACGTAACAATACAAAAGAAACAATATTTTCTAGTAGCCAAACCCAAAGAAATGGAGAACAGCAATTTACACAATAAGAATTCAAAGCAGTTGTTTTAAGGAAGTTCAGGGAGCTACAAGAAAACATAGAAAGACAGTTCAATAAAATCAGGAAACAAAACTTTTTTTAAAAGAAGACAAGTTTAATAGAATGGTAGAAATTAAAAAGAACCAAACAAATTCTGGAGCTGAAGAATACAATGAATGAAATGAAAAATACAACAGAGAACATCAAAAAAATGAATCAAGCAGAATGAATCTGTGAAGTAGAAGGCAGGACTGTTTAAATTATCCATTCAGAGAAGAACACAGAAAAAGAATGAAAAAGAATAAGGAAAGCCTATATGAGCTATGGGACACCATTAGGAGAAATAATCTATGTACTACTGCAGTCCCAGAAGGGGAAAAAAGGGAGAAAGGGCAGAAAGCTTATTTAAAGAAATAATGGCTGAGAATTTCACAAATCTGAGGAGAGATTTGGACGTCCAGGTTCATGAAACTCACAGTTCCCCAAAAAGATTCAATCCTAAATGTCTTTCTCCAAAACACATTTCAAAACTGTCTAAAAATCAAAGACAAAGAATTTTAAAAGCAGTAAGAGGAAAAAAAATCCTCACTTATGAGGGAATTCCCATAAAACCATCAGTGGATTTCTCAACAGAAACCTACAGGCCAGAATAGGGAGGAAGATATACCCCAAGCACAAGTACTGAAAGAAAAAAAACTTCCCATCAAGAATATTACCTGACAGGGACTTCCCTGGTGGCGCAGCGGTTAAGAATCCGCCTGTCAACGCAGGGGACACGGGTTCGATCCCTGGTCCAGGAAGATCTCACATGCCGCGAAGCAACTAAGCCAGTGCGCCACAACTACTGAGCCTGTGCTCTAGAGCCCGCGAGCCACAACTACTGAAGCCCGTGCACCTAGAGGCTATGCTCCACAACAAGGGAAGCCACTGCAATGAGAAGCCCATACACCACAACGAAGAGTAGCCCCCACTCGCCGCAACTAGTGAAAGCCCGCACAAATCAACGAAGACCCAACACAGCCAAAAATTAAAAACAAACAAAAAAAATTACCTGGCAAAGTTGTCCTTCAGAAAAGAAAGAAAGATTAAGATGCTCCCAGGCAAACAAAAGCTGGAGTTCATCACCACCATACCTGCCTTACAAAAAATGCTGAAAGGAGTTCTACAAGCTGAAATTAAAGGATGCTAATTAGTAACATGAAAATATACAACAGACTGGTAAAGTAAGTATATAACCAAATTCAGAATATTTTAATATTGTAATATGTTGGTGTTTTAACCACTTAACTCCATATATAGAATAAAGGGCAAAAGTATGAAAAATAACTATAGCTACCATTAGTTACTTGTAAACTAGTTATAAATCCTGACATCAAAAACATAAATGATGGAGAGATAAAATGGTCATTTTTGTATGTATTCAAAGTTAAACTGTTAACAGCGTAAAATAAACTGTTATATCTACAGATGTTGTATATAAGCCTAATATTAACAAAGAAAGAAAACCCTGCAGTAGGTAAAGAAAAGATAAAGAGAAGGGAATCAAGCTATGGAAAATCATCAACTTACAAAGGAAGACAGCAGAAGATAGGAACAAGGAAACTATAAAACAGCCAGAAAACAAATAAGACAGCATTAAGAAGTCCCTACCTATCAATAATTACTTAATGTAAATGGATTAAATTTTCCAATCAAAAGGTACAGAGTGGCTGCACAAATAAAAAACAAGACCCAACTGTGTGACGCATATAAGGGACAAACTTCAGCTTTAGGTACAAACATAGTCTCAAAATGAAGGGACAGAAGGGATATTCCATACAAATGGAAACCAAAAGAGAGCACAAGTAGCTGTATTTATTTCAGAGAAGATAGACTTTATCCCAAAAGTTGAAAAAAGAGACAAAGAAGATTACTATATAATGACAAAGGGGTCAATTCACCAAGAGGACAGAGCAACAATATGTGTTTGTGTGTATGTACATCTAACAATGGAGCAACTACATATCTTAAGCACATACAAAGGGAGAAACAGACAACAGTGTAATAATAGTAGGGGACTTTGGTGCCCCACTTAAATGGATAGATCACCCAGACAGAAAACCAGTATACAGAACATCCCACCCCCAAAGCAGCAGAATACACATTCCCAAGCATACACAAAACATACTCCAACTCAGATCATACATGCAGTCACAAAACAAGTCTTACTTAGCAAATTTAAAAAACTGAAATCATACCAAGTACCTTTTTCTGACCTAGATGGTATGGAACTAGAAATCATTAATAGGAGGAAAACTGGAAAATTCAAAAATGTGTGAAAATTAAACACCACATCCCTGAACAACCAATGGATTAAAGGAGGAATCAAAAAGAAAATTTTAAAAATCTTGAAACAAATGAAAAAGAAAACACAACATACCAAAATGCATGGGATGCAACAAACGCAGTTTTAAGAGGGAAGTTTACGGCTCTAAATGCCTATATTAAGAAAAAGAAAGATCTCATATAAACGACCTAAACGTACACCCCAGGAAACTAGAAAGAGAAGATCAAACTAAGCCCAAAGTTAGCAGAAGGGAAGAAATAACAATGATGAGAGCAGTAATAAGTAAAATTGGGACCAGAAAAATAACAGAAAAATCAACAAAACTAAGAGCTGGTTTTTGACAAAATAAACAAAATTCAAAATCCTTTAGCCAAAAAAAGAAGACTCAAACAAAATCAGAAGTGAAAAAGGAGACATTACATCCGATACCATAAATACAAACGATCAGAAGAGACTACTATAAAACAACTGTATGCCAACAAATTGGGATAACCTAGATGTAATGGACAAGCTCCTAGAAACAAAAGCCCTACCAAGACTGAATCATGAAAAAACCAAAAATGTGAACAGACCAATAAGGAGCAAGGAGACTGATTCAGTAATAAAAAAAAACTCCTAACAACAGGAACAGCTGGTTTCACTAATAAATTCTACCCAATATTTGAAAGAATTAATAACAATCCTTCTTAAACTCTTGCAAACAACCAAAGAGGAGGAAACTCATTTTACCAGGCCAGCATTATCCTGATACCAAAGTCAGATACTGACACTACAACAGAAGAAAACTGTAGGTAAACATACCTGATGAATATGACACAAAAATTCTCAGCAAAATACAAGCAAACTCAATTCAATAGCACATTAGAAGGTCACCATGTTCAACTGAAATTTATCCCCAGGACGCAAGAATGGTTCCACATCTGCAAATCAACAAATGTGACTTAACAGAATGAAGGTTGAAAATTGTAGTATCATCTCAATAGATGCAGAAAAATCATTTGACAAAAATTCCACAGCCTTTCATGATAAAGACTCTCAACAAAGAGGGTACAGAAGAAACATACATCAACATAATAAAGGCCAGACAACAGTTAATATCATACTCAATGGTGAAATGCTGAAAGTCTTTCCTGTAAGATCAGGAATAAGACAAGGATGCCCATTCTCACCATTCCTATTCAACACAGTACTGGAAGTGTTAACCCAAAGCAATTAGTCAAGAAAAGGAAATAAAAGGCATGCAAATCAGAAAGAAAGAAGAAAAGTGTCTCTGTTTGCAAATGACATGATCTTATATATAGAAAATCCTGAAGACTATACCAAATATCTGTTAAAACTAATCAACAATTTCAGTAAAATTACATGATACAAAATCAACATACAGAAATCAACTGCATTTCTATTCATTCACAATGAAATACTGAAAAATGAAAACAATCCCCTTTATAATAACACTAAAAACAGTAAAATACTTAGAAATATATTTAACCAAGAAGATGAAAAATCTATTTTCTAAAAACTATAAGACACTAATGAAAGAAACTGAAGAAGACACAAATAAATGGATTATATCCCATGATCATAAACTGGAAGACAACACTGTTAAAATGACCATACTGGGACTTCCCTGGTAGTCCTGTGGTAAACAATCTGCCTTCCAATGCAGGGGACGCAGGTTCAATCCCTGGTCAGGGAACTAAGATCCCACACGCCACGGGGCAACTAAGCCTGCGCGCCACAACTACTGAACCCACGCGCCTCAACAAGAGACCCCGCATGCCACAAAACTACAGAGCCCACACTCTCTGGAGCCTGCACGCCACAACTACAGAACCCACGCCCCACAACTAGAGAGAAGTCTGAGTGCTGCAACTAGAGAGAAACCCGAGCCAACCGCATGCTGTAACAAAAAGATCCCACATGACTCAACAAAGATCCTGTGTGCCACAACTAAGACCCGACGCAGCCAAATAAATAAATAAATAAAATGACCATACTACCCCAAAGCCATCTATAGATTTAACACAATCCCTATGAAAATTCCAATGGCATTTTTTACAGAAATAGAAAACAATTCTAAAATCTGTATGGAACCATGAAAGACTTAAATAACCAAAGCAATCCTGAGAAAGAAAAAAAAAAACACACTTCCTGATTTTTAACCATATTACAAAGCTATAGTAATCAAAACAGTATGATACTGCGTAAAAACTGACACATAGATCAATGAAACAGAATTGAGAGCCCAGAAATAAACCCATGCATATGTGGTCAACCAATATTTGACAAGGGAGTCAAGAATACTCAATAGGGAAAGGACAGTCTCTTCATTAAATATTACTGGGAAAACTGGATATTTACACGCAAAAGAACAAAAGCAAAACCCTCTCTTACACTACTCACAAAAATGAACTCAGAAATGGAATATTGAAGACTTAAATGTAAGACCTTAACCCATAAAACTGCTAGAAGAAAATACGATTAAAAGATCCTTGACATTTTCTTGGTGATGTTTTTTTAGATATGACACCAAAAGGAAAAATCAACAAATGGGACTACATCAAACTAAAAAGCTTTGGGACTTCCCTGGTGGAGTAATGGTTAAGAATCCACCTGCCAATGCAGGGGACACAGGTTCGATCCTGGTCTGTGAAGATCCCACATGCCATGGAGCAACTAAACCCATGCACCACAACTACATGCATTCTAGAGCCCGTGAGTCACAACTACTGAGCCCGCACACCACAACCACTGAAGCCAGTGTGCCCTAGAGCCCGTGCACCACAACTACTGAGACCATGCACAGCTACTGAAGTCCGCGTGCTCTAAGGCCCGCATGCCGCAACTACCAAGCCCGTGTGCCACAACCACTGAAGCCCGTGCACCTAGAGCCTGTGCTCCACAACAAGAGAAGCCACTGCAAAGAGAAGGCCGTGCACCGCAACGAAGAGTAGCCCCCGCTCACCAAAACTAGAGAAAGCCCACGCGCAGCAACGAAGACCCGATACAGCCAAAAATAAAGAAAATTAAAAAAAAAAAAACTGTTGCACAGCAAAAGAATCAACAAAATGAAAAAGTGATCTACAGGACAAAATATTTGCAAATCACGTATTTCATAAGGGTTAATATAAAGAACTCATACAACTCAATAGTAAAAAGCAAATAATCTGATTAAAAAATGAGCAGAGGACCTGAATAGACATTTTTCCAAAGACATACAAATGGCCAACAAGTACATAAAAAGATACTCAACATCACTAAATATCAGGGAAATGCAAATCAAAGCCTCAATGAGGTATCACCTCACACCTATTAGAAAGGGTATGATCAAAAAACAAGAGGTAAGTGTTGATAAGAATGTGGAAAAGGGAACCCTTGTGTATTTTGGGTAGTAATGTAAATCGGTAGAGCACTATGGAAAACAGTGTTGAGATTCCTCAAAAAATTAAAAATAAAACTGCCATATGATTCAGCAATCCCACTTCTGGGTATACTTCCAAAGGAAATGAAATCACTGTGTCAAGAGATATCCATACTCCCCATGTTCATTACAGCATTATTCACAATACTGAGGACATGGAAATAACCCAAGTATCTACTGATGGATAAAAAATGAATATATAGAGCTTTCCTGGTGGCGCAGTGGTTGAGAGTCCGCCTGCCGATGCAGGGGACGCAGGTTCGTGCTCCGGTCCGGGAAGATCCCACATGCCGCGGAGCGGCTGGGCCCGTGAGCCACGGCCGCTGAGCCTGTGCGTCCGGAGCCTGTGCTCCACAACGGGAGAGGCCACAACAGTGAGAGGCCCGCGTACCGCAAAAAAAAAAAAAAGAAAAGAAAAGAAACGGATATATACACATACACTAGAATATTATTCAGTCATTAAAAAAAATGAAGGAAATTCTATTTGGGACATCAATGGACCTTGAGAGCACTATGAGTTGAAATGAGTTAGAGAAAAACATTTACTGTCTGATATCACTTATATGTGGAACCTATAAAGCCAAACTCATAGAAACAGAGAATGAATGGTGTTTGCCAGGGACTGGGGATTGGGGAAATAAGAAGATACTGGCCAAGAGGTACAAATTTCCAATTATAAGATGAATAAATTCTGGGGATCTAACGTACAGCATAGTGACTACAGTCAATACTGTGTTATATACTTGAAAGTTGCTAAGAGAGTAGATCTTAAATGTTCTCACCACACACCCACACACAAATGGCAATTATGTGCGGTGACAGAGGTATTAACTAACCCTACTGTAGCAATCATTTCGAAATACACGTGTTCCAAATCATCACGTTGTACATCTTTTTTTATTTTGGAATATAGTTAACAATGCTGTGCTAGTTTCAGGAGTACAGCAAAGTGATTCCGTTATACATATACATGTACCTATCCTTTTTCAAACTCTTTTCCCATTTAGGTTATTACAGAATATTAAGCAGAGTTCCCTGTGCCATACAGTAAGTCCTTGTTGGTTATCTATTTTAAATATAGCCGTGTGTACCTGTCAATCCCAAACTCCCAATCTGTTCTATACTTCCCCCCGCCACCCTTCTCCCCAGTAACCATAAGTTCATTCTCTAACTCTGTGAGTCCGTTTTATAAATAAGTTCATTTGTATCACTTTTTTTTTAGATTCCACATATAAGTGATATCATATGATATTTGCCTTTCTCTGTCTGACTTTCTTCACTTAATATGATAATCTCCAGGTCCATTCATGTTGCTACAAATGGCATCACGTTGTACATCTTAAACTTACATTTTATACATCGATTATACCTCAAGAAATCTGAGGGGAAAAAAAGACCTTATAAAAGAAACATTAATACAAAATAAATGCCAAATAAAAATCCTCGTAAAAATCCTTGTAAAATATTTAGAAGTTATCATTCTAAAAATGAAATTTTTTAATGTACCATGTATTACTTGTCCTGTTCAATAGTCTTTCATAACAAATATTCCAGATGCAGAAAAATTTCATTCATTTGTGTTGACATTGGTCAAATTCAGAGTGTATCAAAAAGCATCCCTCAAGTTGAGTGTTAGGGTACACATTGCTTCATGTAAACTCCTATTTTTTTTTTTTTTTTTTTTACAACAAACTATTTTGTCTGCTTACTCTGGTTTTGGTTTTGCTTTGAAATACCGCTTTTACTATTTCAGCTTTTAGATTAAGTTCTCATTTCATATTGGAGTATTCCACAAAAACTTTCAAACCTTCTTTTCAATTCCTCTGTTATTTCCAAAAAAAACCCCACAGTCTATCAGTGAATATGCTGAACTTGAAAACACCAACAAACATTACCGGGTAATGTTTATATATACAACATTGAGATCTCATAGCAAGGTTAACAGTACTACGCAGAATATTATGTTGTAACTGCCAGTTTACAGATTTATTTTGCTCCCAATTTCGTTATTTCTTGGGACACCACTCATCGGATTTATAATGCATATAAACTTATTCTACTTGTAAGAATATCTGTTAGCAGCAGGTAGAGCAATGAAAACATATGTATAAGATGGCAAGAACTATGAGTAAGACCAACTGATTAAACCATGATGCTTTTCTCCCAGATGTTTCTGTCTCAGTTCCTAGACCTTTACTTTCTACTCAGTGTCAGCATGCCCCTTTCTTGCTTTCCACTTGATGCCAGTGGAACTCTCAGAACCAATGGTATCCAATAATCTGTTAAGCTTTAATTCTTGGGAAATTTTTAAATCCTTTTTTATTTTCCTGATTTTTTAAATGACTTTCCTCGGGATTTGAGATTCGAATAAACATAAAATTTCCTGAGAAATTCTAGGAATGCCTTCCGTAAGGAAATGCTACTCTATCCAGAGTCTTCAGCATCTGTCCCAAGGCGAACAGCATCCACTGGGAGTTACTAATCAGCAATACTCACCCAGTCTTCCTCATTTTATCTCCCTCGTATCCCAATTTCCAGGAATACCTGGCACTGCCCAGTTCTTGAGCTTCTTGAGGATTTACAGGGTAAATATAATTAGCTTCAGTTTTTCCTTCTGCCAATTTACAGGTCATGATTCTTGGGGGTCGAGATAAATTTCCATTCACTCTTGCTTGGGCTTTTCAGTTTTTCAAATTGTACTGTTCTTATCTCCTTTCCTAACGTTCTGGCCTTTGGATCTTTACTAGTTTTAGTGGGGTTTCAATAGGGAGCAAGATCAGAAGTCAATCTACCATCTTAATCCAACAGGAATCTTCGTTTTAACAAGTATCTTAAGTGACTGTGTTGCAGGTAGTCTCAAAACACACTTTCAAACACTAAACTAGAAGACAGTCAGTAGAAAGTGCCCCGAAGAGTGAAAACACTGAGAAATACTTGAAGAAGCTGAGACGGTTTATCAAGGGGAATATGCTGGGAGCTACAACAGCTACTTCACCAGCTAAAGAGCTAATGGGGGAAGAGAAGTTAGGCTTGTTCTCTATGCCTCCAAGGAAAGTTAGAACCAGTGTGGGAAAACTGCAAACCAGAGATCTGGTACAAGATAGAGAAGGACTTCTTAACAGACAAAACTATCCCAAAAAGGAATTAACTGCCCTGGGAAGCAAGAAACTCAAGAACAGGCTGCACAACTATCACTTATTCGGGATGCCACCAACAGCATCTAAGCCCCAGATGGTGGTGTGGTCCAACTGGTTGCTGAGGCAAGACTCACACACGTGAAAAACAAAGAATGCATAATTAAACGCTAGAAGGATGAAATTACAAAAATAGAGTCATTTTAGACACACTGCGTGAAAGCTCTCAAATACAAAGGATTAGCCACACTTGGAATATAACAGGTAATGACTGCCTGGTCCTAAATTTCCTTTTCTTAGTCAGAATATAAATTTATTTTCCACACAGAATCTGAACTGAGATGTGCATTTATCCCTAGATTTAAGTTGAGGTGTTGAAAAGTGACAAAGCGATGAGTTCTTGATTGCTATGAAAATGTCCCCATGAGCCACGAACTTTTAATAAATTACTAAGCCATCATTTCTTTAGCTAAAATGCATGTTGGCTTAAAAACAGGTCTCCCTGCTCTATTCTCCTCCCCTCCTCCAATCAAGGAATAAAGAGAGGATGGAGCACAGTGAACAAGGGAACTGGCATGATGTGAGGCTGTAGCAGTAAGCAGAGAGGCCAGATCAGGGGGTGGGGCTGGAAGGGAGGATTGTTGTGGATCAAGTTAAATATTTCAGGTTTATTCTGAGTATAAAGGCAAACCATAGAAGAGTTTCAAGCAGGAGTTTGACGTGATCAGATTTTATATTTTTTAGAACATCTTTTGTGTGAAAAATAAAGTATTAACACATTTGGGCAGACCAATTAGAAAGCAGTATCCAGGTGAGAGAGAAAGGTTGTGTGGACTAGGATGACAGAGGTAGAGAGGAAGTAACCAGGTGTGAGAAATTCTACCTGAGAGGTAGAAATAAGAGAATGCTGAGAGGTCTTAAAGATGATCCCAAGTACCCTGCGTGAGCATCTGGATAAATGGTGGACCCAATGCCCAGGGAAGTATATATACTGTCAGATGTAAGCTGCTGGAAGTATAAGAAGAAAGGGAATCCCTTTTTGAGTGGATTAGGTTTGAAAACCTGTGAGTCACCTAAGTGTGAATGTCTCACAAGCTCCACTTCATCATTTCTCACTGAGTATCTCCATTAAAGCTTCAAACTCAGGATGCTGGCAATCAAAATCTGTATCTTTCTTCTGCATCGCTAATTAATGCCACCAGTTGTGAGGGATGTTACAGATGGGGTTCCTACCTGTGACAAAGAAGGTTGAAATATAGAACACCTGAGGTCTCACTGATACGACTTATTCTGTGACTCACAGATTCATCCATAACACTGGAGTTATTCTTGCCACAAAGGTTAACCTTAAAGTTAACTCCTACCTCTGCAAACATTTAAAACTATTTGAAAACAAATATGAAAGAATTAAAGGATGATTTTATCCACAGACTGCTTTGCTAGAAATAAGACAGACTTTGGAACTGATTCAAAGAAAACAGATTCTAGAGTTAAATGTTAATTCTTAATTAACTGTCCTGTTTTCCTGAAGTAAAAACTTAATTATTGATATTTTCCAGCAGAAGATCTTTACATCCTATTATAGCACAACACTGCCACCTTCTGGAAGGAATCACAAGGAAAATGTTTTTATTCCTAATCAAGTTTGTGAGAAAGTCTGCAAGTTTCTAAAAGAAAATGAAAAGGGATTATGTTTATTTTATCCTTTTTAGCCCCATCACATTTGGATAAAAATCACTGATAAAGAGAAAGAAAAAGGGACACAACCTTACTGTTTCCCTAAATAAAAAGCACAAAATGACATTTACTTTCTTGGTTTTGCTTACCTGGGTGAGGGAAAGGTGACGATGAAGAGATAGCACACGGTAGTTTTTGAGGTGAGGTATACCTTGGTTATAGTTGCTGTTACACAAATCTATACATGTATTAAAATTTACAGAACTAAGGGGCTTCCTGGTGGCACAGCGGTTAAGAATCCACCTGCCAATGCAGGGGACACAGGTTCAAGCCCTGGTCCAGGAAGATCCCACACGCGGCCGAGCAACTAAGCCCGTGAGCCACAACTACTGAGCCTGCGCTCTACAGCTCATGAGCCACAACTACTGAGCCCATGTGCCAGAACTACTGAAGCCCACGCGCCTACAGCCCGTGCTCCGCAACAAGAGAAGCCACCGCAATGAGAAGCCCGCGCACCGCAACGAAGAGTAGCCCCCGCTTGCCGCAACTAAAAGCCTGCGTGCAGCCGCTAAGACCCAACACAGCCAAAAATAAAGTAAAATAAATTTATTAAAAAAAAAAAAATTCACAGAACTAAACCAAAAGGTGAAACAGTCAATTTTACTATATGATAATTTTTAAAAGACAGATACAGACTAAGAATAAAAATAGTGCCATATGTTTATAGAAAGGAGAAAAAATCATGAAGTTAAAATGCAAAAGTATTCACATAAAATTCAACAGCTTTGCCATTTATAGCCCAAAGGCCTGTGGCCCAAATAAAATTTGAAAGGTCCTAATCTAACATAAGCATGTTGAAATATTTAAATATGGACCTGGAAGTGTTTCTAAAGGCTACTGACGTACACTAGAAGTAAATCACTTTGTCCCTAGTATCGAAAAGTCTAATGAAAGGTAACAATCTATTACCAAAAACTAGGAATTAATATTCACCTTTGTCTGGTAACCTCAAAAAAAAAAGTCTTACAAAGGCATTTTTATGGGATTGTGTTTTGTCTTACTCAAAGAGCTGAGGCATAAACAGACCATGGTGGGTACTCAGCATCTGTGTAATCTTGGTATTTGCTGGATGCTAGGGAAATCACATACAAATCTAAGTTATATTCAAGTTCCAAGAGTCTGGAGCATCCAAATGCATTTGGGGACCTTTCTAGTGCATCTGTAGATGCCAAATGCCATAAGGTGCCAAGAGCCCACAAGATGGATGATCAGGTGAGAGCCCAGATGACAAATGGACCCAAACTGAGAGCAAAAGTCACATTAACATATTTGTTCCTTCCATCTCTCCTGATAATATGCTTGCTGTTTACCATGGGGTGTGGGCTGTAACAGTGATGAGGAAATACTAAACAGGAGTTTATGAAAGATGTTGCAAATGAGGGGAAGGGGAAGAGGGAGGGTCTGGCAGGCATGAGATCTTAGTTTTCTAAGATCTGGTTGAGTCATACTGCTGTCTATCTACACTTCCCCATTTATCTCAGGGAGGCCAGTTACTGAGAGGGATCCCCGTACCCAAAACAACTTACACTTCCAACATCAAGGGAATCGTTGAAAAAATGCTTGTACAGTAATAACAGAATAATAGTGGCCATTTCCCATCCTTCACTAGTTAATGACATGGATACCTCTGCACCAGCGGAGGTGAACTTGCTTGTCAGAAGGAGCAGTATTCACAGCATACCTGAGTAACTGCAGGAGTATCCAACTAAAGCAGCAGGATGGTAACAGAACAATCCAGAACTTTGCAACAAGTATGCGAACTCACCTCCATCTTACCATCTGCCATGATGAGTAATTTGCCCAAAAAGACTGAATACACAGAGTTAACAAAACAAAAAAAACCAGGAGCTTAGATCATAAAGAAGTTTAGGATTTGGGAACCTATCCAGATAAACCTGTTATTTAGTCTGAATTCTAGTACATAATTTTAAAACTCCAAGATCTCCAAGTCCTAAGACAAAAACCCCTACATCCCTTCAACTAGGAGATGGCTCTTTGAATTTATAGTTTTAGAAAGGTAAATGTGGTAATTAATACTTGCCTAAATTACACATTTTATTTAAATCTCATATTCTATGTGAATGACGAAAAACACTGAAGCATATGAATGTTCCTCAAAATATTAAACAGAGAACTACCCTATGACCCAGCAATTCCACTTACGGTACACACTCAAAAGAGCTCAAAGAGATAACTGTACCAATGTTCGTAGAAGCACTAGTCATAATAGCCAAAAGATGTAAACAACCCAAATGTCTACGAACTAACGAATGGATAAACAAAATATGATATATGCATACAATGGAATTTTACCCTTAAAAAGGAAGAAAATTCTGCAATATGCTACAATATGGATGAACCTTAAAGACATTATGCAAATGAAATAAATCAGGCACAAAAGGACAAATATTTTATGATTCCAGAGGCAAAAGGTAGAATGGTGGTTACAAGGGGCTGGAGAGAGGGGGGAATGGGGAGTTATTATTTAACAGGTATACAGGGTTTCGGTTGAGGAAAATGAAAGTTCTGGAGAGGATGGTGGTGATGGTTGCACAACAACGTGAATGTACTTAATGTCACTGAACTGTACACTTAAAATGGTTAGAATGCTAAGTTTCATGTTCTGTACATTTTACCACAATTTAAAAAAAAACAAACACTAGAGCAAGAAACACAGAGTCCTCCTAACAAATCAGGCCACAGGGAAACAATGAAGCCCTAGATATTGCATGTAAAATAGAAATGCAAATTTTCTAAGGAGCTACAGTATGTAGCTCTCCTCAGTTACTCAAAATGTTCAGAGACCCTAAAAATACCTGAATCACTACTACCTTTAAACCAATGAAATGAGAAGAACAAACACTAAAATAACGTTAACAGGATTTTATAAAACTACTGTTCCCAGCATGCCCCAATCAATACAGAACCAGCAGTTACATTCAAGCTCTGCACACATAAAATCTTCAAATAAACTTCTGCTGGCATGTAACAAGTACCTACTATTTGATGACCAACTGTCCAATACAGCTCTCACAAATCTAATGCAGTAGACTAAACATGACGATGAGAATAAGGAAATAACTTCTAGGAGTCCGTTTGAAATAGAAGATTAAATGAACCAATCAATAAAGCTGAAGCAGATTTTAGCATATTTTTCAAGGCACAGAGATAGGGAGGCACAAGTGTCTGAAACAATGAATGCTCTATAGGCACACCTTGGAGATACTGTGGGTTCGGCTCCAGAACACAACAACAAAGCGAATATTGCAATAAAGTGAGTCACACAAATTTTTTGGTTTCCCAGTGCCTATAAAAGTTATGTTTAGGGCTTCCCTGGTGGCGCAGTGGTTGAGAGTCCGCCTGCCGATGCAGGGGACATGGGTTCGTGCCCCAGCCCGGGAAGATCCCACATGCCGCGGAGCAGCTAGGCCCGTGAGCCATGGCCGCTGAACCTGCGCGTCCGGAGCCTGTGCTCCGCGAAGGGAGAGGCCACAACAGTGAGAGGCCCGCGTACCACAAAAAAAAAAAAAAGTTATGTTTATACTATACTGCAGTCTATTAAGCGTGCAATAGCATCGTATCTTAAAAAAAGCCAATGTACATAACTTTAAAATACTTTATTGCTAGAAAATGCTAACCACCGTGTGAGCTTTCAGACGGTTGTAATCTTCGTGCTGGTGGAAGGTCTTGCCTTGGCGTTGGTGGCCGCTGACTGATCAGGGTGGTGGGTGCTGAAGGCTGGGGTGGCCGTGGCCATTTCTTAAAACAAGACAACAATGAAGTCCTCCGCCGCATCGATTCACTCTTCCATTCCCAAATGATCTCTATAGCATGCAATGCTGTTTGACAGCATTTTACCCACAGTAGAACTTCTTTCGAAATTGGAGTCAATCCTCTCAAACCCTGCCACTGATTTATCAACTAAGTCTATGTAATATTCTAAATCTTTTGTTATCATTTCAACAATCTTCACAGCATCTTCACCAGGAGTGGATTCCATCTCAAGAAACCACTTTCTTTGCTCATCCATAAGAAGCAACTCCTCATCCACTAAAGTTTTATCCTGAGATCACAGCAGTTCACTCACATCTTTAGGCTCCACTTCTAATTCTAGCTCTCTTGCTCTTTCCACCACATCTGTAGTTATATCCTCCACTGAAGTCTTGAACCCCTCAAAGTTATCCATGAGGTTTGGAATCAACTTCTTCCAAATTCCTGTTAATATTTTTACCTCTTCCTATAAATCATCAATGTTCTTAATGGCAAGTAGAATGGTGAATCCTTTCCAGAAGGTTTTCAATTGACTTCACCCAGGTCCATCAGAGGAATCACTATCTCTGGCAGCTCTACCCTTACAAAATGTATTTCTTAAATAGTAAGACTTGAGAGTCGAAATTACCCCTTGATCCATATGCTGCAGAATAGTTAACAGGCATGAAAACCACATTAATCTCATTGTACATCTCCATCAGAGTTCTTGGGTGGCCAGGTGCACTGTCAATGAGCCGCAGTACTTTGAAAGGACTCTTTTATTCTGAGCAGTAGGTCTCAACAGTGGGCTTAAAACAGCCAGTAAAGCATATTGTAAACAGATGTGCTGTCATCCAGGTTTTGTTGTTCCATTTAAAGAGCACAGGCAGAGTAGATTTAGCATAATTCTTAAGGGCCCTAGGATTTTCGGAATGGTAAATGAGCACTGGCTTTAACGGAAAGTCACCAGCTGCATTAGCCCCTAACAGAGTCGGCCTGTCCTTTGAGGCCAAGCATTGACTTCTAACTATAAAAGTCCTGGATGGCATCTTCTTCCAAGATAAGGCTGTTTCATCTACATTGAAAATCCACTGTTTAGTGTAGCTACCTTCATTAATTATCTTAGCTAGATTTTCTAGGTAACTTGCTACAGCTTCTACATCAGCACTTGTTGCTTCACCTTGCACTTTTGTTATGGAGACGGCTTCTTTCCTTAAACCTCAGGAACCAACCTCTGCTGGCTTCAAACTTTTCTGCAGCTTCCTCACCTCTCTCAGCCTTCGCGGAATTGAGGAGAGTTAGGGCCTTGCTCTGAATTTAGGCTTTGGTTTAAGAGAGTGCTGTGGTTGGCTAGATCTTCTATCCAGACCACTTAAACTTTCTCCGTATCAGCAATAAGGCTGTTTCGCTTTCTTATCATTTGTGTGTTCACTGGAGTAGCACTTTTCATCTCCTTCAAGAACTTCTCCTTTGCATTCACAACTTGGCTAACTGTTTTGTGCAAGAAGCCTAGCTTTCAGCCTATCTAGGCTTCTGACACGCCTTCCTCACCAGCTTGTCATTTCCAGCTTCTGACTTAAAGTGAGAGAAGTGCAATACTTGTTTTCACTTGAACACTTAAAGGGCAATGCAGGGTTATTAGTTAACCTAATTTCAATATTGTTGTGTCTCAGGGAATAGGGAAGCCCAAGGAGAGGGAGAAACGGGGTAACGGTCAATTGGTGGAGCAGTCAGAACACACATAACATTTCTCATTTAAGTTCACTATCTTATATGGGCACGGTTCACGGCACCCCGAAACAATTACAATGGTAACATCAAGGATCACTGATGACAGATCACCATAACAAATATAATAATAATGAAAAAGTTTGAAATATTGTGAGAATGACCGCAATGTGACACAGAAACACGAAGTGAGCAAACGCTGTTGGAAAAACGGCACCAACAGACTTGCTTGATGCACGTTTGCCAGGGACCTTCAATTTGTAAAAAGCACAGTAACTGCGAAGCACAATAGAATGAAGCACAATAAAATAAGGCCTGCCTGTAAAGTTAAATATAGTACCATGGACTCAGATGTCACACTAACCAGGGAACTACTGTGTCGGTTTCTGTAACTCCCATCATTTAAGAATAGTATCCCAAACTACATCAGTACCCCAGAAGCCTTTTAAAGGAAAAGATTGACAGTCTTTGACTATACAAAAATGTAAAGCTTTAGCATAGTAAAAGATACAAAAGCCAAAGTTTACAAGCAAACAGACTGAAAATATCTGCCCCATATCTAACAGTCAATAGGTTAACATCTCTACACAAAGAACTCGTACAAATCAATACGGAAAAGACAAAACTCAGTAGGGAATGGGAAAATTATATAAACTGTTTCCACTTGCTGCATTTTTCAAATCGTAAAATGCTGCTCACAGGTTCTTCCCATCAGTTTTCCTGGGCCCAGTATTTCACACATAGTAATTCACTCTAAATTACTCCGCAGATCTATAACATGGTCTCCAGGAAGAGTAAAAAAATTAACCTCATGTGTTTTCCATTTACAGGAACTATAGCATAATCCACATGACTGTCATATATCTGATAAGGGACTTGGACCTAGAATATATAAAGAACTCTTACAACTCAATGATAAAAAGCAAATAGCCAAATTTTTAAATGGGCAAATGATATGCATAGACATTTCTCCAAAGAAGATATACAAATGGCCAATAGCACATGAAAAGATGCTCAACCGTCATTAGCCATCAGGGAACTACAAATCAAAACCACAATGAGATACCACTTCACACCCACTAGGATGGCTAGAATTTAAGAAAAAAAGAAAGCAAGCAGATAATGACAAGTGTTGGCAAGGATGGGAAGAAATTAGAACCTTCATACGCCGCTTACAGGAATATAAGATGGTGCAGCTGCTTTAAAAAAGTCTGGCATTTCCGCAAAATGTTAAACGTAGAATTACCATACAACCCAGCAATTCTACTCTTAGGTATATACCCAAGAGAAATGAAATCATGACGTTCACACAAAAACTTGTACATGAATGTTCACAGTAACATTATTTGTAAGAGCCAGAACAACCCAAATGTCCATCAACTGACCAATGGATAAATAAATCATGGTATAGCCATACAATGAAATATTATCTAGCAATAAAAAGGAATGAAGTGCTGGTACATGCTACAACATGGATGAACATGAATGTTAAGTGAAAGACAATCAAAAAAGGTCACATACTTTATGATTTCATTTATATGAATTGTCCGGAATAGCTGAATATATATTCAGTAGATTAATAGTTCCTTAGGTCTACGAGTGGGGTGGGGTAAGGAGGAAATCAGGAGAGCCTGCTAATGGGTACAGGGCGTCTTTTGGAAGTGATGAAAATGTTTTTAAATTGATTGGGGTGTTGGTTGCACAGCTTTGTGAATGCACTAAAAATTTATGTGTATTTTATAATTCTATGGTGTGTGAGCTATATCTCAGTCAAGCTGTTATTTTTCAAAAGGACTATAGATTGGGCTGGGGTTTTTTTCCACATTATATGCCCAGCTCCTAAAACAGTGCCCGCAATATCAGGAATTCAATAAGTCTTGACTGAATGGAAAAAATAAATTGCCAAATGTGGGTAAACCATTATAAAACTTTGTCATAGCCAAAGAGATGAAACTACTGCAGGTTGGCATGACGGGACAAACAGTGTGTGTGCTTCCATGAAAGGAGATGAGACTGAAAACCTCAGCAGAATCAAGACCTTGAAGGGTCTTGAAGCCAGCCTAAGGAATTTGTATTATCCTGAAACAATGGGAAGACCGGTAAGATTTTAAGCAGAGGATTAACACGGTCAGATCTGTGTTTTAAATGTGTAAAGCCTAGGTAGAGAATTACTACTTCTATCCAAAGGTGAAGTAGAGAAACAGCCCTCAGGTGAGAATAAGGAGGAATTAGGGGAAGAGACCAGGAAAAGAAGCAAAATATATTTATGGATTTTTAAAATTACACACAGCTACTGAGCGCTCGTGCTCTCTCCCCCTCTCCCTCTCACACACACACACACACACACGCACAGACTATCACACACACACTTACATAAACACCTGAAAATCACTTACACTGAAAATCACTTCTATCGCCAGCCCCTGTATGGAGCTCAAATGTGACGAGACAAAAACTATTAAGACCACCGAGCCAGAAAATTCCTTTCTACAATCATCTGGGCAAGGTCCTCCTCAGACTGTTGTAACTTGGGACCACCGGCAAAATGCCCAGTTCCACCTCTTCGACAGGACACCACCTCTTCACAAATGTGCTCCTGGGAACGCTCAGCAAGGACCACAGGGCTAGGCCACCGTTAGCTACAAAGGGGGTCGGGGGAGGGGAACCTTGTAGCATCCCGAGGCGCTAAGCCCACCACGGGCCCCCAAGCGCCAACCACGCTGTTGCGGGAGGTGGCGACCCGGCGACGACAGCAAGGTGGCCCCTGAGGGGCTCCCCCTGCAGCAGCCCACGCGGCGTGCAAACGCGGCCTTCAGGACTACGGGAACAAAAGCTTCTGGGGTGAAAGGGACCCGAGTCTATCTCCCGCGGGAACGCTAACCTGTCCTCCGTAGAAGTACCACGCCGCGGCAAGCGTGACGACTCCTTCCGGACGTGGGGCGTGGGGAGTGGGTGGGGTAAAAGCCGGCGGGTGGCCACACTCCTCGAGGAGCAGTCGAGACTTCCGGCGTAGCCTCCTCGCGCGGCTAGAGAGTCGGGACGCGAGTGTAGCTGGAGGAGTGCGGATCCCCCGGGTGCCGGGTCCCGCGCTGAAATTAACTTAGCGGCCAGGCTTCTCGGAAGCTCGTACGCCAGCCGGGAGGAGGTTTGTCTCCTCAAATCTCCGTTTTTTGTTTTCTGCGCCCCGTTAGCCTGCAACATACGTTCAGTCCAGCAGCGGTTGCCGAGGAAATTTAAACCGCTGTTTCGTGTTGTCCCTCTCAGGGATCTGGTGCTTTGTTTCACCTCCAAGTATGCGAAACCCCGGGCCATATGAGCCCGGCTCTGGCACTAAAGTCCATCTTGCCCTATTCGGCTGAGAAATTTGGCAATACTCATTTTTTTATTCATTAAATATTTATTAAATTATTACTGTGCTCCAGGTAATGCATTGCTAAGAAAAAAAAACTGTAATGTTCTCTCTTCGCATGGAGTTTACTAGTAAAATGGATTAATAGTAGTATTTACCTAATAGATTTGTCCTGAGGATGTAAAGCGCTCAGAATAGTCTGGCACTTTGTAAGTGCTCGATAAATGCTAGTTATTATTGTTTTCATCTTGATCATTCCATTGCTATCGTCACTAGTAATAACGTCATCCTTTACTTTTTCAATGTCAAGCTTGGAGTGTTAACCTACGACCCAGGCCCTTAGACTCTTTAATCAGTAGAAATTGGTAGGCCAGAGGAGAATTCTAGGCAAGGCTTTGTGGGGCTCCCGCTGCAGCAGGAAGGAGTGAAAACAAGAAGCAGGTGCAGCGGAGTGAGCTGCTTGGGTCTTTAAATGGGGTAACAAGGAGGCCAGGTCCATGGGCTGGGCAAGAGGCATAGTTTAGGTGGTCTGCCCACCCCTTTGGTGGTGCTGTGTGCAGGGATCATGTGCAGTACCCTTCTTTTGCTCACAGCACCTCAGAAGTGGCCGTTGGTTTGTGGACTTTTTGTATCTTATTGTTCATAATTGCCCCAACTGCACATGTGTGCAGTTATTTTTAGTCCCTTGTAGTTTCTTTGTATTCTGTTGCTCCAGAAAATGAGACCAAGCACTCCAGTAAAGGGTCCCAGTTTCCAGCCTATCTCACAAGTACCTTTCCTCCACAAATCAATGAGTCTCACAATTGGTGAGTCACCTAAATTTGATGTGTTCCATAACCAGACTAACCAAGTTTAGTCCAAGGCAGTGGTCTTCAAATTCTTGATCACACATCTGCATTAGAAAACTAGATTATATACATGTACTATCTATGGTATTGATATGGTATTGATTCATGCTTACAAGAAAGTTTCCAACACATTCTCCTCTTGACATGGAAACTTCTAGCCCAACACTGACACTGGCAGCCATTTGGCAGCCCCAAGGGAATAAAGCTGATGCTGAGGACCACTGCATGAAGTGATGGATTATCATTCCAAACCTGGAACTCACCCTCCTTCTGAACTTCCTGTAGGGACATCTGACACATTTTCTTATTGTTTTCTGATAGATAGTATGATGATTAAATGAGTTAAAATAGAGGTGGTAACGTTAGTGCTCAAAAATGTTAGTTATTACTACGATGCCTTATTGTTTGGAGTTGATCCTTTTAGATTTTCTAGGATTGCAATCATATCATTGAAACGGTTATAGTTTCACCTAATCCTTTCCAAATTTTCTACCTCTAATTTCTCATATCTAATTGCATTAGCTAGTATTTCCAGTAAACATATTTAATAATAGTGAAGACAGTGAGCTTGTCTTATTCCTACCTTTAATGGGATATTGCTAGAATTTTCCCACTAAGCATGTAGCTAGTTGTGGGGACGGAGGTACGTATCACTTAGCATGTTAAGGAAGTATCCAGCTATTGAAAGAAAACAGGGAAAATTTTGACACAGATACTTTGAGAAAATAATTGAGCAGGCCATTACATCTTGTCATAAAAGTAAGTGCAAACTAGACAATATTTACCACAAAGACACTAATAAAATTAGCATTAGCTAGGTTGGAATGAATGTCCTTTCTTACTTATCTTACATACTATCATCACGAAATTGAGTCCTGACTAGTTTGTTTATAAGAAATTCCATGGTAATTCCCTCAGTTTTAAACCTGGAAAAGTTCCTTTCAATCTCTAACAAAATGTCACCTTTAATCCAAAGTCTATACTTGCTCTATATGTTTTTTATGGGAAATTGCATGGATCTACTATAGTTTTGTTATAAAGCTGTATCAGTTCAAATATGCTGGTTGTTGAAAATAGGGACGTTTTATAATGATAAAGAGGTTAGATCATCAAGAAGATATAATAATCCTAAACTTGTATGTAACTTATAGCAGAGGTTTGATATATATGAAACAAAAACTGAAAGAAGAATTAGAAAAATCAACAATTACAGTGGGTGATTATGACGTCCATCTCTCAGCAATCAATAGCACTAAATAAAAACCTCAGTAAGTATACAGAAGACTGGAACAACATTATCAACCAACTTGACCTATTGATGTTTATAAAACACTTCACAAAAACCAAAATATACTTTTATAAGTGTACAGAATACTCATTATTATGCTGGTTCATAAAACAAGTTTCAATAAATTTAAATAGATTGAAACCATGCACAGTATGTTATCTAACCATAATATAATTAAATTAGAAATCAGTATCAGAAAGCTATTTGGGAAAACTCCAAGTATTTTGAAATTAAACAACATATTTCTGAATAACCCATGGGTCAAAGAAGAAATCACAAGGGAAACTGAAAAATATTTTGAACTGAATAAAAATTTTAAAACATATCAAAAGCTGTGGAATGCAGTTAAAGCAGTGCTTAGAGGGAAAAATTATAACTTTGCATGTTTATATTAGGAAAGAAGGAAAGTCTAAATTAAATTATTTAAGCTTCCACTTTAAGAAATCAGGGGAAAACAAAAATAGTAGAAAAGGAAATAAAGACAATTTTGGAAATCGACTGAATATAAAAGCTGGTTCTTTTAAAAGTTTAGTAAAATTGGTGAATCTCTAGTTTAACTGAGCAGCCAAAAAGAAGGTGGGAGAGTCGCAAATTACCAATACCAGGAATGAGAGAAATCAGTACAGATCCTATAGAGATTAGTAGGAAAATAACAGGTTCTGCTTCCAATAATAGCTGAGCATTTCCCATTGAACCAAGGCAAAAACTGCAAACTATGAACCAAATAGAAAAAAATAAGCCCCTGAAGATACAGGAGAACACCAAAAAAGGCATATACTGAAGAGGAGTCAATGCTTGTGAGAAAGAAATGGGACTCAGTGAGTTTTCCATTTTTATGGATTTTCACTTGAGGACAGGCCCCAGTTGTCACCCTCAGTCTTACTGGCTTGAAAAACCAGAAGACAGAGTATGGGACAACTACAGCAGCTGGAAAGTAGGAGGACGTCCAAAAAGGAAATCCCAAGAAGGAGCGGAGTCAGGTAGAAGACCAAATTCTGTGTATAAACTGCCCATATTTCCAGCTGACACCTGAAACACATGTGTGGAGCAAATTTTTGAGCTATCTAAGCCTCAAAAACTGACTACAGACATCAACTGAAGTCTGGTAAGAATGACAGAACTGAAAAGAGAAGTGGACAAATATTCACAATAACAGTTGGAGCTTTCAACCTTCTTCTCTTAGCAATTTAAGTTCTAGATTAAAATTTAGTAATGACACAGGATATCTGAATAGCATTAGCAACCACCTTGACCTTATTGATATCTCATAGAACACTGCACTCTGTAGAATATACATTCTTTTTAAATGTACATGATTTGTTCACCAAGATAAACCATATGCTGGTCTATGAAACCAGTCCCAATAAATTTTAAAAGACTGAAATCAGGCATTATATTTTCTAACAATAATGGAATTAAATTAGAAATAAATAACAGAAAAATATCTGGAAAACCCCGAAATAGTTGGAGATATTTAGGGGGCAATTAGAGCTTTAAATAATACTTGCTTTAAAAGAGACGGTGAAAATCACAATCTGAGTTTCGACCTTAAGAAGCTAGAAAAACTGGTCAGCATCATGGCATTATGAGATGCTCCCTTTGCCTCTCCCCATCAATCTACAACCAGTAAAACATCCATAACTCAACAAAGGTGCCTCTACCGAACACATCAGGATGCCAGAGAATTCCACACATCTGTACACCTAAAGGTGGGTGCATGGAACAAATGGAAGTGGTGGAACCAGGGAAACAAAAAGGGTGATGTCTGTGACCCCAGACCCCCGGCTGCAAAGGTCGAACCTGCAGCCCCAGAGAATCCAGTTGCGTTGGGGGTAGTGCTCACAACACTGGCCTCCCAGCTGCAGCAGTGACTTCAGCCACAGGGAACCAGAGAGCAGCAACAGCAGGGCCTGCAACCCTGTCCCTCCAGCCATGGAGGTGCCTGTAACTCAGGCCCCCACCTGCAGTGGCTGTGCCCACAAACCCAACCCCCCAGATCATGGTAGAGGCACTTGTGACCCTGGTTCCTCCCCCACCCTCCACCTCCCCTCACAGCAGCAGGAGACCCCAGATGCAGCAGAGGCACCGCCATCTTGGTGTCCCAAGCAGCTTTGCCAGTGACACTAGCAGCAAAGGCACCAATGACCCCAGAGGCACAAGCAACCACAATGAGAGCACCAAGCAACAGCTCTGAGAGTGCTCGCTGGTAGAGGGTGGGAAGTGCTGATTCTCAAGCAGGCAGCTCAAGTAAGAGAAACCAAAAACTTGTGCTATAGCACCACCTACTGGGAAACAAAAGAAAGGCCCCTAATGACTAACCTGCTGAATCATTAGGGTCACGTAAAACAAACTGGCTGAGGAACAACTCATCAAGCATCATGAAAAACCACGGTAACATGGAATACTGTGAGCTAACTCATAGAGAATTCAAAATAGTTGTCATGAAGAAACTCAAGCTACAAGAAAACTCAGAAAGGCAGTTCAATGAACTCAGGAATGAAATTAATGAACAGAAGGAATACTTTACCAAAGAGGTTGAAACTCTAAAAAAGCACCAAACAGAAATTCTGGAGCTGAATAACTCAACAAATAAGGTGAAGAACACAACAGAAAGCATTGGAAATAGAGCAGACCATATGGAAAAGAGAATTAGCAAGTTCAAAGACAGAAACCTAGAAATGATACAGGTAGAAGAGAAGAGACAATTAAAAAGAAAAGAAATTCTATGAGAACTATCGAACTCCATTAGAAAGGGAAACATTAGGGTAATGGGTATCCCAGAAGGAGAAGAGAGGTAGAAGGAAGCAGAGTTTATTTAAAGCAATAATAACCGAGAATATCTCGAACCTGGGGGAGGAACTGGGTACACAAGTCCACGGAAGCTAATAGAACACCTCAGTGCAAAAAGACTTTCTCCAAGACACATTATATTCAAACTGCCAAAAGTCAATGACAGGCGCTTCCCTGGTGGCGCAGTGGTTGAGAGTCCGCCTGCCAATGCAGGGGACGCGGGTTCGTGCCCCCGTCCGGGAGGATCCCACATGCCGCAGAGCGGCTGGGCCCGTGAGCCATGGCCACTGAGCCTACGCGTCCGGAGCCTGTGCTCCGCGACGGGAGAGGCCACGGCGGTGAGAGGCCTGCATACCGCAAAAAAAAAAAAGTCAATGACAAAGAAAGAATTTTAAAGGCAACCAGGGAAAAAAGGATGGCAACCTACAAATGAACCCCCATTCGCTATCAGCAGATTTCTCAGCAGAAATTCTACAGGACACACGAGAGTGGAATAACATACCCAAAGCATTGAAAAATAAAAACTATCAGCCAAAACTACTCCATTCAGCAAAGTTATCATTCAAGATACAAAGAACAAATGAAGGCCTTCCCCACCAAACAAAGCTGAGGGAATTCACCAACACTGGACCTGCCTTACAAGAAATATTGAAAGGAGCTCTGCTATCCGAAACAGAAAGGCAAAAGTACATGAAACTGTGAGTAAGGTGATAAATACACAGGAAGAATCAGAAAATTGCAGCTCTATATCAGAACAGGTTATTAAACAGTTACAGCATAAAGGTTAAAAGAGAAAAAGTAGTAAAAAAAATAACTATAGTTACTTCAATTTGGTAACAAACTCACAACATAAAAAGGGAAATTTTGAGACAACAAAAACATAAAAGGGGAAGAGAAAAAGGATGGAACTCATATAAGAAAATGAAGATACCATCAGCACAAAAAAGACTATTTATGAGATGTTTCATATAAACCTCATGGCAGCCACAGAACATAAATCTAGAGCAGAGGCATGATGCATTAAAAAAGAGAAAATTGAGAAAAACATCATAGAAAAACCGCCAACTAAAATGGCAGACAGAAATGTAAGGAAAAGAAACATTGAGATATAGAGCAACCAGCAGACAAAAGATAAGACGGTCCACATTTATCAATAATCACTCTAAAAGCACATGGATTGGGCTTCCGTGGTGGTGGAGTGGTTAAGAATCCGCCTGCCAATGCAGGGGACACGGGTTCGAGCCCTGGTCTGGGAAGATCCCACAGGCCGTGGAGCAACTAAGCCCATGTGCCACAACTACTGAGCCTGCGATCTAGAGCCCACATGCCACAACTACTGAAGCCTGCGTGCCACAACTACTGAAGCCCACGTGCCTAGAGCCCATGCTCCGCAACAAGAGAAGCCACTGCAATGAGAAGCCCACGCACTGCAATGAAGAGTAGCCTCTGCTCCCCACAGCTAGAGAAAGCCCACACACAGCAACAAAGACCCAGGACAGCCAAAAATAAATAAATAAATAGATGTAAAAGCACATGGATTGAATTTACCAATCAAAAGACACAGAGTGGCTGGATGAAGTAAAAAACAAGACCAAGCTATATGCTGCCTCCAGGAGGCTCATCTCAGCTCTAAAGACAAACACTGGCTCAAAGTGAAGGGATGGAAGGTGATACCTGAAGTAAATAGTGCCAAAAGAAAGCTGGTATAGCCATACTTATATCAGACAGAACAGACTTCAAGCCAAAAAAAGGTAACAACAGACAAAGATGGACATTATATAATAACAAAGGGGACAATTTATCAAGAAGAAATAGTAGTTATTAATATTTATGAACCTAACAAAAGAGTACCAAAATGTATATAAAAAGGGAGAAATTGATAGTAACACAATAAGAGTAGGGAACTTTAACATCCCACTTACATCAATGGATAGATCATCCAGACATAAAGTCAACAAGGAAATACCAGCCTTAAATGAAGCTTTAGACCAAATGGGCTTGATAGATGTATACAGAACATTCCATCCAATTGCAGCAGAATACACATTCTCCTCAGGTACATATGGAACATTCTTAAAGAAATAATAAATAAAGTTGCAGAGTACAAAGTGAATATACAAAAATCTGTTGCCTTTCTATACACTAACAACAAACTAACAGAAAGGGAAATTAAGAAAACAATCCCATTTACAATCTCAACAAAAAGAATAAAATACCTAGGACTAAATTTAACCAAGGAGGTGAAAAACCCCATACACTGAAAATTATCAGATATTTTTGAAAGAAATTGAAGAAGACACAGAGAAATGGAAAGATATTTTGTGCTCATGGATTGGAAGAATTAACATTGTTAAAATGTCCATATTACCTAAAGCAATCTACAGATTCAATGCAATCCCTATCAAAACCCTAAATACATTTTTCACAGAAATAGAACAAAAAATTCTAAAATTTATATGGAACCACAAAAGACCCTGAATAGCCAAAGCAATACTGAGAAAAAAAGAACAAAGCTGGAGGTATCATACTCCCTGGTTTCAAATTATATTACAAAGCTATAGTAATCGAAACAGCATGGTATTGGCAGATAAACAGACACATAGATCAGTGGAGCAGAATTGAGAGCCCGGAAATAAATTCACATATATATGAACAATTGATTTACAAGAAAGGAGCAAAGAACATACAGTGGAGAAAAAATAGTCACTTCAATAAATGGTGTTGGGACACTGGGTGCAAAAGAATGAAACTAGACCACTATCTCACACCATACTAAAAAATCAAAAAATGGATAAAAGCCTTGAGTGTAAGAACTAAAACCATAAAATTCCTAGAAGAAAACACAGGCAGTATGCACACTGACATATGTCTAAGCAATATCTTTCTAGATATGTCTCCTCAGGCAAGGTAAACAAAAGCAAAAATAAACAAATGGGACTACATCAAACTAAAAACCTTCTGCACAGCAAAGGAAATTATCAACAAAATGAAAAGACAACCTACTGAATGGAGAAGATATTTATAAATCATATACCTGATAAGGGGTTAATATCCAAAATACATAAAGAACACATACAACTCAACATCAAAAAAACACGCAGCCAGATTAAAAAGTGGGTAGAAAGCTGAATAGACATTTATCCAAAGAAGATATACAGATGGCCAACAGGAACATGAAAAGACGCTCAGCATCACTAATCATCATGAAAATTCAAATCAAAACCACAAGGAAATATTACTTCATGCCTATTAGAATAGCTCTTATCAAAAAGATAAGAAATAACAATTGTTGGAGAGAATGTGGAGAAAAGGAAGCCATCATACACTGTTGGTGGGGAATGTAGATTGGTACAGCCACTATGGAAGACAATATGGAAATTCCTTAAAAATTAAGGGTACAACTACTATACGATCTAGCCATCTCATTTCTGAGCACTTACCCAAAGAATATGAAAACACTAATTTGAAAAGATATATGCACCCTTATGTTCATCACAGCATTATTTACAGCAGCCAAGATATGGAAACAACCTAAGTGCCCATCTATGAGTGAATGGATAAAAAAGATGTTCTATACACACACACACACACACACACACACACACACACACACACACACACAATGGAATACTACCCAGCCATAAAAAAGATGAAATTTTGCCATTTTCAGCAATGTAGATGGAGTTTGAGGGAATTATGCCAAGTGAAATAAGTCAGATGGAGAAAGACAATATCATTTCACTCACATGTGGAATATAAGAAATAATAATTGAATGAATACAAAAACAAACACATAAGTACAGAGAACAGAGTAGTTACCAGTGGGGAAAGGGATTGGGGGGAGGTTGAAATGGGTAAAGGAGGTCAACAGTATAGAACCTAAATTTTTGGTGGTGAGCACACCATAGTATATACAGAAGTCAAAATATATACTGTACACATGAAACTTATATAATGTTAGAAACCAATTAAAATTAAAACCTCAAAAAAGAAGCTAGGTAAATTAGAGCAAGTAAAATCAAAGAAAAGAGAAGGAAGTTAATAATAAAGATAAAAGCAGAAGTCAATGAAATAGAAAACAAATAGCAGTATATTTATAAAAACCAAATATTAGATCTTTGACATATCAAGAAAATCCATAAACTTCTATCTAGACTGATTAAGAAATAAAGAAAACACAAATTCATAATATCAGGGATGAAAGAGGAGTTATCACTACAGATCCTACAAAATTTTGAAGATGGGATGAACTTTTCAAGACATCCTGAGATGAGGGAAGAGGTTAGTTACGGGATGTGGGCCACTTCAGGAAAGGAGCATGGCCAAGGGTGAGACAATGCTCTTCCACTATGGCAATTGCTGAAGGGAGCTCTTAGCAGGTAGGGTCATGAGTCCTTCATTCCAGGCTGGGTACTCCAACAGCCACCGTCCATAAATGAGGCAAAGAGAAACGAATTTGGGGTGAGTCCAGTTATACTTAAGATATATCAAGTGCTCAACAAAAGCACAAGGAAAAAGTAAATTAGGCAAAGCTGGCTGGAAGCTGTCCTTAAAAAAAAAAAACAGGTAGGATTTAGACAAAGGAAGGGAAGAACATTTCCACCTGAGGAAATACTGGGAGACAAAGGACAGAGGTAAGAAAAGGAGCACCTAATTTCTAAATTATATAAACTTTACATGGATTGGCAAGTAATGCATGCTGTCTTTTTTAAAACTTTGATTTTGAAATAACTATAGATTCACAGGAAGTTTGAAGAAAAATGTAAAGGAAGGTCATGGGCACCCTTCACCCAGTTTTCTTCAGGGATAACATCTTTTGTAACTACACTGCAATATCAAAACCAGGAAACTGGCATTGGTATAATCCACAGAGTTTATTCAGATTTCACCAGTTTTATATACACTCATTTGTGTGTGTATGTGTGCATGTGTGTAGTTCAAAGCAATTTGATCACGTTTAGATTGATGTTACCACCACCCCAGGCAAGACAAAGTACAGTTGCATCACAAGGATCCCTGGTGCTACCCTTTCATAGCCACAGTCAATTCCTTTCTTTCCGGCCCCACACCCTCTCTGTAACCTCTGGCAACCAGTAACTTGTTCTCCATCTGTATAACTCTGTGGCAAGCATGCTGTCTTTTCAGTTCAAATATAGCTTCAGTCACACTCAGCATTATTTTGCAAGAAACTTAGTAGTATCTTCACCTTGGACTTTTAAAACTTGTCAGGAATCTTTCCACTTAGTAGTCAGATTTTCCAAGACAACTTATACTAAGGTTATTGCAACCCAACTGTCTTTATATTTCTATCCTCCAGTTCTTCTTCCCTCTTACTCTGAAAGATCATTTTATCAAATACTTTACAAAATACCTGTGACCATCAGGTGTGAGTGGCGAATGGTTTTCATCTTTTCTTAAAAGCTTACTTGACTACATCTTCATTGAGCCTTTCTGCCCCTCCTAAAGCACAGGGGTTTTTACTCATCTCTACTGTGGAGACTTTCTCTGAAAATAATCCCTCCTTCTCTAAGATGGTTATCCACACACACCCTGCCCCCTTTTAACTGCTTCTTTTTATGTGCATGAATGTTTTTTAACCCTATGACAAGTCAGTATTGAGTATCCAGGTCAGAATAAGTTCCCAGCCACAAAGGAGTCACAGCCTAGCAAGGGAGATACAACCTGTGCTAAGAGCTTAAATTCATCCAGGGCATACCAGTGTGACCCTACTCGTTGCCAGATATCAAAATACTTCTGTGCTGGTTGATAAATAGCTGGTGCCATAGACCCTGTGCCCCTCCCCATCCCACAACAACCTTTGGTACAACCAGGTCCTACCTCTGAGACCCACCAGACATCCCTATGATCCGGCAAAGAAAGGCCTGGAATTACAGACAGCTCTGTAATGATATTTGGAATATCACTCTACCCTCTACCACTAAGTACAATAAAGTATGATAAAATGCTATACTGGTGATTTAAACAAAGTGTTATAAAAACTCAGAGAATGGAGTGGGACTAAGTCCCATTGAAGTGGGACTAAGAGAGACAAGAGCGCATCTAGGAAACGTTTGCAGACTTCCCAACTTTGGACTAATAGTAGTAATAATAAATACCATTTATTAAATGCTTACTATGTCATAGGCTCTATGCCCAATACCATTCATAAAGCTTTACTGCATTTATTCCTCATAAAACCGCAAGACATATATAATTGCAGTTCCACTTGACAAATGAGCAGTATTGATCTATACCCGTGCCAATTCACACTGGTATAGCTCAACCAGTTATTCAAAGCCACCTGTTTTGATGGGTCACAGCGTTTGTTGTGATCAGTCAGCACCTGGACTCCACCAGTTATTAAGAGTTTTGAACATCACCCCAACAAATAAGAAAACTGACACTGAGAATAAACCAGCTGCACAAGATCACATAATAAAGAGCAAAACTGGGATTTCAATCCAAGACTGAGGAACTCTAAGTTCATGCTTTCTTAACTACAATTCACGTATGAAGACAAATTAAAAAAAAAAAACATTCGGGGGTCTTCCCTGGTGGCGCAGTGGTTGAGAGTCCGCCTGCCGATGCAGGGGA
>NW_021703776.1:9540110-9581765 GCF_005190385.1 Monodon monoceros | reverse complement strand
AAAAAAAAAAAAAAAAAAAAAAAATTCATAATATGTTTCCTTTCTTTATATCTTCTGGAAAAATGACAGTGATACCAGACATTTTTAATCTCCCTAAAGCTCCCCATAACTACCGAGCAAACAGGGTAGGAAAGCCAAAACCCTACAGACAACATCAACAAGCTAGGTGGCTGGGTATTCCCACAAACTCTCAAATTTGAGTAGGTAGGAGTCAACCTCCCACAAAACTCACATGGTGTCAGCAGCGATGCAGGGAGGTCTTCTGAGGGCTGGAGAGCCCCCCAAATTACCACAGGTATTCTTGGCCACAAGGCCACATATCACAAGGTCACAATGCTCACAAGGCCAATCTGAGAACGGCCAAAACTCAGTACAGCTTTGCAGACTCCAAGTCCCAAGTAAGAGAGAGTAGGATGGCTGAAGCAGTCTGAGCCCTATGAACTCTCAAATTTAAGTGACCCAAGTTTTCTTTCAGGGCAAAGCCCACCTTAAGGAGAAACTGCTGGAAGTAGGATTGAGCAGAGCACGCTGATCAGGTCAGGAACGGAAAGGGCAAAGAAACAGAAGGTGCACTCACAGGGGGAGGAGGACTACTTTACGAAAACAACAGAAGAGGGAGCTCTAGAACTGAGAGGTTAGGAAAGTTCTTGCTTCCTCTGCTAGGATAGAAATACTCATCTCACTGAAATATGAGTAAGCAAATAGATCACACAGTTGAACCTCATAAAAGTTACTATGAGAAAAAAGAAAGGAATAACGTCCCTACAGACAATGAAGGCACACTACAAAAGTGCCCGCAACTGGATGAAAACCTAATCTTATATTCTAAAATAAGCCAAAAAGTGAAATGTTAGCCAAAGCTTTCTGAATCTCCTTTAAAACAGTAGCAACAGCAATAACTACAGACTCAGGAAGCTCAGCAATCTCCCAAGTCTTTCGGGAAACCACACTTAGGCATGTCATAATCAAATTACTAAAAACCTAAAGAGAAAAGAAAATCTTAAAAATAGGAAGAGGAAAAAAAGGACACAAGTGTAAGAAAAACGGCTGGTTTCTCTTCAGAAACAATGGAGGCCAGAAGGAAACAAAACATACCTAGTGTGGTTGAAAGGGAAGAAACTCAACCTAGAATTCTAGATTCATATTTTAAAACTTCCTGCACTCTTGGTGAAAGGAAATACAAACTGGAGGGAAGAGATATGGGAACATATGTATATGTATAACTGATTCACTTTGTTATAAAGCAGAAACTAACATACCATTGTAAAGCAATTATACTCCAATAAAGGTGTAAAATAAATAAATAAATAAAAATATTTATTTTTTAAATAATAATAATAAAATTAAAAACAATGAGGGCTTCCCTGGTGGCGCAGTGGTTGGGAGTCTGCCTGCCGAGGCAGGCGACGCGGGTTCGTGCCCCGGTCCGGGAAGATCCCACGTGCCGCAGAGCAGCTGGGCCCGTGGGCCATGGCCACTGGGCCTGCGCATCCGGAGCCCGAGCTCCGCGGCGGGAGAGGCCACAGCGGTGAGAGGCCCGCGTACCGCAAAAAAAAAAAAAAATTAAAAAGAATGATAACGAAATCACCACATATTGAAATCTATGGGATGCATGTAAAGCAGTGATCAGAGGGAAATCATTGTACTAAACACTGTTAATCAAAAAATTTTAATTAAAATAAATGAATTAAATTCCCAGATCAAAAATAAGGGGAAAAAACACAATAAACAAAACCAAACCAATAAACAAAACCAAAAAAAAGGAATAGAAGGAAATAAGGAAGATAAAAGCAGAAATTACTGAGGAAGAGAATAGAAAAGCAGCAGACATAAATCAAAATCCTATTTTTAACATCTTTATTGCAGTGTAATTAATCATATAATACACTCATTTAAAGTGTGCTATTCAACGGCTTTTATATATTCACAGAGTTGTGCAACCAAGACCACCAATTTTAGAACATTTCATCACCTCAAAAAGAAACCCCCCATCCCTGAACTGTCACTTCCCAATATCCCCACGTACCCTCCCAGCCCTGGCAACCAATCATCTACTTTCTGTCTCTACTGATGTGCCTGTTCATGCCACTTCATAACAAAATCATACAATATGTTGTCTTGGTGACTGGATTCTTTCACTTAGCATAATATTTTCAGTGTTCATCATTATAAGGTAATGGTTTATATATGCTATAGATTAAAAGAGAAATAATCAGAGAGGCTGAAATAAAATTATGCATACAGATGTTAACTGTGGCATTCTTTAAAATAAAAATTAGAAAATTGCCAAAATGTCTAACGGTAAGGAAATGATTCAGTTGACCTAGCATACCCTTAAGACAGAATATTACACTGCCATTAAAAAACATTACAGGGCTTCCCTGGTGGCGCAGTGGTTGAGAGTCCGCCTGCCGATGCAGGGGACACGGGTTCGTGCCCCGGTCCGGGAAGATCCCATATGCCGCGGAGCGGCTGGGCCCGTGAGCCATGGCCGCTGAGCCTGCGTGTCCGGAGCCTGTGCGCCGCAACGGGAGAAGCCACAGCAGTGAGAGGCCCGCGTACCGAAAAAAAAAAAAAAAACATTACAAATATGAAATGAAATAGGCATTATTTGTATTAGTAAAGACTGGGTTTTACTGAAATATTAACTAGAGACTAGTCAAATAAATTACGATGCATCTGTTTTATGAAGCTCTGTGCAGCTATAAAAAGAAATAATGAATATCTCTTCACAGGGCCAGTCGATCTCCATGATATAGTGTTAAAAAAAAAAAACAAACCAAGAGTCAGAAGGAAGGGCTTCCCTGATGGTGCAGTGCTTGAGAATCCACCTGCCAATGCAGGGCACACGGTTCGAGCCCTGGTCCGGGGAGATCCCACATGCCGCGGACCAATAAAGCCCTTGCGCCACAGCTACTGAGCCTGGGCTCTAGAGCTCGTGAGCCACAACTACTGAGCCCGCATGCCACAACTACTGAAGCCCGTGCACCTAGAGCCTGTGCTCCGCAACAAGAGAAGCCACCGTAATGAGAAGCCCGCGCACCACAATGAAGAGTAGCCCCCGCTTGCCGCAACTAGAGAAAGCCCACGTGCAGCAATGAAGACCCAATGCAACCAAAAATAAAATTAATTTTTTAAAAAAAAGAGTCAGAAGGGAATGGATAATATGCTATATTTTGTATAGGAAATGGGAGGGGGGAGAGAGATGAATACGTATTTGCTAATATTTTAGAAAAATGTAAAATCTAATCATTTAGAGGAAGTGAGGGAGGAACAAAGGAAAGGAAACAGGGATGGAAGCCAGACCTCCACCAGATTTTATTGTTTTTATTTTGGAAACAAGTATTATTTCACATAATTAAAAGTCAAAATTTAATTTTAAAATATCTTTTAAAAAACCTGTTTAAAGCAAAATTTGAACAAATGAACCTAACTGCATAAAGTTAGTGGTATAACCCCTTTCAGAAAAATTATTATGACTTCAAAGCCCTGTACTTTGACTGTACATCTAAAGGAAAAAACACCCGCAAAGATATCATAACTTGAATTCAGTTGGTTTGTATTTGTACTAATATTGTTATTTTGAAGCTATTACAATAGTTTATATATATATAATATTTAATGTCTGTGTGTGTATTGGGATAAAACCAAGTAATTACATTAGTGTTGTTGGGAGGCAATTTTTTCACAATAAGAAAATGAGATGCAAAAACAAAATTAAAGAATTAAAAACTTGATATCTTTATTCCAATAAAAAATATTGCTATAAGTACAGGATTTATTTATTTTTCTTTTCCTAAGTAAATACATATTTCCTAGCCCTGTCCACTAGAAAGGCCTAGAAATAATGACAATCCACTAGCAATGAATACCTCTAGTGCTTAGATTGTGGTCACATATTACTATTCCTTCTGAAAAGAAACCAGATATGGGACAGGGAATAGGAGAAATGTACTTGGGATATTTCATGATGTTTGAAAGCAAGGGAGCTATCAAAGACTACTGGAGTCATGTTAAAAGGACACAGACATCAATTTGACCTGGCCAAAGATGAGACAAATTTGAAAAATAATGACTATATTGAATCAAAATGCATTAAGTAGGGCTTCCCTGGTGGCACAGTGGTTGAGAGTCCGCCTGCCAGTGCAGGGGACACGGGTTCGTGCCCCGGTCCGGGAAGATCCCACATGCCACGGAGCGGCTGAGCCCGTGAGCCATGGCCGCTGAGCCTGCGCGTCCGGAAGAAAAACAAAAAAAACCCAAAATGCATTAAGTATATTAAAATCCATGAATTCATAGTGATACTTTAAAAAATTTCTTTCCGGCTTTATTGAGTTATAATTGACATATAAAATTGCATACATTTAGCATGTACAAAGTGATGATTTGATATACATAAATCTTGTAAAATGATTATCATGATAAGGTTAGTTAACACTTCCATCATTCCCCATAATTAGGTCTTTTGTGTGTGGTGAGAAGAGTTAAGACCTGTTCTCCTAGCAACTTTCAAGTTTATAATACAGTATTGTTAACTGTAGTCACCAAGCTGACCATTAGATCCCCAGAACTTACTCATCTTATAACTGGAAGTTTGAACCCTTTGACCAATCACCTCATTTGACTACATCACTTCCTCAGCCACTGGCAACCACCATTTTACTCTGTTTCTATGAGTTTGGCTTTTCTTTAGATTCCACATGTAAGTGAAGCCATGCAGTACTTGTCTTTCTGTGACTGACTTATTTCTCTTATCATGATGCCTTTAGGATCCATCTACAGTCACAAATGGCAAGATTTCCTTCTTTTTCATGGCTGAACAATATTCATATATATAATGATTATACATACGTAATTTTTTTTCTTTATCCTTTCATCCATCAGTGGACACAAGTTGCTTCCATGTCGTGGCTACTGTGAATAATGCTACAGTGAATTATATGGTAGTTCTATTTTTAATTTCTTGAGGAACTTCCATACTATTTTCCATAACGCTGTATCAACTTACATTTCCGTCAACAGTGCACAAGGGTTCCCTTTTCTCTACATCCTCACCAACACTTGTTATCTCATATCTTCTTGATAACAGCAATTTAGCAGGAGTGACTGATATCTCATTGTGGTTTTGATTTCTATTTCCTGATGATCAGTGATGTTGAACACCTTTTCAGGTACTTGTTGGCCATTTGTGTGTCTTCTTTGGAAAAGTGTCTTCAAGTCTTTTGCTCATTTTTGGATTGGATTATTTATGTATTTTTTGCTATTGAGTTGTATGAATTCCTTGTATATTTTGGATATTAACTTCTTATCAGATATATGGTTTTAAAATATTTTTCTCCCATTCTGCAGGCTGCATTTTCATTGGTAGATTGTTTCTTTTGCTGTGCATAGTGATACTTAAAACAAATTCACTGACCCCCTATTGGGGTTGTTAGGGCACCAACAAAGTATTCTGTAAACAGAATAGAAATAAATAAATAAGCATTCACCTGCCTTTTCTCTACATATTATATTTCAGCTGAAGAGGGGAAATTTTTCTGAATAGAAGAATTTCAACTAATGAACACAAGAAGAATGATAGGTTTAGGAAATCACCTGGAATAAGATAGGCAGTTGGGCATAGAGGGTTGGAGCTCAAGAGAGAAATGAACCCTGGCAGTTCACATTTGAAAGTCATTAGGATATGGCGTATGACAAAAGCCTTGGGAATCTGTGGGACTCCAGGATGGACTAAAAGAGAACCAAGACTATAACTGGTGGTATTACCTATATGAAGGAATGGGTAGAGGAAAGATAACTAGTGAGGACAACTGAGCTGAATTGGTCAGGGTTGTATGAAGAGAAATATGCAAGAATAGATTAGTGGTACTAAAGCCAAGGGGGAAGGGAAAATGAGAAGTTGAGGGATCACCCTTGTCCTTTAAGGAAATGATGTGGAAATTGTATGAATCACATCCTTCCAACTAGAACTTAATCTCATGGCCACATCTTGCTGTAAAGGAGATGAGCTAATGTGGTCTGTTCTGGGCAGCATGTGCCCAGCTAAAATTTGGGGCACCAGAAGCAGGAGAGTAGATATTGGGTTGATTAGTAGTTTCTACCACAGTATTCAATTTAAGGCCAATTATGATCACTGGGTGGATATCTACTCCAAACAATTAAAGAAAAAGTGGTAGAAAAATCCATTTTCCCAATGCAAGTGATAGGAGATAGATGCGTTTCCGAATGTGGCTTAAATCAAAATTAAGATTTGAGTTTGGAAAGACAAAGAATAAAGCTAAGAGTTAAATGAACAAAGTCATAAAAATCATGAAGAAGTTAATACTTTACCGCATCCTGATATCCTAGAATTGAGGGGTAACCTTGAACCTTAAAGGAGATCTAGAGTGGAACGGTGGGTGGGGGTGACGGGTAAGGCAATTAGAAGAACAGCGCCAGAGGAGATTTGCCACAGCCTGGTCTGGAAGGCTGGTTGGATACACAGCCAAGAATTTGAAAGCAGAGGGAAGAGCAGAGCATCTGCCCTCATGACGTCAGCACTCTCACTAGAGCCAAAAGGGAAGTCGGAGTCAGGGGACGGAGGTGCAAGACACAACGGAGGTAGCTAATACTGATTGTTTAGGAGGCATCATCCTCAAAACTAGTGTATGAACATTTAGTGTTTCTACCTGCCCCAAACTCTTTTCCCTTGTTCTCGATACTGTTCCTGTTTCTTGAGAAAGCCCCCTCCCCCTACTCAGTCCACATTCTTTATGTGGCGCATAAGACCTCGTCCTCCCAAATCAAATCATTGCATTCCTCTGGAATAGAGATTGACACAGAGGTGGGTATGTAATCTACTGAGAATCAAGGAATTTATGGGGCTCGAAAAGTAAAGCAGGGACTCTTAGTCACGGGTCTTGAACTTGGGAGGATATGAAAAAAATGCCTTCTATAGCCGTCAGGGAGATTCTGTCTAAAGATTGAGCCAACAAGGAGTAGTTGATTGATGTAGACAGAGAAACCAGGTTCTGGAACATTACTCACAGAACTGAGCCTGGCGCCGCCTGAAGCCAATGCTACCTTTGGAAATCTGTTATTGTCACAAGCCAATACATGCTCTTTCTGTTTAAGCCATGGTAGATTGAGTTTTCTCCCACTTTCGACAGAAGAATATCTAATGCTGCTAGACAATTTAAATACATCATATCATTCAATTTCACAATGTGATTCATAGGTATTATTATTCCCATTTTATACAAACGAGGTCACTAAAACTTAGAAAAAATTTGGAAACTGGCACAAGATGCACAGCTCATTGAACCACGTTTCGAACTCATACCTAGTTCCAAACCCTCTACAACAATACAGTTGAGGTCCTCTTACTCATGTAGTCTGCGTGTAAATGACCAATTAATCAAAAGAATCAAGGCAGAGAATTACTTTTAAGTGATATGCATATATCTCACATATTTTAACTTAAAACACATAAATGTATATTTGTTTGCCAGTCTTTTCTATAGACTCAAGGCATTCATTTGAGTATATGACTGATGACTAGAGTTTTATATCATCTTTCTTGCATGAACCACACCAGGCATCATGAAAGATTTGTTTTTAGCAATTTGAGGGCAGAACCCTACATTTTTTTCTTCCAATAAATTACAGTTGCTTGCCCACATCTAATTCAATAGCAGGTTTTTCAAAGACTCACTTCTATCAAGTCTTTCAAAGCATTCAGCTTACACCTTCTTGCATTAATTCTTTGGTTGACACATTTAATTAAATTACATGATTACAATAACTTATAACTGGCATTGGTATACGCAGACTGTAGTAGCTTTGTATGGGCTGCCATAACTAAATATCGCAAACTGAGTGGTTGAGAACAACACAGATTTGTTGTCTCACGATTCTGGAAGCTAGAAGTCTGAAACCAAGGTATCAGCAAGGCCTTGTTTCCTATAAAACTTTAGAGGAGGTATTTTTCCTTGCTTATTACTAGCTTCATATTGTTTGCTGGAAATCTTTGGTGTTCTTGGCTTGTAGACATAATGCTACAATTCTGTCTTTACATGGCCATCTTCTTTCTGTGTACGTCTGTCCAAATTTCTCCTTTTCATAAGAACACTGCTGATATTGGCTCAGAGCCTACTCTGAGGACCTTATTTTCACTTGAATACCTCTGCTGTTGAGACTCTATCTCCAAATTAGGTCACGTCCTGAGGTACTGGGAGTTAGGACATCAACAGTTTTTTGTTTTGTTTTTGCGGTATGCGGGCCTCTCACTGTTGTGGCCTCTCCCGTTGCGGAGCACAGGCTCCGCACGCGCAGGCTCAGCGGCCATGGCTCACGGGCCCAGCCGCTCTGCGGCATGTGGGATCTTCCCGGACCGGGGCACGAACCCACGTCCCCTGCGTCGGCAGGCAGGCTCTCAACCACTGTGCCACCAGGGAAGCCCTCAACAGATCTTTTTTAGGGGACACAATTCAACCCATAACAGTCCACCCACTACCCTGATGCTTGCCCAGCTGGTGGGAACAAAAGTGGGTATGCCATACCAGAGCTGCGAGTACTTAGCATTGGTAATTACATTTTGCAGGGAGAAAAGAAAATGTGGGTCAGCAAAAGGAGTCAATAAAGAAATCCCAAGGTAGGTTACAAAGGAAGACGAAGCGGGTGGAGAGGTAAATTGACGGGGCAGTAGTTGAACCATTTTTCTGGGTAGGCAATTTAAACAGCATTTGAAATCACTGCTTCCTTTTACAGAAAGGCGGTAGGTTTTCCTAAGCAGTATCCTCTGGGAAGGGAGGAGTCCCTCCAAATCTTAAAGGAGATCCAGATGGACACAAGGATTTTTGCTGATATAATGGAAAATATGGTAATCCCTTCCCAGCTGTGTGTTCCCTACATCCAAAGTTTTAGAATATGTAGATATATTTCTGATGTCCTCAAACGTCTCCTGCCTGTGTATAAATACGGTCACATTTGCATTTACTCTCCGTTTTTTTCTAGCTGACCATTCCTACCTACACATGCAGGACCCTATGCAATGTCCCCCTCTTCAGGTGATATCTCAGAGGGGTTCATAACAGGCCAATGCATGCAGGATACTGCAATCTCCTGCCTCTGAGATTCTTCCAAAACTACAACGTCCTCAGAGCAATGCCATCTAGAACTGTTTCTTTCATGTGTTTTCCCAGTACTTTGTATCAATGCTATACAGCATGTGCTCAATAAATATTTGCAGAATGATGGACTCCATTATGCCCTTAGATGGCAGAGAGAGTAAGACCCACCAAACATTCCATTTGGTCCCCCATATTTCCTAGCCAGTCATGGAGTTAGATGGAGCCATGAGACTAATTCTAACCAATGGGTTATATAAGGCCTTAAAATTGCACTCAGATGTCCTTGGGGAGAGAGAGGGAACTGGAGCTTGGAGCCAACGTGTTTTGATCTGCCCTAAAATGAAGTTATCACAGGTTGGGCTAAGGCTACAGGGACCTTTGTATTGGGAGAGGCTTAGGAAAATATAAAACTGAGTAGTTTAAATAGAGATTTCTTCTGAAAACTTTAACCACTCTGGTAATCTCAGTGATTCTGCACTTCTGGTAAGGGACCAGAAGTAGAAGTCATTATCTCTTGAGTCTTAAAATCAAATAGGTCTTGACATTTGGATGGAACAAAATGCAGGGGAAAAAAATACCTCTCACTTGCAAACTTTCTCCAATAGAGTAAAATGAATTTACAAGCAACTTGCTGATTCTGTGAAAGAGAGAGATCCTGAAACGGTTCTGACTGGCAAGGAATAAAAAATGGAACCTAATTGAACAGTTCCTATTAGAAGATTTTGAGACATTACATACATGATCTTAATTTCGGACTGGGATTTTTACAAACTCTTTGGAGGTGACCTTCACCAAGGACCTCTCTCCAGAAATTCTCCTGCTCTAGGCAGATGTATTGTAATTCCTTCCTCAGTCCCTACAAATCTGACATTTACCTCCAGCTTCTTCCTGAGAGGATCCCTCCGCCCCTCTAGGCAGCTTTATTGGACTGGAAGCAGGAGGACTGTCTCTTCTGAATGTCCCACACCTGACCATGGGAAACATGAATGCATCCTATGAACCAACCCTCTGTGTGTGCTGACCAGCTCCAGTAGAGCGTCACAGTGCTAGCTCTGCCACCCCAGCTGTCCGCAGCCTGTCTTTCCCAGGTGAGAGTAGATGACAGTCCAGAGAGTTCTTCAAGTTACTGACACACTTATCAAGTTCCCCAAGTGGTCTTCTGGAAGCCTGGAGGCATGACATGAGGGAAATAGGCTGGCTGCAGCTTTCCTCAAACGGGGAGAAGGGGAATTCACAGCACAGCAAGAACTCATCAGAATTTTTCTCACCAAATCATCCCTTCCCTTTTCGTCCTTCTTATATCCTCGGAGATCTGGTCCTAGAATTTCACATCTACGGTATCCTGATGTCTTAATCAAAATCTGTACAAATCTATACAAAGTCTGTCATTCATAGGGGGAAAATAAAAGAGCAAAGCGAACGACAGAGAAATGGAGCTGGAGCCCTAACGCAGCTCCTTATTGTTTAATGCTATTTGAGTGGGGGTTTCCTACTACTTGTGGCCTGAGGCAGCCTGCTACTGTCCCCTGCAACCTATCACAAAGTCCTTCAGGTTGGAGAAGGTCACTACTTTGTATCATGGAAAGCTCTTACTCAAGAAAGGAGTAGAAAATGAACAAAAAAATCAGACTACACAGGGATTAAGATAAATAAACTAACACATTCATGACACATCATTACAAGAAAGTTAGGGCATTGGTGGTCTCGTCCTTACACCCTACACTCAAGGACACATGTGGCCCCTCTCACAGACTCTCCCAAAGTTCTTCTGGGTGTGCTAGTCTCAGCAAGTGAACACCTGTGGGTTTTGCCCAGCCAGAATCTCTTCTCCTAGAAACAAAACCCAGCATTTCCTTGTGGGGAACCACCTCTTCTCCATGTGGTTTATTTAAAATGATCTCACATTCAGACCCCAGAGTTTGGCTTATGATCTAGGCCTTGCCAGTGAAAATGTAGCATATCTCTGGTGGCAGCTTTTTTTAAATTTATTTACAAGAAAGGGCATATCATGGCCCAAGAGCAGGGGTAGGTGGATGGAAGAGACAGATAATAAACAATAATCATAGTAAATAAATAAATAATAGAGTATATTAGGAGATGACAAGCGTTATGAGAAGAATTAAGCAAATTAAGGAAGTCAGGAGTAGGGCAGGTGATAATTTTGAATAAGGTGGCAAGGATAGTTCTGAGATGGAATTTGAGCAAAGATCAGGAAATGGGAATTAGCCATGCATTCCAGAGAAGGACCAGCTAGTGCAAAGGCCCTACAGCAGAAGCCTGCCTGCCTGTTTAAGGAATAGCAAGAAGGCCAGAGTAACTGGGTCAGCCAAGGAGAGGACAGTAGTATTCAGGTTGCAGGAGTGATGGAGGAGCACATCGTCTAGGGCCTTGAGGGGCGTTGTGAGAGTTCTGGCTTTTACTCTGAATTAAAGGGGAAACCACTGGAAGCTTTGAGCAGAAGAGGGACATGAACTTTCACTTTTTCAAGGTCACCCTGGCTACTGTGTGTGGGGATAAACTACAGGAAGGCCAGGAAGGAGAAGACCTCAATGACTCAGGTGGGAGATGAAAGATGTATGGTAAGAAGTAGTCAGACTGTATATGCTAGGAGACTCTATCCAACAGAATTTCTTGGCCCATGGATGTGGGATGTGAGAGAAAGATGAGTCAAGGATAACACCAGGTTTGGGAGCTGAAAAACTGGAAGGATGGAGTTGGTAATAATATGGGAAGAGTAATTAGGGAAAAGATCAGGGGCACAGATTTTGACATACTGAAATATATTTCGAATATCCAAGAGGAGATATTAAGTAGACCACTGATGGAGGAGTATGGAGTTCAGGACACAGGCATGGGCTGGGGATAAAAATTTAAAGTCAAGATAAAAAGACTTGCCTTCTCTCTTCTCACTTAGTTAAGCAGACTTGCCAGGTCATAGAATAAAGGATGAAAACTCTTTGTTGAGGGAAATACCAGTCAACCTAACAGGTCAGAGTCCTGATTCTGGGAAGATAGTGGAGTAGGAAGCACCAAGAATCTGTCTCCCCACCTAGAAAGCAATTATATCGTCAGAATCTGTCTGAGGTAACTATTTAGGAACTCTGAGGTCTGCTGAAGGCTTTCAACTTCCAGGGGAAGATTTGGATGGTAAATAGCGGTTAATTTCAGTCAATTTCAGCTCTTAGCACAGTAGCAGCTACCCATCCCCCATCCCCAGCTGCACGGCAGTC
The DNA here is from genome assembly GCF_005190385.1 of Monodon monoceros. Classification (NCBI taxonomy): domain Eukaryota; kingdom Metazoa; phylum Chordata; class Mammalia; order Artiodactyla; family Monodontidae; genus Monodon; species Monodon monoceros. The sequence goes on along the minus strand of NW_021703776.1, from coordinate 9,569,425 downwards.
AGCTGTGTACATGTTGCTGGAGCAGCTTACACACAGGTTGCAGGAGTCAGGAGCCTGTCCTCCAAATATCTGTGCTCTGATCACTGCTGCTTATGATCACAGAGATATAGTCAAAGAGGTGGGCAGCCATTGTCGTTTCACTGCCCTTCATTGTGGCAAGCCCCTCCTCCCCAACTGAAGTGATGTCCAGGGGTTGAAAAGGGCCAATGCCCTTCCCCCCCCCCCCCCCCCCCCCGCCGTTTTTGCTTTTTCCCACTTTGGGAGCCAGACATTAAAGACTAGGACATAAAAAACAACTGCATATAAGGGGGAAAATTGTAATGTGAGCACACATGCCCAGGCAAAGGCTCAGGAAAGATTTGGGAAGACCTTAAATTTACACCTTAGGCTGATCCTCACAACACAGACAACCTACAACAATTAAAAAATAAATAAACAAAAACAACAACAATAAGAGAAATCAGTAAACCCTGGGGAAGGGGGAAGATCTGATTTCCAGCATTACTACATTATTAGATTCAAATAATCAAAGTTCTACAAAAAAATCACAAGGCATACAGAGAAACAGAAAAGTACAGCCCATTCAAAGGAAAGAAATCAACAGAAATTGTCCCTGAAAAAGACCTAAAGACAGATATACTAGGCAAACCTTTAAAACAACTCTCTTAATGATGCTCAAAGAACTAAAGGAAGATGTGGAAAAAGTCAAGAAAACAATGTGTGATCAAAATGGAAATACCAATTCATAGAAAGCCTAAAATGCAATAAATTGAATAGAAATTCTTGAGCTGAAAAGTACAATGACTGAAATAAAAAGTTCATGAGAGGGATTCAAAGGCAGATTTTAACAAGCAGAAAAAAACAGTGAACTTGACAGGACAATTAAAATTATCAAGTATGAGGAACAGAAAGAAAAAATTGAAAAGCAAACATAGCCTAAGGGACATACAGGATAATATCAAGCAGAAGAATATATGTATGTGGGAGTCCAAGAAGAATAATAGAGAGGGAAAGGGGTAGAGAGAATATTTGAAGAAATAATGGTTGAAAATTTCCCAAATTTGTTGAAAGACGTGAATATAAACATCCAAGAAATTCAACAAACTCCAAGTAAAATGAACTCAAAGAGATCCATACCAAGATACATATAATCAAACTTAGAAAAGCCAAAGAGATAATCTTAAAAGCAGCCAAGAGAGAAGAAAATCATCACATACTAGGGATTGTCAAGAAGATTATCAGCAAATTTCTCATCAGAAAACTTGGAAGCCAGAAGTGGGCTGATATATTCAAAGTGCTAAAAGAAAAAAAAGATATCAGTAAGAATCCTAAATCTGGCAAACACTATCTTCAAAAGTGAGGAAGAAATCAAGACAATCTCAGATAAACAAAAACTGAGGGAGTCTGTAACCATTAGATCTGCCCTGCAAGAAATGCTCAAGGGAGTCCTGTAAGGTGAAATGAGGACACCAGACAGTAACTTAAAGCTGTGTGGAGAAATAAAGATCTCAGTAAAGATAAATACAAAGGCAATCATAAAAGCTATATCACTGTAACAATGGTTTGTAACCACACTTTTTGTTTTCTACATGATTTAAAATAATTGTTAGTTTATGTTTTGGGGCACATAATGTATAAAGATATAATTTTGCGACATCAACAACTGAAAGAGGTGGAGATAGAGCTGTAAAGGAGCAGAGTTTTTGTATGTTATTGAAGTTAAGCTGGTATAAATTAGAATGTTATAACTTTAGGATGTTATATGTAATCCCCATGGTAGCCACACAAAAAAATAGCTATAGACTATACATAAAAGGAAATGATAAAGGAATTTAAACATTTCACTATCAAACACAAAAGCAGATAGCAATGCAGGAAATGAGAGACAGAAAAGCTATAAGGCATGTAGAAAACAACTAGCATAATAAGAAAAGAGCCTCGGGACTTCCCTGGTGGTCCAGTGGTTAAGAATCCACTTTCCAATGCAGGGGAAACACGGTCAATCCCTGGTCAGGGAACTGATATCCCACATGCCGCAGGGCAACTAAGCCCATGTGCCACAACTACTGAGCCCACACGCTCTGGAGCCTGCGCACCACAACTAGAGAGCCCGCATGCCGCAACTACTGGGCCCGTGTGCTCTGGAGTCCGTGTGCCACAACTAGAGAGAAGCCCTCACGCCGCAACAAAAGATCCCGCATGCCACAACGAAGATCCCACGTGCCGCAACTAAGACCCAATGCAGCCAAATAAAGGAATAAAAATCAATATTAAAAAAACAAACAACCCCTCCCAAACCCAAAAGAGCCTCATTATCAGTAATTACTTTCAATGTAAATAGGTTAAACTCTCCAATCAAAAGACCCAGATTGGCAGAATGGATTAAAAAAAAAATGATGCAACTATATGCTGTTAACAGGAGATGCACTTGAGATCCAAAAACACAAACACGTTGAAAGTGAAAGAATGGGAAAAGATAGTCCATGAAAATAGTAACCAAAAGAGAGCAGATATGGCTGTAATAATATCGAGAAAATAGACTTTAAATCAAAAAAGACTATAAGTAACAAAAAGGACATTATATGTTAATAAAAGATTCAGTAAAGCAAGAAGATTTAACAATTATAAACATATACACACCTCGTTACAGAACATCAAAATATATGAAGCAAAAACTGATAAAATTGAAGGGAGAAATAGACAGTTCTACAACAATATCAATAGTTGAAGATTTCAATACCCCCTCACAATAATGGCTAAAAAAAAAAGGCAGAATATAACTAAGGAAATAGAGGACTTAACACAATAAACCAACTGATCTAATAGTTATACACAGAACACTCTACTCAACAACAGACTACGCCTTCTCAAGTGCACATTGGACATTTTTCAGGATAGACCATATGTTAGGCTGCAAATTAAGTCTCAGTAGGTTTGAAAAGGTAGATATACAAAATATCTTCTCTGACCACAGTGGACGTAGTTAGAAATCAATAAAAAAAGAAAACTGGAAAATTCACAAAACTGTGGAAAGTAAACAATATACATTTAAACACCCAATGGAACAAAAAAAGAAAATATAAGGGAAATTAGCAAATACTTAGAGATGAATAAAAATGAAAACATTACATACCATAACTTATGGGACTCAGCAAAAGCAGTGCTAAGGGGGAAAATTATAGCTATAAATGCTTACATTAAAAACAAGAAAGATTTCCAATCAGCAACCTAACTTTACAACAGAAGGAACTGGAAAAAAAAGAACAAACTCAAAGCTAGCAGAAGAGAGGAAACAATAAGGATTAGAGCAGAGATAGATGAAATAGAGAATATAAAAACAATAGAGAAAATCAATGACACCAAAAGTTAGTTCTTTGAAAAGATCAGCAAAATTGGCAAACCTTTAGCTACATGGACTAAGAAAAAGAGAGAAAAGACTCAAACTACTAAAATCAGAAATGAAAGTAGTGACATTACTACTGATTCTACAGAAATAAAAAGGATTGTAAGAGAGTACTATGAACACTTGTACAACAACAAATTGGAGAACCTAAATGAAATGAACAAATTCCTAGAAACACAAAACCTCCCAAGACTAAATCATGAAGAAATAGAAAGTCTGAACAAACCTATAACTAGTAAGGAGAGTGAATCAGTAATAAAAACTCTCCCCACAAAGAAATGTCCTGGACCTGATGGCTTCATTGGTGAATCCTACCAACATTTAAAGAAGAATACTAATTCTTCTCAAATTTGCAAAAAGAAAGAATGAAAGAAAGAAAGAAAAGGAGGGAATACTCCCTAACTATGAGCCAACTATTACCCTGATAACAAAGATAGACAAAGGCACCCTAAAAAAAGAAAACTACAGATCAATATCCCTTATAAACATTGTTGCAGAAATGCTCACCAAAATACTAGGAAAACAGAATTCAGCAGCATATTGAAAGGATTATACACCATAACCAAGTGGGATGGTTCAACATATGAAAATCAATCAATGTAATGAAGGGGGAAAACCACATGATCACTCCAATTGATGCAGGAAAAGCATTTGAAAAAATTCAACATCCTTTCATGATAAAAATACTCAACAAACTAGAATAAAAGAAAACTACCTCATCATAATAAAAGCCATTTATGAAGAACTCACAGTGAACATCAGACTCAATGGTGAAAGACTGAAAGCTTTTCCTCTAAGACCAGGAAAAAGGCAAGAGTGCCCACTTTCACCACTTCAATTCAACACAATACTGGAATTCTAGACAGTGCAATTAAGCAAAAAAAAAAAGGAAAGAAAAGTCATCCAAATTGGAAAGGAAGAAGTAAAGTTATTTCTGTTCATGGATTATATGATCTAATATATAGAAAACCCAAACCCACAAAAAAATACTGTTAGAACTAATAAATTTTCAGCAAGGTAGCAAGTTATAAAGCCAACACACAAAAATCAGTTGCATTTTTATACACTGACAATGAGCTATCTGAAAAGAAATTACAAAAACAATATATATAACACCATCAAGCTGAATAAAATACTAAGGAATTAACTTAACCAAGGAGGTGAAAGATTTGTACGATGAAAACTACAAAACATTGCTGAAAGAAATTAGATGAGATCGGGTGCATTCAGGGTGGTATGGCCATAGACTGAAAGAAATTAAAGAAGACAAATAAATGGAAAAGCATCCCATGTTCATGGAGTGAAAGACTTAATATTGTTAAAATGTCAATAATACCCAAAGTAATCTACAGATTCCAAGCAATCCATGTGAAAATTCCAACAATGTTTTTTGCAGAAATAGAAAAACCCACCTTAAAATTAATGTGGAATTTCAAGGGACCCCAAATTGCCAAAACAATCTTGAAAAGGAGCTAAAGCAGAGAACTTTACCCCTGATTTCAAAACTTATTACAAAGCTACAGTAATCAAAATGGTGTGGTACTGGCATAAAGACAGAGATATTGACCAATGGAATAGAATAGGGAACCGAAAAATAAACCCCTGAATGTTGTCAAATGATTTTTGGCAACAGAGCCAAGGCCATTCAATGGGGAAAGGACAGTCTATTCAACAACTGTTGCTGGAAAAACTGGTTATCCACAATGAAAAAGAATCATAGGGAACTCCCTGGTGGTCCAGTGGTTAGGACTCCATGCTTCCACTGCAAGGGGCACAGGTTCAATCCCTGGTCGGGGAACTAATCCTGCATGCTGTGTGGCGCGGCCAAAAATAAAAAAGAATCATATACAAAAATTAGCTCAAAACGGATCAAGGACCTAAATGTAAGACCTAAAACAATAGAAGAAAACATTTCATGACGTTGGATTTAGTAATGATTTCTTGGACATGACACCAAAGGCACAGGTAACAAAAGGAAAAATAGACAAACTGCACTTCATGAAAATTTTAAAATTTTGTGCATCAACAGAGTAAAAAGGCAACCCATACAATGGGAGAAAATATTTGCAAATCATATATCTGACAAAAGATTAATATCCAGAATATATAGAGAACTCTTAAAACTTAACAACAAAACTTAACAACCTGATTCAAAATGAGCAAAAGACTTGAATAGATACCTCTCCAGAGAAAAGATACAAATGGCTAATAAGCACATGAAAAGATGCTCAACATCACCAATCATTAGGAAAATGCAAATCAAAACTGCAATGAGATGGCTACTATCAAAAAAATAGAATATGAGTGTTTGCAAGGACATGGAGAAATTGGGACCCTGGTGTACTACTGGTGGAAATTGGTACAGTCACTATGGAAAACAGTATGGTGTTTCCTCAAGTCATTAAAGACAGAATTACTATATGATCCAGCAATTCCACTTCTGTGCATATACCCCAAAAGTAGGGTCTCAAAGAGATATTTGTACACCCATGTTCATAGCAGTATTATTCGTAATAACTAAACCGTGGAAGCAACTCAAGTGTCCATCAGTGGATGAACGGATAAGCAAAATGTGGATATACATACAATGGAATATTGTTCAGTCTTAAAAAGGAAAGAGATTCTGCAGTATGTTTTCAACATGGATGAACCTTGGGGACATTATGCTAAATGAAATTACCCAGTCAGAAAAAGATACATACCGTATGATCCCACTTATATGAGGTACTTAGAATAGTCAAAATCATAAAAACAGAAAGTAGACTGGTGGTTACCAGGGGCTGGGGGCAAGGAATACGGGGAGTTATTGTTTAATGGGGATAGAGCTTCAATTTCACAAGATGAAAACAGTTACGGGGATGGACAGAGGTGATTTTTGCACAAGGATGTTAACGTATTTGATACCACTGAACTGTACACTTAAAAAATGGTTACGATGGAAATTTTATGTTATGTGTATTTTATGAGAGAGAGAGAGAAAGAGAGACAGAGAGAGACAGAGAGGCTTCTCTGCCTGTTCCACCACGGCCGGGGCTACTAACCCAAAAAGGATCCAGCGGGTTCCACGTGGTGTGAGTGGGGCCGGAGGACTGGGCTGCGATGCGCACCACTGGCGGACGGGGCACACCCGAGCACAGCCCCAGACGCCTCTACAGGCCCGGGAGCACGCGCCTAGGGCTCCCCCTCCCCTGTGGACGCGCGCCCTCGGCCCACTCGCGCAGGGACAGGGCAGGAGCTGGGTTGCAGACACTGCCCGGACAAGTTCACAGCCAGTCCTGCGAGTTCCATAGGCCAGCGGAGTGCTGGGGCCGTGCAGTCCCCGGAGCAGGCTGAAGGCGGGACCCCTCCCCTCACCCCACTCCGCCGCCCCGTTTCTCTTCCTCCTTCCCCGGCTCGCTCCCTCCCTCCGCGCCCCCGAGTCCCGCAGCCGGGCAGCCAATCCCAGTCGCGCTCCTGCCCGGCTGCTCAGGGTGGTGGCACGGAGCCCGCAGGCGGCTTGGAGAGCTCGAGCTTTGTGCCCAGCGGCAGGTAAGGTGCGCGGCGGGATCTGGGTCGAGTCGGGCTTTTCTAAAACCGTCAAGCAGGAGCCTGGAAACTGATGCTAGTGCGAGACCCGGCGCCCGCCCCGCTGCCGGGCCCACGAGCCCTCGGCGCCGCCCACCTCGCCCTGCCCGGGCCCGGCGCGGAGCTGGCGTTCTGGAGGCGCCGCTGGCCCGGGGTCCCGACGTGCTCCCCAGGGAGGGCCTGTCTCAAGTAAACAAAGACCAACTACTAAAAACATTATATCTATGTTTCATTTGTAAAATGGTGATGGTTTGGGTTTTTATGCAGAGGTATTCGGCTCCTGCTGCGGACTCGGCCGGAAGGGAATCCGGGAACCCGCCGCGCTGGGGTTGTGCTCCTCGGTAGGAACCCTGCGTAGGTCCCTTAAGCTCTCCTGGCCGCGCTCTCCTCTTTGGAAACTGGAAAATCTTATTATTTCAGATGTTGTTCTGAGGGTTACATGAATTAAGTGCACTCTTAAAAAAAAAAACTAAGGCTGAGCTCCCAGCAACAACAGGGTTACCTAGACACAGCTATTTCAAAGTACTGATAACCCCGAATTGTTCCACAAAGGAACTAAGGTAGTTTGCAACAGAATCACGTAGAATAGTAACAAGTCAGCATAGAATAAATATAACCAGATATTGGGAGCAGAGGTAATGTAAGACAGAAAATAAGTCAAGGGGAAAAAATAAAGTGTGAACTTGCTGTGAAAATGGAAATGTTCTGTATTTAATTAATTTACACTTAAATAGTGTGTCTATATGGAAAACAATATGGAGGTTCCTCAGAGAACTAAAAATAGAATTATCATATGATCCAGCAGTCCCACTCCTGGGCACATACCGGGACAAAACTATAATTCAAAAAGATACGTGCACCCCATGTTCATAGCAGCATTATTTACAATAGCCAAAATGTGGGAACAACCTAAATGCCTATCGACAGGTGAATGGATAAAGATGCGGTGCATATATACAATGGAATACTACTCAGCCATAAAAAAGAGTGAGATAATGCCATTTGCAGCAACATGGGTGCAACTAGAGACTATTATACAAAGTGAAGTCAGAAAGCGAAAGACAGATACCATATGATATCACTTATATGTGGAATCTAAAATATGACACGAATGAACCTACCTACAAAACGGATATAAATTCACAGACATAGAGATCAGACTTATAGTTGCCAAGGGGGACGGGGAGGGAGAGGGATGGACTGGGATTTTGGGGCTGGTAGATGCAAACTATTACATTTAGAATGGATAAACAACAAGGTCCTACTGTACAGCACAGGGAACTATATCCAGCCTCCTGGGATAAACCATAATGGAGAAGAATATTTCGAAAAGGAATGTATTTATGTGTATAACTGAGTCACTTTGCTGTATACCAGAGACTGTACAACACTGTAAATCCACTGTACTACTTCAATTTAAAAAAAGTGTGTGTCTAGTGGCTGCCTTATAGGACATTGCAGGTCTATATTGTTTTTCTACTGGAGTCTCAAATTTGTCTCTAGGAAAGTGAACTTGGTCATTTGCATTGTTCCTGTCATTTGCAACATACTTCCTTCATTCATTCCTCAAATATGAATGGCCTTGGAGGAAGCAGAGCCATTCCTTATAATTAGCTAGAAAGAGAGTTTTCTGTACTTCATTATTAGAGCACCCTGATATATTACCATGTGAAAGTTTACTCAGTTGAGGAACTGGGGCTGGGAGGGATGGAGTCAGTGAATATGGCATAATTTATAACTTTTTTTTAGAGTTTTGAATAAAAATGTTAACTTACCTTTATAGGAAAATTTAAAATATATAGATTCGCAAAAAGAAACAATCGCTAAAAATTTCACCACTCAGAGACATAATTGCAGTTAAGATTTTGATGTGTATATTTCCAGACCTTTGCCCCATGTAGCCATTTTATTTTCCTTGGTAGGCCCCAAAGTATCAGCTCCCTCCAAGAAAGGAAAATCCAGTCTGGGGGCAAGGGTCGCTTTTACCTTAACCTTTGGACCTCTCAGGCCAACACCTGGCCTCATCCAACAAGGTCACCGTCTCCCTAATCCTTCTCTCGTACTTCTGCCAGTGGCCTGGCTTTGGGGCAGTGGTTATAGGCATCTGAGAGAGCATTTCGGAGAAGAGGAAAGTCACAGCTGTGGTTCATTCCGCATGAGGAGTAATCCAGGGTTTCTCATCCTTGGCACTGTTGATATTTGGGGCTGGATAACTTTGTTGGGGGATGGCCGTACCGTGTATTAGAAGATGTTTAGCAGCATGCTGGCTCACACCCACCCCCCCCACTTCTCCTCATGACAATCAGCAGTGTTGGTTGAGACCACTTGGGTTAACGGAAATTGCTAAATTATTCATGACGTGCACTAAAGAGGTTCACATTCCAGTTTGCACGTAGGAGAAGGACTGAGATCGAAAGAGAGGCAGAGCTTAAGCTAAGGAAGCTGTTTAGTCCTGGCTGTACGATTCACTTACGGTGAGATTTTGGTGGGCAGGTATATCAGGATGGAAACAGGAAAAAACCACAAAAATGCAAGACACTTTTGAGGGGATTCCATAGAAGAGGGGGTAGGATTCGGGGAACCAGCAAATTACAGTGCGACACCCGGGGAGGACGGCTGACGGGGTGCCATCCCCACGCTGGCCGGAAGGGGCAGGGAAGGGACTGGGATACCAGAGCTTGGAAGTGGGGGCCGGGTGGGTGGGTGGGTGGGAGAACTGGAGGAGGAGCCGCCCTCCAGGGCTGCTGTGGCCCTGGCAGAATGCGGCCATTGTCAGAGCAGCAGCCCAGCAGATGGGGGGTAAGTTCACCAGCCTCTCCCTTTGTTACGAGTCCAAGTTCTTACTGCTCAGCCGCATGACAGGCCACTAAATTGAGAGATAAAGTGTTAGGGCAAGGAATAGCAGCTTTTTTGGAAAGCCAGCAGACAGAGAAGATGGTGGACTTATGTCCCAAAGAACCATCTTACCCCCAAGTTAGAATTCAGGCTTCAGAGGGGAGGGGGTGTAGCAGATCGTTGCAAACTTCTTGGTGGGCCAGACCGAGAAGGGGATGTTCTTGCAGCGGTCCAGGTAGGTCTGCTGTAAACCTCCAACAAGAGGAATGTGATTCGCTGTTGTGCAACTTTTTCTCTCTGTATGAACGAAAATTGTTATACCTTTAAAGGTCAAGCCTGGGAGGTAGAGCCTTGAGAATGTGCTCTCATGTATATTTCAGGCTGTAGGCAACATTCTTTTACAAAGAAGTAGAGCCAGCATAAGGAAGCACAGGTAGCAGAGTGCAAAGGTGAGAGCTAAAGGAATAGGTCCAGTATGGAGTCAGGTTTGTTCTTCTCTGTTACACCTTTCCCCTCCTGTACCCACAGAGCTCCTCCTCTGGCCAGTCCCTAGTGGAAGCTGGTGGGTGAAGCAACCCAGGTGATGCAGCCTGGGGAGGTCAGCCAGCTCCCGAGGGGGTGGGAGCAGGGCCGATGGAGAGCCACCAGAACCACCAGTAGTGTGTGATCTAAAGTCTTCTGCCTCTGTAGAATGAAAGTTTGAGGGCTCTAACTCTTAAGGGTTACCAGGGGAGGAAAAGGAGGTAGGCAAAAAATGTTTCTGAAAATTAAAACATATAACACACGCAGGGCACTGCTGCTTCTGACCTCTGACTCTGTTTCAAGCAGTAAGGTCAAGTCATGCTGTTTTAGCTACTCCAGGATTTTTTTTTTCCAGGTTTACTGAGGTCTAATTGACCAAAATTTCTGAGATAAACTATACAGTGTGATGATTTGATCCACGGATACATTATGAAAGTATTCTCTCCAAGTAAATTAACACACATGTTTACTGGTTTTGGTTTTGGTGAGAACATTTAGGTTCTACTCTCAGCAGATTCCAGTTATTCAAGACAGTGTTATCAACTATAGTTACCATTAGGTCCTCAGACCTTATTCATTTTGTAACTAAAAATTTGTGCCCTTTTATCAGCCTCTTCCTATTTCCCCAATACCCCAGCCCCTGGGAACCACTTTTCTAATCTCTGTTTCTGTGAGTTTGGTGGGGTTTTTTTTTCTTTTAGATTCCACATATAAGTGATACCATGCAGTATTTGTCTTTCTCTGCCTGGCATATTTCACTTAGCATAATGCCATCCGGGTTCACCTATGTTGTCAAAAATGACAAGATTTCCTTCTTTTTTAAGGCTGAATAATATTCCATATGTTGTCATCCCTTGGTATCTGCAGGGGATTGGTTCCAGGAGCCCCCGTGGATACCAAAGTCCTTGGATGCTCAAGTCCCTTATATAAAATGGTATAGTATAGTGAATATAGTTGGTTCTCCCTATCTGTGGATTTCACATCCTCAGATATGGAGGGCTGACTGTATATGGGTCACATTTTCTTTTTCCTTTCATCCGTCAACACTTAGCTTGTTTCCAGGTCTTGGCTGTTGTCATAATGCTGCAGTGAACGTGGGAGTACATATATATCTCTTCAAGATAATTATTTTCTTCCCTTTGGATATATACCCAGAGGTGGGATTGCTGGGTCATACAGTAGTTCCATTTTTAATTTTTTGAGGAATCTCCATGCTGTTTTCCATAGTGGCTATACCAGTTTACATTCCCATCCACAGTGCACAGAGGTTCCCTTTTTTCTACACCCTCACCAGCATTTGTTAACTCTTTTGATAATGGCCATCCTAACGTGTGAGGTGATTTCTCTTTATGGTTCTGATTTCAGTTTCCCTCATGATTAATGATGTTGAATGCTGAAAACCTTTTCGTGTACCTGTTGACCCTTCGTATGTCTTTGGAAGAATGCTTATTAAGTTTCTCTGCCCATTTAAAAAAAATTTTTTTGGCCGCTGTGCGTGGCATGTGGGATCTAGTTCCCCGACCAGGGATCGAACCCATGCCCCCTGCAGTGGAAGTGCAGAGTCTTAAGCACTGGGCCACCAGGGAAGTCCCTCTGTGCATTTTAAAATTGCGTTTGTGGTTTTTGCCATTGAGTTGTATGAGTACCTTGTATATTTTGGATATTAATCCCTTATCAGATATGTGGTTTGCAAATACTTTCTCCCATTCCGTGGCTTCCTTTGCTGTGCAGAAGCTTTTTACTTTCATGTAGTCCGACTTGTTTATTTTTATTTTTGTTGTCTTTGCTTTTGGTGTCATATCCAAAAAAATCATTGCCAAGACCAATGTGAAGGAGCTCACCCTTTATGTATTCTTCTAGATTTACAGTCTCAGATCTTAGGTGGCGCCATACAAACTTTAGGATTGCTTTTTCTATTTCTGTGAAGAATACCGTTGGAATTTTGATAAGGATTGCTTTGAATCTGTAGATCACTTAGGGTAGTATGGACATTTTAATAATATTCATTCTTCCAATCCATGAGCAAAGAATATCTTTTCATTTATTTGGGTCTTTTTCGATTTCTTTCATTCATGTCTTACAGTTTTCATTGTAAAGATCTTTTTTTAAATTGAAGTATAGTTGATTTACCATGTTTTGTTGATTTCTGCTGTACAGCAAAGTGATTCAGCTATACATACATATACATTCTTTTTCTCTGTATTCTTTTCCATTATGGTTTATCACAGGATATTGAATATAGTTCCCTGTGTTATACAGTAGGACCTTGTTGTTTGGCCCAGCCTTTCTTACCTGTTTTGATGTGGGTATTTTCTCATTCACCAGGTATGTAGGAGTCGCTAAGCTAGTTTCTGGATCTCTTTCGGAAGGGATTGCTCCCAGGGTAGCTGTACATTCAGTGTGTCTGTGGCAGAAGGGGAGCTCAGGAGCCCTCTATGTTGCCATTTTGGTCAAATTTACTGCAGGATTTCTTTAAACTTCTTCATCCTGCATATTCCAACTCAGTTGTGCTGTTTGGTGCACTATTATAAAACATATCTTTGCTGGTGCCTGAATAAATAGTTGGATATTTTCTATATATCTTGTACAGAATGATTTTTCTTGTAGCTTAACTGTTTACTTTTTTTTAATCATCACAGAAATCACATCATAATACCTCAGAGTTTGAAAAGGCCTTACAGTTTCTCACCTGATATCTGAGAATTTGCAGAATCTTAAAAATAAAAATGCATGAAAAATATATACATGTATCAAATTATCATAAGTACAGCTTAAACTTATAGGATGTTATCTGTCAATTACATCTCTATAAAGCTGGAAGAAAGCTGCATAGGAAAACAAAATAGGCACAAAACAGCAGAAAAGCATCATATGCTCAGTGTAGAGCATAACACGATTTATGCAGTTAACATCAAGGTCACAAATAACACACTGTGAAATCTTGCTTATAAAAAAAAATCTTGACTGATCTGCTAAGGAAAGAAAATACATTCTTTCTAGCGAGCTTTTAAATTGTTAAAGACAAAAGTTACATTTACAGGGATTCCTCCTGGGTGGAAGATTTATATTCCTTTGGCCCCCACCACACACACTTGTCATTTGTGCTGTGCTCGGATGTTCCAGCAGTTTGTCGTTTCCAAAAGCACTTGGCCAGAAAGAACTAGTCTTTCAGCAAGAGGAGACCAAGGTTTTGACCTGGACTTTCTGGGGGATCAGTACCTAACGACATGTATGGGTCCCCCTGGAATGTCCTGGTCTCACCCCACTTTTAAAATTTAGTTGCACTGCAGTTGCATTGTTTGCAATTATTTGAGTTAATAAGCTGCTCTTTTAAAGAAGGGACACAGCCTGGTAAGCCTAAATACAGGATACCAGATGTTCATTCCTTAGTAAGAGTGTTTTGACTCCTGGTATAACATTTCTCTTCTGTTATATCAAGAACACTCTCAGTAAAAGGCAAAAGGTTTTGAAATGGCCACGAGGAGGAACAGAAGGTACATGGGGCAGGTGGGAGGGGCTTGAAAGTTGGGGTGGGAAGGACAGTGGCTTCTGTTTGGAGACAGTGCCACGGAAAGCTTCACCTGTTCAGCACTGTTGTACCTGGCGTCTCAGGGCAGCAGCTTTACTATAGCTCTGATAACCTGAGCTTTGTCCTAGTTCACGTGTGTCTGTCTGCCCCTGAGAGAACCAGAAGAGAAGCTAATAACCTCCAGTTAACCAAGCCAAACATGGAAGACAGCTAAAGCAAAGGAGAACAAAATAATAGAAGTGAGCTCGAATTTATGGCACATCAGCACTGGAAGAGTGTGTAGGGGTCATATAACTTTGTCTGAGCTCATCCCCCCGACCCCCAGCTTTTTCAAGGTGCAGGAACCAAGTTGCTCCGAGACCATGTGCCCTGGCCTCTGTCACAGAGCTAGTGGGTACCCAGGCCAGGTTTAGAACTAGTCTCTTTTTTAAAAAATTTGTTTTATTGAAATATAGTTGATTTACAATGTTGTGTTAATTTCAACTGTACAGCAAAGTGGTTTAGTTATACATGTATGCACCTTCTTTTTCATATTCTTTTCCATTATGGTTTATCACAGGATATCGAATATAGTTCCCTGTACAGTAGCACTGTGTTGTTTATCCATTCCATATATACTAGTTTGTATCTGCTAACCCCAAACTCCCAATCCATCCCTCCCCTACACCCTCTTCCCCTTGGCAACCACCAGTCTGTTCTCTATGTCTGTGAGTCTGTTTCTATTTCGTAGATAAGTTCATTTGTGTCACACTTTAGATTCCACATATAAATGATATCATATGGTATTTGTCTTTCTCTTTTGAACTTACTTCACTTAGTATGATAATCTCTAGGTCCATTTCCCAGAGGGTAGCTTGTCTGCTGCAGGAGATACAGGGGAAGGAGAAACCTATTCGAAAACGCTTTAAGCAGGTTATTTATGCAAAAATGTTGACTTTTTTCCTTTAACTTTCTAGTGAACCACTGCAGCCTGAGCTGTTGTTTGTAATTATGCAGTAATTCAGGAACTAACTTGAGATTCTTCTTTTTTCTTTAAGTGGCTTCCCCTAGAGAGGCACACCATATATTTCTGGGTGGGAAGGCTGAATCCTAATTTAATTTACAAATTTGATGCAATCATAGGCACAGTTCCTATGGAAAATTTTTTTTTTTCTTTAACTTGACAGAGCTGTTGTAAACTTCATCTAGATGTCTGAGCAAGCAAGACTAGATAAGAATACTGAACAAGTTAGTGAGACAACTTGAACTACCAGATAGCAAAACATATTGTAAAGCTACAGTCAGGTAAACAACATATTATAGGCACTGGAAGCCGGGTCAGTGGCACAGCCCAGAAAGTGAAAGAAAGAATAACCATATGCATAAGAATTTAAGTATGAGCCATTGGGGGAAAGAATGAAAGAGTCAGTAAATGATGTGAGAACAACTCAACTATTTGGGAAGATTACAGGAGAGTCTTATCTCATGCCATATACCAAAATATAATTTAGATTGATTAAAACTAAACATATAAATAAAGGGGAAAAAAGTTAAAAATCTAAGTGAAAATTAAAATTATATATAAGTCTTTCTAAACATAATACTAAAAGTCAGAAACTTAAAGCCTTTTAGGCTTTTAAATATTATTAAAAGTATTTTCAATATTGTTAAAAATATTAAACCCTTGAAATAAAAAACAAACCAAAGTAAATCTTCTTGCACCCCAGTGTTTATTGCAGCACTATTTACAATAGCCAAGACACAGAAGCAGCCTAAATGTCTACCAACGGAGGAATGGATAAAGAAGATGTGGTACATATATACAATGTAATATTACTCAGCCATCAAAAAGAACAAAATAATGCCATTTGCAGCAACATGGATGGACCTAGAGATTATCGATACGAAGTGAAGTTAGTCAGACAGAGAAAGACAAATATTATATGGTATCACTCATATGTGGAAGCTAATTTAAAAATGATACAAATGAACTTATTTATAAAACAGAAACAGACTCACAAATTTCTAAAACAAACTTAACGGTTACCAAAGGGGAAACGTGGGGGGACGGATAAGTTAGGAGTTTGGGATTAACATACACACACTACTGTATATAAAATAGGTAACCAACAAGAGCCTACTGTACAGCACAGGGAACTCCACTCAGTATTCTGTAATAACCTATATAGGTAAAGAATCGAAAAGAGAATGAATCTTTGTATGTGTATAACTGAACCACTTTGCTGTACACCTGAAACAAATACAACATTGTAAATCAACTCTACGCCAATAAAAATAAATAAATAAAAATAAAATACACTAGAGTACAGGGGAAAAAAGTAAATCTTCTTGTTATAGGGTTAGGTCTTAGATCTTTTCTTTTCTTTTTTTTTTTTTTTTTTTTTTTGCGGTATGCCGCCCTCTCACTGTTGTGGCCTCTCCCGTTGCGGAGCACAGGCTCCGGACGCGCAGGCTCAGCGGCCATGGCTCACAGGCCCAGCTGCTCCGCGGCATGTGGGATCTTCCCGGACCGGGGCATGAACCCGTGTCCCCTGCATCGGCAGGCGGACTCTCAACCACCAGGGAAGCCCTAGTCTTAGATCTTTTAGAATGTATTAAATGTAGAATAAAGTTCTCCCTGGGTTCTGTTCAGACTTTAATGGGTCTTGGCAGGACAGTGGGGAGGAAGGGAGAGATGTGTGATGGGCAGGGAGGGTGCTGAAAGGTGGCCTGGGGTTGCTGCCTACCCCAACAGTGCCATCTTATTACAAGGGAAGTTGAAAGCTGGAGAAGGAGTATGGAAAGAATCCTGGCCAGGATACCCCTGTTGAACGTGCTTTATAAGTAATAATGCAATTCACCCTTGGTAATTGACCGCTGGTGCCTAAGGTGGTAAGGTTTCTAGGTGGGGTCCTTTCTCATCCATGTGCATCTCTGCAAATTGGTTTGGTTTTGTTTTGCATTCCCCAGATTCTGTGGGAAAGGTAGTAAAGTTCATAAGTAATGTTTTATTGACTTTTTATAGGAAACCTTTTCTGGAAGTTGTTATTAGAAAGGGAAGGCAAGCAACAGTAATGTTTCTACAAGAACAAAGGACTCAGGGCAATTTAGTGATTTCTTCTGTGGGGACTGGAGACAGAATTGGAAAGCAGTGGTTATTACAAGATACTGAATATATCAAGAAGAAGATGTGGCACATATATACAATGGAATATTACTCAGCCATAAAAAGAAACGAAATTGAGCTATTTGTAATGAGGTGGATGGCCCTAGAGTCTGTCATACAGAGTGAAGTCAGTCAGAAAGAGAAAGACAAATACCGTATGCTAACACGTATATATGGAATTTAAGGGAAAAAAAGTGTCATGAAGAACCTAGGGGTAAGACAGGAATAAAGACACAGACCTACTGGAGAACGGACTTGAGGATATGGGGAGGGGGAAGGGTGAGCTGTGACAAAGCGAGAGAGAGGCATAGACATATATACACTACCAAACGTAAGGTAGCTAGCTAGTGGGAAGCAGCCGCATAGCACAGGGATATCAGCTCGGTGCTTTGTGACCGCCTGGAGGAGTGGGATAGGGAGGGTGGGAGGGAGGGAGACTCAAGAGGGAAGAGATATGGGAACATATGTATATGTATAACTGATTCACTTTGTTATAAAGCAGAAACTAACACACCATTGTAAAGCAATTATACCCCAATAAAGATGTTAAAAAAAAATAAAATAAAAAAAAAGAGTTCCCTGTGTTCTACAGGAGGTCCTTGGTTATCTATTTTACATATAGGAGTGTGTATCTGTTGATCCCAAACTCTTCATTTATCCCTCCCCACCCATTTCCCCTTTGGTAACCATAAGTTTGTTTTCTGTGTCCGTGAGTCTATTTCTGTTTTGTAAATTAGTTCATTTATATCATATTTTAGATTCCACATATAAGTGTGATATCTTACGATATTTGTCTTTCTCTGAGTTACTTCACTTAGTATGATCATCTCTAGGTCCATCCATGTTGCTGCAAAGGGCATTATTTCTTTCTTTTTTATGGCTGAGTAATATTCCATTGTATATATATGTACCACATCTTCTTCATCCATTCATCTGTTGATGAATGTTTAGGTTGCTTCATGGCTTGGCTGTTTTATATATATATATATATATATATATATCACATATATGTATAATATATATATAATATGTATGTATATGTGTATATATAACTAAATCACTTTGCTTTACACCTGAAACTAACACAGCATTGTAAATTAACTGTACTGCAATTAAAAGGTTAAATCTTGAAAAACAAATTTTTAATTAAAAAAGAAAAATGGGAAGCAGTGGAATTGCTTGCTTACATTTGGAATTTTAATAGATGTTGCTAAACTGCCGTCTGTAGAGATGATACCTACCTATAGTTCCCCAGTAATAGGTAGGAGTTCCCTGGTGGTCCAGTGGTTAGGACTCTGAGCTTTCACTGCCGGGGCCTGGGTTCATTCCCTGGTTGGGGGACTAAGCTGTGCGGCAAGGCCAAAAAAAAAAAAAAAAATCAGAGATATTTGACCAACATGTGGCAAATGTTTTGATCTCTGTCAGTGTGACAGGGCATCTAGGTAAATTCATTTCACAACTGAGGTTGAGCACTGTTTTAAGAGTCACCAGATTTTCCTTTTCTGGGAATCAGAGAGCATTTTAGAGCTGGAAGAGACCTCAGA
Source organism: Monodon monoceros (assembly GCF_005190385.1). Taxonomy (NCBI): domain Eukaryota; kingdom Metazoa; phylum Chordata; class Mammalia; order Artiodactyla; family Monodontidae; genus Monodon; species Monodon monoceros. The sequence continues at coordinate 9,550,883 of NW_021703776.1, read as the reverse complement.
GATGAGGTCCAGCCATTCAGCCTACACATGGAGAACCTGTTTGGCTGTGGTCACTTGGTTGGTCTGTGACTGAAGCCAGACCAAACCCCAGGTCTTTTATTTATCATAAAGGCTCTCCGGGTGTGTGTAAGACAGCCCTGGAAAGGTCTCTGGGGCAGTCTGGGTTTGGCTCCATAGCCGGGAAGCTGGAAGTTACAGCACAGGGCCACAACACCGTGACTGTAAGACCAAGTGCTTTAACCCACCCTGAACTTCAGATTCCTCATCTGTAAAATGGAGTTAATATTAGCCTTTTTGCCAAGATTTCAAGGATTAGGGTTCATGTAGATAAAGCAGCTGACACAAGTTGTCTCACAGTTGTTACCATCTTCCTCATATTTCGTTATCTGACTTCCCCACCCCACATGTAAGGGACACATAACACTAACATTCTTTTTTTTTTTTTTAAGTTTTATTAGGACACGGCCAGACCCATTTGTTACACGTTGTCTATGGCTCTTCCCGTGCCTCTTTCTTTTTTTCTTTTTAAATAAATTTGTTTATTTATTTATTTTTGGCTGTGTTGGGTCTTCGTTGCTGCACCCGGGTTTTCTCTAGTCGTGGCGAGCGGGGGGCGCCTCTTCATTGCAGTGCAGGAGCTTCTCATTGCGGTGGCTTCTCTTGTTGTGAAGCACGGGCTCTAGGCGCTCGGGCTTCAGTAGTTGTGGCACACGGGCTCAGTAGTCGTGGCTCGCGGGCTCTAGAGCACAGGCTCAGTAGTTGTGGCACACGGGCTTAGTTGCTCCGCGGCATGTGGGATCTTCCCGGACCAGGGCTCGAACCCGTGTGTCCTGCGTTGGCAGGTGGATTCTTAACCACTGAGCCACCAGGGAAGCCCTGCATCATTCTTTTAAGTATACAGAAGCATCCCTTCTAGTATAAGAGGGGGCCCTTGGGGATTGGCAGTGTTCTTTTGAGAAACATTACTGGTGTGATGTCCCCAGGGGGGCCAGCGACCACCTGCCGGTGTCAGATCAGACACTGGCCTGGGTGTCCTCACTGGAGGGCACAAGGTGGTGAAGGCATTTGGGGAAGATGGGGCCAATGGGACAGGAAGTGGGGGGAGAAGGGGGGTGGCCAGGGAGAGTGTCGGCAGGGAGTTTGGGGAGGTGCCACCAAGGTCCTGAACCTCTGCTTTTGTCTTCACAGCTCCTGCAGAAAGGGACCAAGATGAACGCAGAGGTGAGTCCTCTAAAAGGACCCGTTTAAGGATGCTTTTTTCTGCAGTGTCCCTCATTTCTCCTTCACAGAGTGTCTCCTTTCCTCCAGAGTTTTCGGAAACATCAGCACAAACTTGAAAACATGTCCCCTCCTTCCTGCCACCATACATGGCTCCCGGTGATATGGGAAGAATTAGGCCCCTCTAAGTTCTTATCTGTGTCAGTCCAGCTTCAGTTAGATTAAGATTCATCTACTTCAGTTAATCCTGAAACAACACTCATGGGTTAGGGGTAGAGTGGGCTGGGCTCTGGGGGCTGCTGGGCCCTTGTGTTATTCTGGGGACACTTAACTCTGCTTACAAGGACCTTTCTCTGCATCGTCTCCCTGTCGTCTCACTTCCACTGAACCTGTTCTTCGATCCAACGAGATGCCTAGTCTCTTTGTCCCTCTGATTTTTCCTGACCAATCAGCCCCTCCTGCTCTCACTCCCTTCCAGGTCCAGCGTAGATCGTGGGGTCCATCTCTTCGACTGCTATTGTGCTCACATCTCCAACTCCTTTTCCGCTTGTCCCCTTGATGCCCCATGGCCAGCCCAGAGGCTGCCCCCACAGGATGGTGGTCTTGGGCGAGTGGCACAGCTTCATGCTGTTTGCGGCTGGCAGAGGTCTTAAAACCTCATCTGGGTGCTCAGCACACCCACCGGGCCCCCTCCATAGCCCCAGGCAGCTCTCTCTCCCTTTGCCCGAAACAACCAGGTCTGGTCTTCCTCACTCTTCCCAGCTCCCTCCTCACTCTTAGTGCGTGGGTCACCTTTTACTTTACGGAGAAAAACTGGAACCATCAGCCATCATCTCTCTCAATTTCGGACTTCCTGTTTGGCTTGTTCCTTTTTTCATAGTGGAAGGGATGCTTGTCAGTGACAGAGCTCCAGGCTGCGAGTACAGGAAAACACAGTTTAATGTGGTTTTTATCCTGGAAGTCCAGATGCAGGGCAGGCTTCAGGGTGGGTTGATCCAGTGGCTCAGCCACATCTTATCAAGGATGTCCAGGATCTTTGCATCTCTCTACTCTCATCCAAGTGTTGGCTTCATCCTCGAGGTGGTGCCCCCCTCAGGGTTCTAGGATGGCCGCCAGCAGGGGCTGGGACTACATACTTCCTCATTCACTCTGAGCGGGAGAAAGACGTGGCTTTCTGCAGCTCTCCCAGAAAAGTGGGAACCTTCTTTCCTGAAGCCTCCACCAAACTCCTGCTTAGGTCTTGCTGGCCAGAACCGGGTCATGTGCCCATTCCTGGACTAATTACTGTGTCAGAGGAGCCAGGATTTTGCCAACTGGCTTAGACTAATCTGTCCCACCTGGTGCAGCTTCCCCCTCTACCCCGGGGCTGGATCTGGGAAGAAGCAAGGCGAGTGGACACTGGGAAAGGACCCATTGCATCCCGTCCCAGACATTTCTGGTGAAAGCGTATTGACTGAAAAACACGCACACCTAAAAGCTGAGAATTATGTTTTATTCTGCTGACTTACGGAGGACTTAAGCCCGGGATATAGCCTCTCAGGAAACTCTGAGGGACTGCTCCAAAGAGGTAAGGGACAAGCCAGGATATATAGGGTTTTTTGCCCCCGCAAAAAACCCCAGGCAATTGGAACATCAAAAGATTACTGTTAACGAAAACAGACATCTCAAGTTAATGAATTTATCACTTTTCTATGTATGGGAAGATGCAAGAGTCTAGGCTTACTGAAATCATTCCTTTGATAGGCACCCTAGCTATCCAGGGTGCCTAAGAGCAGTAGCCTGCTCTCTCCCATCCTGAGTCCCCTCAGGATGCACCTCGGGGGCAGCTGCAGTGGCTGAGGGCTTGATGGCCTCAACAGCCTTTCTTTACTGAAATGTCCACACTCTGAATTGCAGACTCTGCCACCTGTTCAGACCTTGTACCACCTCCCTGATTACCTCCTTGACCAGCTGCACTGTTGGGCTCATTTCTACTCGATCTTTCCCATCAGTATTTCCAACTGCTTTAGTTTTTACTTTCTTCAGAACAAAGCAACACATGAGGTCTTGTCGAGCTACCGTAATCCTATTTTTCTCATTCCCTTCAGAAACTCATCTTTAATAGTAGTTTTCTGATATAATTCAAAAAGGTACGTGCACCCCTATGTTCATAGCACTATTCACAGTAAACAACCTAAATGTCCATTGACAGAGGAATGGGTAAAGAAGATGTGGTGCATATATACAATGGAATACTACTCGGCCATAAAAAAGAATGAAATAATGCCATTTGCAGCAACATGGATACAACTAGAGATTATCATACGAAGTGAAGTAAGTCAGAAAGAGAAAGACCAATAGCATATGATATCACTTACATGTGGAATCCAAAATATGGCACAGAGGAACCTATCTACAGAACAGAAACAGACTCACAGACATAGAGAACAGACTTGTGGTTGCCAAGGGGGAGGGGTGGTGAGGGAGGGCTGGACTGGGAGTGTGGGATGAGCAGATGCAAACTATTATATCTGGAATGGATAAACATAAACAACAAGGTCCTACTGTATAGCACACGGAACTCGTCAATATCCTGTGGTAAACCATAATGGAAAAGACTATAAAAAAAAAAAGAAGGTAGATATGTGTAAAACAAAAAAAATAGCTTTTAAAAAGTTTAGTTTTGTAATAATGTCAATACACAGACCTAGTACAAAACTCAAAAGCTATACACAAGACGTTACACAGTCAAAAGCGAGTCTCCCAGGTACCCCATCCCCCCAGCCTCCTCCACCCCAGGGCTGGCCTCTGTTAACCATTTTCTGGGGCCTCTGCCGCCTTATCCGAAGGCCCTGTAACTCACTCTAACTCTCATGTTCTTGGAAGTTGTGAAAAAAAAGAGTAAAAACTTAGCATTAACGTTAAGCTCATAGAACCTGGCCTGGTAAGATTTCTGTCAATTATCAGCCACCCCTTCTGTTCTATAATTTTGACCTTTCCTTCTTCGGTGCTTTTTTTTTTTTTTTTTTTGCGGTACGCGGGCCTCTCACTGTCGTGGCCTCTCCCGTTGCGGAGCACAGGCTCCGGACGCGCAGGCTCAGCGGCCATGGCTCACGGGCCCAGCCGCTCCGCGGCATGTGGGATCTTCCCGGACCGGGGCACGAACCCGCGTCCCCTGCATCGGCAGGCGGACTCTCAACCACTGCGCCACCAGGGAAGCCCCTTTGGTGCCTTTTCTCTCTCAACCTTTTAAAAATATTCCCAGACCTTGGGTCCCCCTCTAACTATTCTGCCTGAAACACCCTGTGACCACCTTCTAGTGGTGGTGGTCACCCTTCTCACTACCCTCTCCTGTCTCATCCCAGGGCAGCCTGACGTGGTCCTCGCTGCTCCAGTAAAACTTCTCAGAGCTCTCTCTCTGGAAGTGATCCCTCCCTCATGTGAATTTCCATCACCCTTCTTTTGTTACCTTCCATCCTTTGACTTGGAGCAGAACCGTCTGTGTGCCCTGTTCATCTTCGCATCCCCATAGCAGCTGGCATGATGCCTCCAACACCGTGTGTCCTCACTGAATGGCAGTTGACTGAATGATGGGATGATTCAGAGACTGTTGAGTCATCTTGTGATTCATTCCAGAGCTTGGGTGGATCAGTAGAAATGTAGAGGAAGGAAAACTTGCAGAGACTTGAGGCTGCCTGGAGAGGGAGGGAGGAGCGGGGTCTCAGCCGTAATCAGCCCTTTGGTCTCAGAGGATTTGTCCAGTGCAGGAATGACTCCCAGGATTTCCAGCATGTCAAGCTGGGTGCCTGACAGAATTTGCAGAGCCACTGGCCTTTGCCCGGAAGTTCAGAGCACAGCCAGTCAGGTGGGGTGGGTGGTTGGAATCTAGCACAGAACGTGATGATCCAGGTCAGGACGGGACGGCCAGGTGGAAATGCCCGGTTTGCATTTCTTCCTGGGACTGGAGCTTGGAGGAGAGGATGGCTCCTAGCACATGATGTGGGAGACTTCAGCCTAACGGTTGTCCTGGAAACCTTAAGAGTGTGAGACACCCCTCCCCCACTCTGGGAACATGGGGAAAAGAGAAGAACAGAGGGACAGGCTTGAGCACTGGGGAATGTGCAACGCTAGGGCGCAGGATGAAGTGTGAGAAGGAAACCTCGCCGTGAGACGAGGGAAGACAGGGAAGGGGCGAATTTAAAGAAGGTCCCCTTAAGTGTCAAATACGAGTTGAGGTCCAGGAGAATGCCGCTGAGGGAAGGCCCTTGAATTTGGCAGTGAGAAGATCTGAGATGCCCTGTGATACGACAGAGAGGTGTGGTAGTGAAAACCAGCTTACAGTTGGGCTAGAAGGGTGAGTGGAGGAAGCAGATGCGGCCCCGGGGATATGAGCAGCCGGCTGATTCGGGGGCAGTGGACAGGCCACGGGCAGGGACAGAGTGCACTGAAGACTAGGCGGCAGAAGCCGCCCAGCTCTGTAGCCGGAGCCTAGGACAGGAGCAGCGAGTGAGCCCAAGGCTGTACAAACTGTAGAGCGCTCATCTGCTCAGAGCATCCCTCGGATTTGTATATCTATTTTAAGTGTTTGTATCTTGGATAACATGCATTCACATGATTCAAAATTTTAAAGAATTTAGGAAAAAAAAAAAGTTTACTCTGGGAAGACCTTCTTCTCTCCCAGCTACTCTGTTATGCTCCCAGGCAACCAGTGCTACTGGTTTCTTGGCTATCCTTTCAGAGAGATTATAAACATATACAAGTATTTTTTCCCTTCAGCTGCCTCCCCCCCTTGTTTTTTTTTTACACAAACTAGAGCACACATCTTACAGTGGTCTGTATTTTGCTTTTCTCAGCCAACAATATATCTTGGAGATCAGTCCCTTCCAATACATAAAGAACTTCCTTGTTCTTTTTTATAGCTGTGTAGCATACCATAATTATATAACCAGTCTGCTATTAACAACATATACATTATTTTCAGTCTTTTGCTGTTACAAGCAAGGCTGCAATAAACCTGGGTCATTTTACTTGCATATATGCTTTAGAAATGGATTTCTCTGAGCAAAGAATATTTGTGTGATAAACATTTCCAAGTTGCTCTCCACAAAGTTTGCCTGTTTTTCTCTCCCTCTGGCAACATACGAATATGCCTGTCTTCCCAGGCCAGCCAGTGTGTTATCAAACTTACTGATTCTTGTAAACAAGTGAAAAACATTAGGTTGTCCTTCCTGACTATTTGAAATCTTCATACCCCCTCCTGGAGTGGAAACCCAGCACCTGCCCTCAAACCTCCCACCTTGAAGTTCTACAGTGATTTTACATTTTCTTCTACTCTCCTCACCTCAGAATAATTTTTTTTTCCTGAGTTGGCAGTGCATGTGCTTTTGTTTTTGTTTTGCGGTACGCGGGCCTCTCACTGTTGTGGCCTCTCCCACTGCGGAGCACAGGCTCTGGACGCGCAGGCTCAGCGGCCATGGCTCACGGGCCCACCCGCTCCGCGGCATGTGGGATCCTCCCGGACCGCGGCACAAACCCGTGTCCCCTGCATCGGCAGGCGGACTCTCAACCACTGTGCCACCAGGGAAGCCCCCATCCATTTACTTTTAATCTATATGTGTCTTTATATCTAAAGTGGACTTCTTGTAGACAACATATAGTTAAGTCTTGTTTTTTAATCCACTCTGACAATCTTTATCTTTTAACTGATGCATTTAGACCATTAACATTCAAAGTGATTATTGATGTAGGTGGATTAATATTTGTTACTGTTTTCTATTCATTGCCTTTGTTCTTTGGTCCTATTTTTCTCTTCCACTCTTTTTCTGCCTTTTGTGATTTAAATTGAGTGTGTTATATGATTCCATTTTCTCTTTTTTCTTAGCATATTGGTTCTACTTCCTTTTTTTATTGGTTGCTCTAGGGCTTGCAATATACATTTACAACTAATCCAAGTCCACTTTCAAATAATAACTATACCACTTTACAAATAGTGTGAGTACTGTAAAATAACATTATAATTCCAGTCCTTCTTCTTGTCCTATGTATCACTGCTGTTACTGATTTCACTTACGTATAAGCATACATAAGCATATAAATACATACATAAAGTATATACATAAGTGTAAATAATTGAATACTTTGTTGCTGTCATTATTTTATTGTTATTTAGATCAATTAAGAATAAGAAAAATAAAGTTTTTATTTTACCTTCACTTAATCCTTCTTCCTTTCTTTAGGTAGACCTGAGTTTCTGACCTGTATTATTTTTCTTCCTCTCTAAAGAAATCCTTTTAACATTTCTTGCAAGATAGGTCTACTGGCAACAAACTCCCTCAAATTTCTGTTTGTCTGAGAAAGTCTTTATTTCTTCTTCACTCTGGAAGGATAATTTCACAGGGTACAGAATTCTAGGTTGGTAGTTTTTTTTCTCTCAACACTTTAAATATTTCACTCCACTCTCCTCTTGCTTGCATGGTTTTTGAGGAGAAGTTGGATGTAATTCTTTTCTTTGTTCTTCTGTAGGTAAGGTTGATTCCCTCTGGCTTTTGTTTTTTTCTTTTTTTTTGGCTGCGTCACACGGCATATAGGATTCTAGTTCCCTAATCAAATTTGCGCCCCGTGCAGTGGGAGCACGGAGTCTTCAACACTGGACCGCCAGGGAAGTCCCGTCTCTCTGGCTTCTTTCAGGATTTTTTTCTTTATCTTTGCTTTTCTGTAATTTGAAAATGATATGCCTAACATCATTTTGCAGGGGTGGGGGGGTATTTATCCTGTTTGGTGTTCTCTGAACTTCCTGGACCTGTGGTTTGGTGACATTAATTTGGGGAAATTCTTAGTCATTACTGTTTCAGGTATTTCTTGTGTTCTTTTCTCTCTTCTCTTTCTGGTGTTCCCCTTACATATATGTTACACCATTTGTAGTTGTCCCACAGTCCTTGGATATTCGCTTCATTTATTCAGTCTCTGTTCTCTTTGCTCTTCAGTTTAGGAGGTTACTATTGAGATAGCCTCAATTTCAGAGATTCTTTCCTCAGCCATGTCTACTCTACTAATAAGCCCATAAAAGGCATTCTTTGTTTCTGTTACATTGTGTTCGATCTCTAGCATTTCTTCTTCATTCTGTCTTAGAATTTGCGTCTCTCTGCTTACATTGCCCATCTATTCTTGTATGTTGTCTGCTTTATCCATTAGACCCTTAGCATAGTAATCATAGTTGTTTTAGATTCCCAGTCTGGTAAATCCAACACTCCTGTTATGTCTGGTTCCGATGCTGCTCTGTCTCTTCAAATTGTGTTTTTTGTCTTTTGCTATGGCTTGTCATTTTTTTCTTGATCGCCAGACATGATGTATCATGTAAAAGGAGCTGCTGTAAATGGGCCTTTAGTCATGTGGTGGTGAGATATAGGGGGAGGGGAAGCATTCTCTGCTCCCATGATCAGGTCTCAGTCTTATAGTGAGCCTGTGCCTCTGGACTGCGAACCACACAAGTATTTCTCAGTTGTTTCTTTTCTTCTTCCCCTCTTAGGTGGGAGAGTATGGCTAGAGTGGGCTAGAGTTGGGTGTTTCCCTTCTCCCAAATGGAATTCTAGAGTAGTCTGGAGTTTTGTACAGTGGACCCTTACACAACACCGGGGTGAGAGATGCTGACCCTCTCTGCAGTTGAAAATCTGCCTGTAACTTACCGTCGGCCCTCCATATACACAGCTCTGCATCCACAGATTCAACCAGCCGCAACTGTGTAGTACTGTAATATTTACTTTTTAAAAAAATCCATGTGTAAGTGGACCTACACTGTTCAAATGCATGTTGTTCAAGGGTCAACTGTTTTTCCCTTCCCTGCAGTCAGTTAGGGTCTGATAATTCCCCAGCACGTTAGGATCTGGTTAGCTAGTTTCCTGTGAGGGCAGGCCTCATTAGGAAGAACGGCACGCTCTGGTATATTTCACAGTGGTGCTTTTTCCCCACTCCTGCTGGAAGCACAGGGGGAAACATCTCCAGTATTTACTGTGGGAACCTGGTCAAGCTCTTGGAGGTAAATCTCACAAAAATGAGAGGGTCTCCCCGTGACTGGGTCCCCCTGGAGGTTTTAGGTCTCCAAGTTGTCCACACTGAGCCCCCAGCAACTCATCCATTACAGTTCAGGCTTTCCTACTGGTTCTGGCGTCTGGTTCCTGTGGTCGTTTCTACTCTTGAACCTCTGCTCTGCTAAGTTATTCTCTTCATTAGTCCCTCTCTCCAATCTTGGGGGCAGTGGTTTGCCTTGTGTCCTCACCTCTCTTATGGATCCTGGAAGACTTAGTTTTAGTTAGTTTTTCAGTCTGTTTAGCTGTTTACCCATTATCAGGATGGAGTGGCAACTTCCAAGCTCTTGCCATGTGTAGTGGGAAACCAGAAGCCCTCACCTCTTTGATCTGCAGTTTCCTTTCAGAACATGCCTTGAAGAAGCCTCATGTCAGATGAGCAGGCGCAGGTAAAATGGTCTATCTAGCAAAGTCATTTTTCTCAAAAACAAAGTTCTCTCCCACAGAGGAACTCAACTGTTAATATGTCAGCATTTTCACCCATATCTTGTCCCTTTGTGTCAGTTTTGCAAAGGAATGTTGTGTAAACCAAACTCAGAAGCACTTTCAATCTGACACCATGCCAGCCAGGTTCTGTACACAAGTTTGTGTATTGGTAATTACTAAAATAGAAAAAGTAACTTGGCTTCTTACAGATAATGAAGCTGTTTCTTAACCTCATGGCTCTTTTAAAGCTAATAGAAACTTACGTTCCTGGTTATTTTCTGGAATGTAGTAATTTAGTAGTTAATCTTAGGAATACTGTATATATTCAGCCTCATAAGGAGATTGCTTGTTTCCTTTTTGGGGTGAAAGAAGAAACAAATATTTGATCAAGCGTGTGTGTTTTGGCTGTTACAGTACAGATTTCTCCAAAGACTGTCTTTCTGCTTTTCGTATATGAGACTGTCAACAATTAAAATTAAAAGGGTAAACTTGTAACCCAGAAGGTACTAACAGGGCTAAATTGCCTGTTGTCAGTTGGGCATTGTGGCCTCTCCTTCCCACACTCTCCCTGACTCAAGAAAGACAAGCCTGGAACTGCATTGCCCACTGGTCCATTTCATGTGTGACGTTGGCCAGTTATAAGCAGACTTGGGAGATTTGGAAGGCCGAAGAAAGAGAGACTGTTATTGAGAGAGCACAGTTGCTTCTTCCCAGCTGCGGGCTGAAAAAGGCCGCAGGTGCTTTCCCCGAGGTCTTGGCGTCCAGGCAAGCTCTTGAGAATGACTTGCTTCAGTACGGCAGGGAGATGGTCAGTGATGGCTTCTCTGGCTTTAGCTCCCCAGTGGTGGCAATGGTCATGTAACCCAGGGGCCCCCAACCCCGGGGCCGCAGACCAGTACTGGTCCACGGCCTGTTAGGAACCGGGCCACACAACAGGAGGTGAGTGGCGGGCGGACGAGTGAGTGAAGCTTCATCTGCTGCTCCCCATCGCTCCCCATCGCTTCCCCATCACTCCCCATTGCTCCCCTGTCGCTCCCCTGTCACTCCCCATCACTCCCCATCACTCCCC